>NC_073702.1:79771011-80074041 GCF_023634085.1 Falco cherrug | reverse complement strand
GCCTCAGAAGAGATCCCACACCACTTGGTCACTGGTTAAGTGGACTTGAAGAGGAAATTACATGTTTTGCTCTTGGTTTATTGTTTCATACAGTGAAACCATTAACTTTCGTCTTTCTTTGAATGCAGGAGAACCAGAAACGCTGAGTTTTTAAGGACTAGTTTCTCAGTACAAAGATGCAAGAGGAACAAACCACAACATATTTTAACATATTTTAGACACAGTGGGCAGATGTGATTTCCCTACAAACACTTACAAGGCATTTTACCAGTATT
Source organism: Falco cherrug (assembly GCF_023634085.1). Taxonomy (NCBI): domain Eukaryota; kingdom Metazoa; phylum Chordata; class Aves; order Falconiformes; family Falconidae; genus Falco; species Falco cherrug. Next base: position 80,073,766 of record NC_073702.1, on the reverse strand, counting down.
TGTTATTCCTGCACTCTGTAATGACCCAAAGTATCTTCCTTGTTAGCTTTTCCATCCTCCCACTTAGTTACAACAACAAAAGTTTTCCTTTAAGTAGAGTGTCAATTAAGAAGAAGAATTTTACATAAATTCACTCCTCTCCCAGAACCAAGACCAAGAGGATGTTGAAAAGCAGTTATTATATTTGAATATTTTTTCCATCCTAATGATTGAGTATCATCAAATTGTACTGGTTTTTCGTTTGTTTTTGTTTTGTTTTTTTAACCTTCAATTTAGACCATTTTGTTATCTCAAAAGAAAAAACTGCATGTACCTAATCTTTAGTAACTGTGATGTTTTTTAACTTGGATAAAACCATCATCAGACAGCACACAATACTAACAAGTATACCATACCCTGCCTGTGATAAACAAGTTGACAGCAAATGCCAAGTAAAGGGAACTAAATTAAGTTCTCAGTTAGAAGCCAAAGACTCCTAAAAGCCATCCTTAAAATAACTGATTAATTTGTTTCTATTTCAATGGGAAAAACAAATAATTTTAAAATCAGCAGGTGATCTATCTGATCAGACACTCCACCAAAATCTGAACAGACTGATCAAAAGTTACTGGCAAAAGGCTTTTTACATTTTAGTTCATAAGCCAATGAAGAAAAATAATCCTGAGCAATACTGAAGCCTTACTGAACATAGTGCCTTTTCACCCTTCCATCCAGCCCTGTCCCACCAATTTTCCCCTGCTTTTATTCTGCATGCCCAAGACAAAGGTATTAGCTGCATAAAACAGCTGTTCACAGCACAGAAATCATCCTTTCTTATAAAAACTCATTTGGATCCAAATTATTTTGGCCATGTAATGCCAACGCGTAATGAAGCTCTGTAACTATTGACAGTGAATAAAATCTTGTGCAAAGTATTTTGTATTTCTTAAACCACCTCTTCATGCCTAACTCACCTCTTTTCTCTCCCACACCATTTACGCATTCCATAGGGACGAACCAAGTTTTTGCAAAGGCCTACAGGCCACACTACCATGACAGCACACATGCTATCCACCAATAAAGGTGTTTTTTTAAAAAAAAACAAACCACACAATAATTTGATTGTGTTTTCTTACTAACAACTATCGTCCTACAAGCATCCCATGAACAGCAATGTCAAGAAAAGTTTGTTTCTACTTTGCTGTTGATACTATCACTGTTAAGGGGGCAATTTATACAACCATGGTGTTTGACATGGAGACACTAAAAAGAAAGAAATCATTTCCAAAACATCTTACAAAGGTTTTAGGCAAGAAATTCTTGTGAGAAGGAACTCCAATTTATTTCTTAAAAAACCCCTTAGGATTCCCATTTTTACTTCATTGCATGTGGTCTCGGGCTAGAGTTCATTCATTGCAGCCACCTGCGGAGCCAGCGCTGAACACGTACAGAGGCACTAACCAACACCACCAGCAACACCGGAGTTCTGTAACTTCCAAAACTTTTGGCTTCCCTTCAGAACAACAACAAATTAAGAGATGGCAAGGCGAGGAGGTGGGGAGAACGCATGTTTTTAGCTTTTTACACGTATCAAACGCTCGCTCAGAGATTTCACGGTGCGCTCTGACACTGCCAGATGCGCCGGCTCGGCAGGGAAATGCGACCTTCCCCGCACCGCGGCCGCTCCGGCTGCGCCCCCGCGCCACAGGCCGGCACCGGAGCGGCGGGGCGAGACCCACCCCCCGGCTGCACCCCCGGCCCGCCGCACCGCTCGGCCCCAGGGACCCTCGGGCGGGGCGAGGGGAGCCCCGCGGCGCCCCGCCGCCCCCTCCCCGCCCGGACAAAGCCCCAGGGCGGCCCCCGGCGCGGCGGCGGGGCAGCCCCGGGCCGCGGCCGGTACCTGTCAGTCTCCAGCGCTCGGGGTGCGCCAGGGCCAGCAGCCTCCGAGCCTCGAAGCCCGGCGGGGCGCCCGCAGCCCCCCGCGGCGGCTCCGGCGGCTCCGCGCCCGCCGCGGCGCTCAGCGAGCGCGGGGCGCTGCCCGCCACGGGCGGGAGCAGGAGGAGGCGGCGGCGGCGGCATGACGGCGCGCCCGGCGGCCGCAGTGGCGGCGGCGGCGGGGAGGGCGTCCCGCACCTGCCGGCCGGGCGCGGCGGGGCGCGGAGGCCGGCGGCCCCGGCCACGGCCCGAGCCCAAGGGGGCGGCGCCGCCCGCCGCAACAGCGGCAGCAGCCAGGGCAGGCGCGGCGCGTAGCCCGCCATGCGTCCGGCGCGGCGGAGCCGAGGCGGCGGCGCTGCTGCTGCTGAAACCGGTCCCCGCCGCGCGGGTCTGCGGCAGGAGGAGGCGCTTCCGAACCGCCGCCGCCGCCGCCCATGGGCCGGCAGCCGGGGACCCGCGGCGGCCCGGGCCGAAGTCGGCCTGCGGTACGCTGATAAGGCTGCGGTTGTCGGCCTCCTCCCGGCCAGCGGGCCGCGCCTCGGCCCCCAGCCAGCGCCCTCTGCCGCCGCCCGGCCCTGGGAGGGGACGGGGACGGGGATGGGGCCTGTCGAAATGGCGCCCGAGTCAGCTCGGCAGAGTCCCACCGGGCCGGGGCCGCCGATCCCGGGAGAAGGCGCCAGGGGTTCGGCTCTGCCCCCCTTGCCCTGTGCCTCCTTCCCAGGCCTGCGTGGGCCAGGACAGCGGAGGCCATCAGGCCTTGTTGGCCTGTGCCTGCAGCACGGCCTGCCTCTGTCCTTGAATTTGGTCTTGGTCTTGAACAGAGAAAATCTCCAGCCAGAGGAGAGCTGTCTTTCAGAGGCACCATGTGCCCGAGCCTGTGCTCAGGCTGGTGCCTACAGGATCCATATGAACAGGCCTTAGGTGCCCACGCTCGGACTAGAGCCTGCAGGATCTGTATGAACAGCCCTTCATCGTCACCATTTTCTTCACATATTACTGTTCAGGGTACAAGCCATTTCCCAAAGAATCTGCTGCCCTGAACCTGGGTTTAAGAAAAGGAAACAGTCACCGGGGGACACAGCTTTCCTGAGACTGTGCAAGTACTGGAAGCCAGAGCAGGGCACTGACCATTTTCTTCACTGGGGAGCCCAGTACAGGGATACCTACGCTTTACTTCTAAAATTTTGAGTGAAGTTTCTCTGTGAATTAGTTTAACACCAGCTTGTGAAATTTGGTTCGCAAGAGCAGCATTTGAACAACCACACTTGAAAGTCTGCAAATGAGTAAAATGGCATTAAAAGATCAGGAGAAAACATCAATACAATTTTTTGCTACCACAAATGATATAGCCAAATTCCCAGCCTTTAGGGAAATTGAGGGGTTAGCACACCCAGCGAGTGTGCTGAGGGATGGAGCCACATCCTGGGAAAAACACCACCTTGCCAGAGCTGTTTCTCTTGATATTTGAGTAAATTACCATAAATCTTCCTTGCAGCCCTCAGGTGACGGCTGAAACATTTTGGGACCCACGCTGCAAGGGCAGCAGCACCGCAGCCTCACCCGAGATGTTTATTTTTCCTTCTTTTTCTCATACCCAGCCCCCCCCTGCCCTTTACAACGCCATTCTCTGAGGCTGCAAGGAGAAGCTGTATATTTATCATCCTGTGGCCATTTCCCAGCGCGTGATGTGCCTCACAGAACCAAAGCGAACAAAGCCCCTGGACAAAAGAGCACCAAGGCCAGCTTTTGGCTGCCGAGGCCATCGCCAAGGCGTGGGATGATGCACGCTGACCAGCATCAGGTGCAGGCGGGCCAGCAGGCGTGGAGGCCAGTGCTGACCCTGCTTCACACCAGGCCTCTGGGAGCGGTGCCCGTGTGGGAGCTCACCCCTACCCGCCCCAGGGCGCCAGGGGAGAGGCTTCACCGCCCGCCGGCGAAGGCTTTTAATGAACTCTTCGCCTGACAGGCGGCTGCGACCTCCCCTCAGCGCCCGTCCCGCCAGGGGGCAGGACACCGCGCGCTGCCCGAGCCAGGCGCAGCGTGAGGCGGTTTTTCACGCCGCTTGGCCGCGCAGAACACCTGGGGGACGTTTCTGGCGCTCGCCACTTCGCTGAGCTGCCCTCGAAACAGAGGCGCGACCAATCGATCCCCCCTCGGGCGAGGAGCGAGACTGGCGGGCCGGGGCGGAGCTGCTGCGGGCCGGCCCGGCGCGGCATTAGGGGAGCCGCCCGCCGCCCCGTGAGAGGGCGAGGGGGCGAATCCTGACTTGAAGTGCCGCCCCCTCGGCCTGTTTTAGGGCGGTTTCAGTGTTTCTGATTCATTCGCTCCCCGTTTGAAAGGGCAGAGCGGCGCGTTGCCGCCTCCCGCGGGTGAGGTCCCAGCCAGCGTCCCTACCTGGCCTTGGCCCGACCAAACCCGCGTTTCCTGAACAAAGGGGCTTTTTGGACCAAAACTGTGTGAGATCATCTGTAAAAGGTGGGAAGACCCAATCAAATGCACCTTTTTTAGTAAGAGGGACAGTTAGTTGGGCCTGCTGGGGCTGTGAGGCGGCACACACCGCTGCGTGCCGTGGCGCTGCCCGGGGCCCAGCGCCATTCCCCGTGGCTGCAGGGACATACTGCGTCCCCCCGCCAGCCCCAGGTGGACACCCCGCACCTCCAGGGGCTGGGGGATAACTGGGTCCTGGGACGAAGTACAGAAGGCAAACCGCCAGCCTGGGTGCCATAGCAAGGGCCGGGGCCCGGGCCCCTGCCCATCCTGCCACGGCCTGGGCCCCCTCCCCAGCAGGGTGCTGGGTGTGTGGAGGGGAAACACGGTGAATGTGGGAAGATACAGGTGAAAGGGAGGCAGGTGCAAGCACCGCAAGAAGGGCGTGCTCTATGCTCAGGACAGTTTGCAGAGATGCAAGTTTATGTCTTCCAGAAAAGCTTCAGGCGTTGCGTGCTATCTGGCCCAGCCTGTGCTGACGCCAGGTTACCTGACTGGGTGTATGAAAGCTGATGGGGTTACATGTTGTAGATTAAACTGCAAATGCTAAATTTATATTTAGTTATTGTGTAATATTGAAATAATTTTGTAGCCTGTTCTGCATCTGCAAGTAGAAACAGCTAGGCACCGCAGGACAAAAGCCCTTGCATCAAGCAAAGCAAGCAGTACAAAAGCAACACAGAGCATCAAAATTCCACAAGACATGTTCTTTAGCAGTGCTGTTTGAAGGCAAATGAAATATCTCCATCATGAAACCTGACTGAAGCATGCAGTTCCCACTGCCAGGTGCACAGTGCACCTGAGCCGGAGGAGCACATGCATGCAGCTCGAGTAATGAGGTGTGCAGGGTGGGGCCCTGGCATCCCTGCACACAGATGTCACCGATGGATGAGGTGATCTCTTGATGTAATTTTGCAGATAAGAAGTACCACATGCTCACAATAAAGCAATCCATAGATGCAAACAGTGCTTCAGGAAGGCAGGTTCTCTACACCTGTGTGTTTCCTGCAGTGGCTGCAGGATGAGGGCTGTTGGACAACACAGGACATTTTCTCTTGAGAGGCTTTGGAGATGTAATAAATCATTATGGATAAGTAACTAAAAATAAAAATAAAAAAAAAGGGAGAGAAGACAAAGCACCCTCTCCCTCCTCCAGGACAAGGGGATCTGACTGGCAAAGATGATGGGAAGATTCAATGCAGCAGAGCTTTATGTTCCAGTTTGGTTTAGCCTTTGCTTCTGGGGAAAAAAACCCTGTAAAACAACACAACAATCCCCAAACTTACACATGGTTATACATTCATCGTAAGTGGTCATGCAATTTTGCACTAGTGGACTGGAGTTGCCAGGAGTGAAGACAGTGCCTAAAATTCTGGCTATTCTCTTCCAGTTTGTTTACCACACGCAGATCGCTCCGCTAGTGCGCTAAGTCAAAACTGCAAAAACAACAGCAGTCCAGCACATTAAGTCTCCAGCTCAGCTGCTCACCAATACAAAAAAAAATGAACAAAATCTGGGCAAATGTGCCTTGTTTCAACTCCAGCAATGGGTTGAAGTTGTCATGTGTTAACATAAAATACTACAAAGTTGCATGTGTGCTCACAACTCCAGACCTTGGGATGCCTGAGCAAATGGTTTGGGCTTGGTCGATTTCTGGTGTTGAACTACAGGCAGCTCCAGAAGGATTTGTGCTAGTTCTAAAGGGCAAATTGTCATTACACAAGTTTTGCTGTGCTTTTCTGGGTGCCAGACAAATGGCCATCTTCCAGATGCAGTTGGCACTAATCTGGGGCTGTTTTACAGCATGACCCCAGTTTATCACTGCAGCAAGCACACAGCAGTTTCTGCTTTTATTTGCACTGTCCTTTCTGTCTCCATGAACTACGAAGCATCACAAGTTATTGCAAAGCCAGGTCCAGGGTTGGCCTAAGGCAGACATCAGAGTGGACAGGTACTATCACTGCTGTCCAGAGACCAAGAAACTCCTTCTGGCAAGAGTGGTTTGTTATCTAGTGGCCTCGTTCCCCTTAGTGTCCACCTACCCCTCCTCTATCCATTGCTTTTAGGAACTTCCCAAGACTCCTGTGTAACCCAGCCTTTGGATGCTTCAGCTGGAGCACTGATGTGCCACCGAACAGCAACTGTGGCACTCACTGCTGTCTAGGTAGCCTGCTTTACTTTCTCTTTCACACTCAGGTGAATCTGATCTGGCACCTTCCAAATTAGGGGCTGGTGGTTCAGGATATCCACCAAATATCCCCAAAAATATCCCAAGATCAAAGGCTTCTTTCAGATGGAATCAGGCAGTTCAGTATGCTACAGCCTACCTCTGTTACACAATTTCAAATTACAGGGGAAAAAGAGAAAAACTCAAAACTCAGATTTAAGGAAATTTTTACAGGCAATTTATAAGCAAGGAAGGCAGCTTGATTATTTCAACAAGCTGCCTGCCCTGCCCTGCCCCCCGTCCGAAGCTGCTGGAGTTGGTGGTGTTGCATGATGTGTAGCAGTGTGAACAGAAGCATCACTACGTGGGGGGGAAGAAGTGATAGCAAGTAAATAGAAGTGGACACCATCATGACCCCAGTGTCATGCCCTGGCACTCATAGCTTCTGCGCCACCTGCCATCCCGCTCTCCAGAGTTGGGGCAGCAATACCGGTACACCTCCTCCCTTCAACAGCAGGGTAGAAGGATTCAGAAGGAATTCCTTCCTCCTGTTCTCAGGCAGTGTCAGAGGAGCACTGCCCATGTGCTGATATGCTTGCACAGTACCAAACACCATTAAGTGCCCTGTTCTCAGCTCATCTGCTGGCTGTGTATGCCAAAACATTTTTACCATCAAGCTTGTCGGAGTACCTAAACAGAGGACCATGACTTCACTGAGGACCACAAACCTATGCAGAGAGAAGACAATTCTATCCAAAATGGAACTGCAAAGATCTGGACTAGGCAGGAAAGCAGAGCTACCAATAAAGCAGGCTTCTGAAGAAGTCTTATTCCTTGTCTGACCCTCACCTTAATGCAGCTGATTCCTTCTCCTGTTTGAAAACAGGATCATGTTTTAGTTGTAGAGTAACACCTATGATATCAAGTTATAGAAATAGCTTCCACAGCTGCCTCGTTCAAGGATTTCACTGTCGCAAATGTTTCTGCGGGATGACAGATGCAGTAAATAATGCCTTGTCTTAAACTTAGAATATACCACCTTCTCTGTACAACTGCTGCTCAGTGCTGTTGTAGAGCTGTGTCCAGGAAACAGAAAGCCAAACGCATGTTTAAAATTGTGAAAAAAACCCCAAAACAACAACAACAAAAAACCCCAACCCCCCCCACCACCCCCACCACCCCCCCCAGTCTGGAGACAAACTTTACCAGTATTTTGTACTTGAAATACATTGAGCATGGTGAGCATTGTTCAGTTATTTCAGTCGGTTTGGGCTCCTATCCAGTACTTTTTAAAAAACCCCATAGCTAACGTGCAGCATGATGGGATAGTCTTTGGCAAGGGACATCCAGGCAGTTAATTTAACTGTCACATTGGTGTCTTGTAATGTTACAGTTTTAGAGCCTGGCTCACCACAAGCAACTAGACACCACTCAGAAGGAAGGCCATTTCAGGACTTGGTTGAAGAACCTGCTGAGCCTGGAGGACTACAAAGTCAGCAACAGTTGAAACAAGGTTACCAAAATGGCCTGAAGTCCTTTTTATTTTTCTTGGCAAACCCGAAGGATCCGTTAACGGAAGTATCACTTCTGTAAAATGTTTTTAGACTTAAAAAACACTTGTGAGACAGCTTTTTCACAAGGGAACCAGAATGGGGAGGGATAGAATGAACTTCACCATTTGGGAAGTTAAGATGTTTAGACTGAACAGTGCGGCAGCACACTGCTCAGGAGATGCCAGTGCTCACAGTGGGAAGGGCAACTTTAAGGTAAGACTTGTCAATGGGTGTAGCAGTTTGTTTATTAAAGCAAGTAACACTTCCCTTTCGTGAGTATTCTGTGACCAAGCATGGACTTGTACCTCAGTTTTATCTGTGTTTACTGTGACCCGGACTACCTGAACACCTTTTGAAAAAGTTTTTTGCTGTTCATTGTCATTATGAATTCAAGAGGTTAAGGAATGGATGTCAAAACCAAGGAAGAACTTTCCCCCCCTTATAAAATCAAGGTGTAGAACTTCTTGCTGCAACAAACTGTGGAAGTTACAAGTATATAGCTGATTAAGAAAAGGGATGAGACAAAATTAATGGAACCTACATCCATCAGTGGCTACTGCAAATACATAGTATGCAGCTCTGGAGGTCTACTGAAAAAACAACACCCGAAACCCAACAAACAATAACTGTGGGAAGACAGGAGTTGTGTGAACCATGGAAAGACCACTGTCTATATACCCCTTCTCCAAGCATCTCCTGTTAGCCACTGCAGTGCACTGTGCGCTGTCCAGGAGGTGCATAAAGTGGGCAGAGCTCTGCAGGGGAAGATGTACCCAGTTACATGACTGAGAACTGTGTTACGCACACTCACAAGCAGCAACAGTCCCTGCTACGATGCTTATTAATATTTGAGTCCTTAACTATATCAACTTAAAATGCTTTTGTGTTTATGATAAGTTTAAAATAGAGTAAGGAAAGGGCCTGTGCAAATGCAGACTTAGTTCTGAACTACACAGATTATGGTCCAAATTTTGCTAGACTTAATGGTATTCCTTCCTCCCACTCATACTTTCCTCCCTGTTCTAGCTTGAAAATCAGCCTGTCAATCAACTGCACACATTTCTTACATAGTCTAGATTGTTTCCTGGCTTCCTGCCTTCAAACATTTACATTCCATGAGCACCAAAACCTGTCCACAGAGTATAGGTTCAAAGTGCATCATTAGTGGTACTGTTTTTCCAGCACCTCAGAAATCACTTTCACATCTTTTAGCCTATGTATAATAGGATTTGCTTCCCGAGTCTCTCTACTTGTCACTTTTGTTGTATGCAAAATACTTTAGAATAACCCAACCAATAAAAACCTCAATTCCACTGTAGAATTCAGATGTTAAAGGAAAACTTTGTTCCTTGTCCATCTCACCCCCCACCCTCCCTTTTGGTGGCTGTTTGCTCTACTTCAGCACTGAAGTCCAACTGCTCTAAATCTAAACACTGCTCAGGACATATGGGAACAAACAGCAAAATGAACTCCAGTGAGCACTAGTGAGCCATATCCTCCCTAGGTGTTCACACAGGTGTTCAGCCAAGCACTTCAGTACTTTGCTATGATATAACAGCAGTCATTTCACAATGAAATCTTTGGGCTAGAATCTACAGAATCAAGCAAAACCACTCAAAACTATCACAGAGATTACTACAGGTTGAACAATACAATGTGTTTAGTTTAGCGAGCAGTATCACCTCAATAGATCTGAAGGAGGTCTCTTTAGAATCCGCATAGCACAAAGCATCAGCAATACAACCATCTCCCATATTGGTGGTTTTGTTTTGTTTTTTTCAAATGCCTGATCCTGGTCTGAGATTGTTGAGCTGCTTCACACTTTTGATATCCAGCCATCAGATTAGCAATGGCATTCAACTCTAGGTGTACAGAGGGGCTTCTGGTACTCTCAGAACTGAACTGCAGCACGTGCTGTCACTGATCTCAGAACGGTCAAACACTTTTCTGATAAAAGGTTTTGGCCATTTACCGACATGTAAGCAGACATTAAAAAAAAAAAAAAAAAGAAGAGAAAAAAAGAGGCAATTGTGAGCCATTGTCTAAACTCTTACACTGGATGTTCTCAGAGAATTTGCTCATGAAAGTCCAGAAAGTCTGAGGTAAACTGAAGGGAATTACCATTTAATACTGACAGCCTGCCTAGAATATACTAGGATTGTGCCTTTGCTCGAAAGAACATCAAACCACAAAGTACAGGTCATGCAGCACCACAGAATGAGGCCTTTTGGTGTACAACAACACCTCAGGGTGCACCTAGACCCTCCCCGTGTGTTTTAGCTGGCCTACAAAGCTGTGTCAACACCCTGCTCCGTGACCTGCCAAGTCAGCTCCGTGGACAGCAAGCAGGGGGTTATTAAAATAGCATGCACCGAGTGAGCGAGACCACCAGACTCAGCCTCCAAGTGCCAAGTGGGCTCTGGCTCAAGCAGCATCAGAGAAGCATGCTCCTGACCTCTCCTTCGCATGCAAGTCAGAGCAAATTTCCCAGAAAGGGACAAAACCATGTTGTTTTTTTTAAACTAAATGCTTTTAATAGAAAACAAAATACAAAATAACTCTTTCCAGAAAGCAGAAATATTTAATCTCTCCAAATGACAAACTAGAACGTGCTTTTTCTGCAGATCCTTGTTGTAAATGCTGATGACTTATCTCACAAAGTGTTCATGAAACTGATATTGCAACATGTTGAGAAAAATCCAACACTGGCAGAGCTGCCTCTGTTTATGCACAATAATTTAGTAATACTATTTTTTCCCATGTCATTTTGTATGTTGTCTCTCCCTGTCTCCCTCTCCCTAGACTGCCAATTTCCATTTACGGAAATATTTCTGTGAGGTGCAGTGGCGGATTGACATGCCTCATTTCCATTAGGAGTCCAAACTCAGCCGCTTCAGTTCTATTGTGTCCTCCCTCCAGACAAAGCAAGTTGTTTATTACCCTTAAAACCACTGCTCTACCCCCACTGTCTTCCCATCCTCAAAACACAGTGCAACCAGATTCAGAAAGATTCCTAATTAATGGAACATAAATACAAATATCACAGCTAGTACCAGGAACCAAACCCAAACGACAATGCAGAGATGGGCCCCAACTGAGGTCAGATTTCCATCCCCTCGCTAAAAAGAAAGATGGTATTTTCTACTTTAGCTAGTCCAAAATATTCCAGAAGTGCTCTAGGGAGCTGTAATATTTAGGACACTATCACTTAGAAAATAGATAATGTTCTTTTAATAGAGGGGTCTTAAGATGCTGGTCCTCTGCAATACCAGGAAAACAAAAGCAAAACAAACAAAACACACTGGGCCAGTAGTTCTCCACACACTCAAGCCTCAGTTAACAGTAGGTAACATGTGCCCATTAATCAATGCAGGATATTTAAGTGCAGGTCAGCAGCTTATCTGGTTGGCAGTTTCACTTGTCTGGACCAGGCTTTTGGTTTCCCCAAGCTACTGGCTTTACTCCCCTTGTCCCCATCCTTACAAGTTCAAGATTAGAATGCATACATATTTTTACCAGTTCTCCTTTTTTCCTTATTCCATTCAACAGCACAGGCCTTTTGTGGACAAGACATTTTAAAGCATTTGCATCACTCTGAACATGCCTTTCAAGGGGACAGAGGAAGAAAAGTGTTTCACAGTCAGTAATCTCAGCTTGCAATGGACTCTGGCATTCAATACACCCACCCACTTCCCTAAGAAAAAAAAATAATTAATGTTCCTGATTTTCTTGTGCAATTCCAGTCACTAGAAGAAGATTACAGGCCATAAACTGTACGCTCAGTACATTATTCATTTGTCCGGTATATACACCAACCAGTTCACTGGAAGACCCATCTGCAGGGGCATTGCAGTAAGTGTTCCGAATGTCCCAGACCCGGACTGAATTGTCCATCGACGCTGAAGCAATTAAACTACTATCGGGGCTAAAAGTAAGGCTGGTTATGTTGTCCGTGTGGCCCCTCAGTTCTTTGTAAAGAGTTCCTGATGCCAAGTCCCACAGCTTTAGCCGCTGGTCTTCACCCGCTGATGCCAGGTACTTACCGTTGGGAGAAAATGCAAGTGCTAGCACAGGGCCACGGTGGCCTGTGAAAAGACGCACTGAGTTGCCTTGCTGAGTGCTCCACAAGCGCACAGTTTTGTCCGTGGAGCCTGTTGCTAAGTAATTGGAATTGGGGTGGAACTTGACACAGTCTACATCCGCCAAATGGCCTGCGTATATTCGCAGCGGGTACGTCCGATCGAATGACCAGAGCCTCGCAGTGCGATCGTGGGAACCACTGGCAAAGTACAGGCTGCAGGGGCTAATATCCAAGTCCCAGACAGGATAGGCATGTCCTTGGTACAACACAGTGTTTGTAAAACTCCCAAGGTCCCAGTATCTGATGGACATGTCCTCAGAACAAGATAAGAGTCCTGAACTGTCTGAAAGGAACCTTGTGCTATACACAGGTCCACAGTGTCCTCTCAGGATCTTCATTTCTGTGCCTGCGCTGTCGTCCTCTTCCTCCTGGTTGGGGAGGAGAAAAAGAAACAAGAAAGGAAAGCATGTTTATTTGTTCAACAAATACAGGAACCACCATGAGGAAAACAGGCGGATGTTAATACAGAAGAAGTTATTTTAGACATGGCACGTTTTGTGCAACTCTTGAGGCACAAACATTGCTAGCGCACTTGCTACATCTAGGTCAATGCTGAAAGTGATGGCAAGATAAGACTTATATAAAGGTTTTATCTTCATTTTGGGTAGCCTCATGCTTACCCCAGAAGGCATCTTAACCTGGTACTATGTGCAAATAGGGGAAAAAAGGATATTTTATGATATTTATGATATTTTATGATATTAGGATATTTGCTAAAAACGTATGTTATTCCCTATCCACTCTCAACCAAACTTTTAGCTAAGATCTTGAAACAGATCTTTGTGTCTGTTCTTTGGTGTGGTCATTATTGGAAGTGAATCTCACAGAAGACAAAAAGAAACACAGATATCTTAAAAGGCAGGAGACTGAAAGACAAAGCATATTTGACAAGGTGTCTGCTGGACATTTTTAGTCCCACATGTGAACAGAAACCCAGTTAAGCTGTTATACCTATTTCTCCATGCAAGCTCCGTCAGGAGGCTTTCACATCCTCATCCTTCAAAAACAGCAAATGTATGCAGCTTATTTAGGTCAAAGGATCTGTTTTTGGGTAGAAGATGAATGAACACAAAAACGATGGCACTGGAAACCTTTTTATCCTGTAATTCTCCAATTCAAGTACCAGGGCAAATAGTCAAGTAAAGGCTTTCATGTTTAAAAACCGTTCAGTGAGCTGTGCTTACCAATGGAGGGTAAGAGCCTCTGAGTCTACTCAAGTAGCACCTCTCAACACTCAAAGGCTACAAGTTTCAACACATCTCAGCTCAAGAGAGTGTCCTTGCCTGACAAGCTGAGGTCTCACTGACAGAGTGCATGATAACCATGGCTTGGGGTGCACCTGTGTAAGCAGCCTGAGATCACCCTTCCTTGGGGCTATCAGGCAGACACTCTTCCTCAGTACTGAACCAGTAACACTCATCCACAGACAATCTGTGCACATCAAATATAACACAACGCCCTTTTGTTTGTGAGCAGCCCCTTTAACTTTTATCATCACCAACTGGCCCGTTTCCTGCAGAAGGAGCACTTCCTGCCCCGAGAGGAAACACAGTTCCCCAGGGCTGCTGGACTGCTGACGACCAGTACAAGCCAGTGTGTCATCAGCAGCTCTCTTGGCTGACATGACATCTCCTGTCCCTCTGACCTCAGGATCCACAGACAGTTTTGCTTCAGACTTAACAGTAGTCCTGAAAGCCCTTCTCCTCCAGTGGTTTCAAATCTCACATCAGAAGTGAGCAAAGTCTGAGCTAACTAGCTCGCTGTCTTTCTCCATCTCAGCTGTGTGTTGAGTAGTAAGCAGCAAGCTGTGTTTAGCAATGTTAATTCTCTTCAGAGTAGTCTGTGCCCATGCGAGTTTTATGATATGGCTGGGAGCCAACTTCATCTCTGCTATGGAGGGTAAGGCAGAGAGAAATTGCAGGCTCTAGCATGCAAAGCCCCATTCTTATTCAAATTGCTTTTTCTACCTCTGATAGACCTTTTCTTGCTGGAATCCACAGCATCTCTAGGCTGTTAACCACATTAAAGGAGAGAGGCTGACACCTGCAGCATTTTATACTATTTAATTATGACCATAAGATTCCTGACAAGTTACCAGTGGAAGCCCATTTAACTTACCTATATTGTATTATAGTTTCTGTAAATTCTGCAAGTCCAGGTACTTAATTTTGTGATTCCAAATTCATACAGGGCTGTTTGGGCTGCCTGCAAGCACATACTCTTTCTTACAAGCATGTACTCTTCTTCTTGTATTACAGTAGCAGCTTATTTGTCGATGCCTTCTGCAGCATTCAAAACCACGCTCCTACACAGTCACAGGTTGCAAGTCTTACTTCGACTTCTGTTTGAAACCCACTTAATATAACAACTGCACACTGTATTATAGCTCACCAAACCCAGTATGCCTATAACGCCTCCGCGTCGCTGAATTCTTCTGTTTCCTCCCTATCCAAGTCTGCTGACCGAATTAATAAAGCAGCTGAAATGCAGCCACTAAATTACTGCCTTGCAGAACCAAGCTTCATTACTTTGTCAGATCAAACACGGTGTTCCTTGCATCCCACAGCTACTACCATGTAGGTATGTATTTGCAGCAGCTATAGGAAGGTTGCAACCTGTGTTACAAATCAGCAGGGAGGCAGGAAATCCCTCTTCATAGTATTTTTTCAGGATTCCAATTCCACACACTGAATATATTTCCTGGATGTAACATACCACTGGAAACTACCCAGATATCAATTAGCTCCTTCTGAAACGGTTGCTGCTCGAGGTTAGCATGAACAATTTGTATTTCCTTGGAATGGACAAGAAATTAAGTTACATAAGCCTATTTTAATCAATAACCTAAATCCACACACACTAAAAGCTAACTTTTACTGTTTGAATTTTCCATTTTGAAAATAAGTACTATCAAAACAGATTTTAAGTAGTAGGATAGAACTAGAACACCTACTAATACTACTAAAACAACCTAAAAAACCAAATTTACCCTTCAACAGTGAACAGGAAAACTTCCTGAGCAAGTATAGGAATCCCCAAAATTATGTTATTAAGAAACTGGAAAGACCAAAAACGTTGGCATGTTTGGTTACACAGGACACTTTCCAAATGGTACACCTACGGACAGACTGCCCAACTCCTCAGCTATTACTTAAATCAGCAATGGATTTTGCATGACAGTCATTTGGACCCTTAAAAATGTACTGCTGATGCACTTAACCTTGTGAGCAGCAAACATTATCTAGCTGACAAAAATTATCTTGATCTTCCACCCAGCATAAGCCTCAAGGGAATGAGTAAGCCTGAAAAAGCAACAATGATAACCTCGAAAAAACAAAACAAAAGTTCACCCCACCCCTCCTTTTTTTTCTAACTAGTAACAGGTTTCCCTGGGTGTTGTGATCTCTCTCATCCTGCAAGTGTTCTTAAGATGTCAAAAGGGAAAGATCTCTTATCTGCCTATAGTAGGGAACTCCTAGCAGGGAAAGATGCAGAAGTAGATACCATGGGCTGTCTTTGCAGGACATTTCTTATCGCTCCTTCCAGAATTCCCTCCCACGTACCATCCACCAAAGTGTCAGCATCATCCCTGCTCATTACCACTTGAAGGACCACTGCCACTTAAAAAGCAGAATCCTAGAAGCAGAACTGAATATGGTCAAGTCTTAGTTTTCACAGAATTTAAAGGCTGCTACTCTTGTGGCTTGGAACAGAGATTATTATTTTCTGTTGTTGATTTACGTAGTACAGCCATGAGCATGGGAAAATTGCAAAGAGACAGACAATACGCCCATTTTCACAGCTGCAAAACTGCATTTTTGTACTGGACCTTAAGTAAAAGAGATTATGAAGTGACATTTGTGAGATGCTACTATAAAGAAAACAGAATTACTTTATCTCAAAATGGTAAGCTGCTTGTGTTTCCAAGAAGCAAGGCAACACTGGTGAAGTGCACGGGGGCATCACACTGAGCAATATTCACTACACCGAGCAGACAACTTTGTCCTTAGTGACGCAAAGGCTTTACGTGGTCTAGGAAAAAATTACGTTCTCTTAACACTTTTGCCAAGTCTCAACCTCATTTATATATATATATCTATGTATATACACAAAAAGAGTTAATAAACCCAGTAGTGCAGTTTTAGTGCCACCCTGAACAAGATCCACTGAAACTAGCACAGTTTTAGACTTCTGTATCTTCATAAACAGAAAGACCTATTTGCTTGCAGCAAATCAGAAACCAAGCTGAAGAATAATTATTTCAGGCACTACTATTTAAATACAGTATCTAAAGCTAATTAAACTATACAGACATCAAGCGAAACAAGCAACATGTAGAAACCTTACAAAACCCAATCAAGTTTAACATCCTCACAAGTTACTCTACAGAACTCACTGAAGTAATGTGAAAGCACATTCAGAATTTTTGATCTTTGTCAAAGTTTTCATCAGATTTATCGCTGTGCATTGCTGTTGATCAGACTGCAGTGACAGTCTGAAAAACAGCCCCTGTTCACACTGAGCTGCATTACTATAGCTGCAGCGTGGTCAGGGTGGTCTTGTTTGAGCTGTCTTAGTATCTGTGGCTTCCACTCCCATGGCACCCAAGTGGATGCTGGTCTGTTCCCACCTGCGACCCTGTGGGTGCCTGTGTATTTTCACTTAGGGCTTGCAGACACTGGGATTTATTTCCTTTGTAGTCTAAAGGCTTTCGTTTGCATTTGGGACATGTAACCAGCAATGCATTCAGGCTGATGTCCTCCTTTAACTTTGAACTCCTGATCAGTTTGCTATTTGTTTTGTCAGTGCTGGAAGTCATTCAGGGCAATGATGAGTATGATCCGTGCTGGTCTTTGACCAGTTTCTGGTTTTAGACCTGTGCACAAATACTGCAGGACACAGAAAATATTAAACAGCCAACAAGAGCCATTTGTACTCAAGCTTCCACGGCTGTTTCATAACACACGTACAATATGCAAGTATGTGCCTACGTGCCAAAAAAAGCTAATACACACTCCTGATAACCTGCCAATATCTCACTTTTCTATAGTCTGGAGCCAAAGGAGGTGACCTGCTGATCTACCAGAGAAGTTCTCCTCTGTTGCAGGTTATTGACTTTTGGTTTCCATGACAGGCAATACACAGTCACATGTCCTACGAGCTGTTGCAGCTTATAATGAAAACAAGTCCCTAGCTCTATCCTGGGCTAGTCTGACCCACTTACCTGCTCACCCTGCAGAAAGGGTTAACCTGGGAAGCAGTGAGCATGCCACTGTGCTATCTCACCTGGATGCCTGCCTCTAGTTCTCAAGCTGACTAACAAAGCAATCCCTAACCATAGATCTTGGCATACAGAAAGCTCTCTGCAGTCTTCCAAAATAAACAGAACCCTGCCACTAGGTAATTTTTATGAGAAGAAAAAACAGTGGAAAAAAGGATGTTTCCCCTGCTAAACGGTCAACACGAGCAAATGAGGGGTTTTTTTGGGGGCTCCCGCTGCCCCCACCCGCAAAAGGGAAGCGATTAAACAAGAGAAGAGTCACAAATTCTAGTCTCTAACCAAATATAAGATGCTATGTGGGAAGCTCTGGCAAGAGTGGAGGAAGGGTGGGACTAGAAGGCAAAAAGCAAAATAGAAAAAAGGGGGAGGGGGGAAGAGTAAATGAGAAGATGCTATCTAGCCTGGCATGTGAAGGCACACACATCCCTGTCCTTGTCTCCAGCACTCCAGAGTGGGAAGCCTCTGAAGTTTCTACACTGCAGGTTCCTTAGCAGAGCCATTTTGCATAATTTTTCCATGCCAACGCTTCACCTCTGGTTAAAGTGATTCCTGAAATAGAATTTTGCACTTAGGCATCTCTCCTTCTTCCAGAGGCCTCAGACCAGTCTCCTTTAGCTCCTTCCTTACTTTGTCTTTATTTTCCTCTGTCTGCATCTCTCCCCTGCTCTCCACCCTTCTGATATGGTGTTCTGAGCCATTTTCCTTCTAGTCTTCATTCACCACAGTGTTTTTACTGCCTGCATCTCTGTGTTTCATCTTCCCATCCAGAAGAAGGCTGCGTGCTCCTCAGGAAAGGGTGCCTTCTCTAGTCATCTGCCCTTACTGGGCTATCTGTGTACTGTCGTCTGTTCAAGGACAGCTGGAAGATCAGCACCTAGGACTAACAAACTATGACCCCAGCACAAACTCACTGCACCTTGGTGCAGTATTTATTTACAACCACTGCAGGAAAGAACAAGGCCACAAGCAAGCTATAAAATTTGTGTGGCAAGGCAGGCAGGTTGAGGACAGCCTCACAGTCCCCTAAGACAGTATTAGATACTCGACAAAGCAATGCTCAAAACACCTCGACAGAAAGGGTTGGGGGAAGAGGGGGTGGGGGGAAGGTTATCCAGACCTCCTCATCCAGGATGTCACAAGCCAGGCGGATGCGGGACACATCAACGAGGTGGGGCTCAGATTTTAACTTCCTGGAACGCAGGCTCCACAGCTTCACACACGAATTATCAAAGCCAGCAGCCAGCAGCCTGCTGTTTGGTGAAATCTCTGCAGTGTTCAGCAACTGCTCCGTGTTATAGAAGGCATAGAAACAGATGGTCGTTAAGGAAGGGGGCCCATCCTTGACACGTTTAATGCTGTCCTGCAGTAAATCCAGCGCCGCCTCATTTTGCAGAATGGAAGCTGGCACATCACTGGGTTCTAGGCCGTTGCTCTCGTTGCGTGAGGAGCTCCCACCAGCATAGAGCTGGTAGTCAGTCCTCTTGGCGGGCTGCACATCCAGGTGAATGTGCAAGGTCAGGACTTTGCACAGGGCGTTGTTGTTATCACTTTGGAGGTAGCGAAGAAGGTAGTTGTAGCTGTCCTCTTGAAGGCGGATGACATACTTGTTGTCCAGAAAAGCCCGGAGCTTCAAGTTGGACAGGATATCTTGAATAGTCATGGTAGTCTGCAACTGTTCAATGATATCCTTCTGGCTGGCATTCTGCAGGAACATGCCATGGAAGCGGCTGTAAAAACTGTCCACTGTGCTTTTTAGGCCATTCTGGACCATGTTCAGATGGAGGTAGACGAAGAGGGGATACAGAAGAGGCATCACTTCATGGCTGTGCTGTGAATCTGAATCTATATAAAAAAAAGCAACAAACTTTGAATGATTTCTCAATCCACGTTCTACTGGGAATAAAACAGAACAAGGACAATTACTGCAAAAAGCCTGGACAGTAGCATCAGAGAGCAAGCAAAAGAACACTTTTGTTGGGGCATCTAAGTGAACCTCTTCTGTCACCTGTGTATGGGATACATGGTACCTATTACAGATCTGAATAGAGATTTTCAAGTCAGTGAGGCACCTTGTCAGAACAAAACGCAGATATTTCAAAACCCTTTTTAAGTGTGGGCCAGCTATTAAAATACTACCTCATAAAACACGACAGCTGAATTTTTCTCCTGTTTATTTAAGAAGAAAAACTATGCCCTCTGTTTATTGCAATAAATGGCCTTTAAAATTTACTCATTATACTTAAAATAGTATTTAACATGCTTCAGTCATCATTATATACCCAGCTTGTGTGGGCCTTAACTTTGGTGGCTTTTTTCCATCTCAGCTTCGATAAAACTTGCATGTGGTGCTTTGGATGGAACTGATTTGTCTCCAGGGAAAGGGAAGCTGGTTTCCAAAATGTACTGCAGTGTGCTGCGCTCTTGTTTTATTTCTGTGCCTGCTCATGTGCATGCTTTCTCTCTCTCTCTCCCCTCTCTCTGCCAAGGCAAATCCCAGCAGTAATTCCCAGTACACAGTGTAACAATCTCCCAATTAGGCTGTGCTGTACCTTGCAGAGGCTAATCGGTACAACAGCTCCACCCCACCTCCTTCTCCAGCTTCTTGGGGCTGTTTTCCTGCCATGTTCAGCTGGCTGCAGAGCTGTAAGGAGCCGAGCCCAGCTGCAGAACACCATGGCAACATACAGGGCCACAACAACGAGTTACCAGAGAACCAAATGGTCCACATTACTGGAACAAAATAGGCATTGCTGATTCTCAAACAGCATTGCTGGTGTTTAAACAGCATTGCTTCTTTTCAGTTTGTTCTTCCCTTCTGTCACTCATTAATGCATATTCCTTTCCCCCCCCTTTCCATCAGGTTATTTTTCCTCTCCTGTTGAGCACTCTTCCAGACTTTCTCTGGTCCATACTGTGCCTCTGTCCCATTTCTCTTTAAGTAACCACAAAGTCTGTGTGGTGTGCAGTGTACACACATGTATTTGCATACTTAGCCATCATTCTCCTTTCTGACCTACTGAAACTGAGCCAAAGCCAGTGAAACCAGTGGTCATATGTAGTAAAAGCTCTAAGCAGCTAAGCAGGTGCTCTTCTCTTTGAAGGTGCTCTGGTCCAGAAATGCAACAAGAGGAAGGACCTCACTCTGCAGTGGGGGGGAAAAGGGAAGAGATGGGAAGTTTGCAGAAACAGGAATGACGAAAATGTTCCCCAGGAACATATGAAGAGACGCTACAGGAGCTGGGTCTGTCTAGTGTGGAGAATAAGGGGTATTCAGCTGCTGCCCTCGGTACCTAGTGAGTCATTATGGAGAAAAAGGAGCCAGCCTCAGAGTAAAAGTGAAAGGCCAACAGGAAAGCTGCTGCAAGGAAAATTCTCATCCACCTGATCAGCCCTGCAGCTGGTGCCCCCAGGTACAGAACAATCTCCACATTTTTTGATTCTCAAAACCTCGCTGGACAATGCCCTGAGCAACCTGATCAAACTCTGATCCTGCCCTGCTTTGAGCAGCTGATTGAACTAGAGACCTCTAGAGTAAGTCCTAAACTACTCAGTGGTCTTAAGTCCCCTGCCCACTCCTCAGTGCCCCTGGGGACAGGCATCACAGAAATGGGAAGCGTCCTGGTGTGCCTTATGGCTGCCTGGCAAGTTACTCCCTTGCAAAAAAAGCAGCAGTTCATGCGTGCAAGAACCCAAAACTGAGCAAGAGGGATAAAAAAGATGAAAACAGTTCACCTGAACACCAAAACCATGCACAGCGCTTCCTCAAGTGACACTTAGATCACTCAACAGAGCAATCATACTTCTCAAAAATCCATTAAACCATAAAAATTTACTTCCAATACTGAAGGCCAATGGTGTTGAACTGCTCTAGGCAGCAAGGCTAAGACTTCACTATTTTCTGCCTCTGCCTTCCTGTCTGCCTCCTTCCCTTTCCCTTGAACAACTATCAGGAATATTAATCCTAGTGTTACACACACTAGGATCAAATCCTTACGCTGGACAAATGCAGACATGCCTGAAGGTGGGAGGAGTGGCAACCTCACTTCCCTTGGTACCATTCTCTAAAAATCCTATCTGCTCTCTTCTTCCCACATTTGAGGTATAGAAGAAATAAGGTCATTCCCAAGTGTAGCTTTTATTTTAATTATTAAAAAACTATAAAAAGAAAAATAATTATTGTCTTCTGCATTACACTACGGAACAAGAGTATTTTTTTACTTTCTGTCATACACCTCCAGTCTCAAAGCCAGTAATTTAAGGGAACAAATTCCCCCTTAAAACTCTAGACCACCATAAAAATAAGCCAATTATGAATAAAATTAAACCCCTAAACTAGGAGACAGCAGGGAACTACACTAATTTCTAAGTTATCTGCCTTTCACATAAACCACTCTAATCTTCCTGCTCGTCCTGTATATATATGCTGTTGTCTAAAAGATCCACAAATGTCAAATGCTTGAATAAGAACGGGCAGTCAGCGATCTACAAAACCCAAAGGTACTCAGCAGCAGTCAGACAACAAAACATCAAATATTTCTGATTGTAGTAACTGCAACCTCAAAACCAGAAATCTAAAGATTGTTAGGGACGTGATTATATAAATTTTATTATATTGTCCTTTACTCCTTGAAATGACAAAAAAGGCAGCTACTTTCCTCTTCCTTGCTTCCTGATATTTACCTGTGAGAAAATTGCGTAATCGTCCAAATTGTACTTCATATTGCTGTGGCTCTGCCAGGCAGGGAGCTGCAGACACAACGTTGGCACAACCAGATTCAGACTGGACTGTGAAATAAAGTAAGTAAAAATTAGATCAGGATTTAAGGAGTTTTACACGTGTGTCTGGAAACAAAGCTTCTCATAAAATCCAACGCAGCCACCAAGATGACATTCCTGGGATGACATAGTCCAAAGCATCTAAACATGGCATTAACAACCTAGACAGAACACGAATGAGAAAGTACACTGAAAGCTTCAAAAAAACCACCCTCTAAAAACCTCAGCAACTCACCTGCTCCCCCCAGAATACATTTTTATGATTTCAAACATAACCTTCAGTTCCCAAGAAATTCAGAATCACACCATCATAGATCTCTTAACAGTTTTACAAGATACTCAGCAGTTTTACTACTTCGCACTCAGAAAAGATGAGGAAAGCAATCTACAACTTTCTCCAAGACAAAGTTTCTTTTTAGTGAGACCCACCAACCATCATGGACAGAAGGTCTGCCACTACCCAAGTCTCAAATTCCTCATCGCAGTCATCATCATTTATCAGTCTCCCAGAAGTGGTGGTGGAAACACACTGACTCTCTAAGCAAACACTTACAAGTTTTTAATCAAAATGTGTCTTCTTCCCTGAGGATTCTGCAATAAAGAACAGTTGGCATCTGACAAACCCAGTTGTTACGGTCTCCTAAGATGGTGTTAAACTGATTTTCAGAACCAGTATCAACTCTGATAAAAGTGGTTCTGAACTATTTAGAGAGAGAATCGGCTTCTCCTTCTTTGGCACCAGACACCTTTGCTCTACTGCTCATCTCTCTGAATCCGACAGGGATCTTTGTGCAAGTTTATGTACACCCACCAACATACCCTAAGCATATACAAATACCACTGATTAGAAACTTCAAAGATCTTCTAAGAAGAACACAGAAGGGCAAGGAGTTTCACTGTTCTCCTTTCCAACTTTTTTTCCCAATGCATAACTTCCCCTCCACAAAACCCATTTTCATCACTCTTAATGCCTTCAACTTTTTCCAGTCTCCCCTGCCCCTTTCCCGCTCCGCTCCCCGCCCCCTTGCCTCCCTACTCCTGATTGATCATTTTCTGTTCCAACATTTGACTCATGCACAGTCTGACAGCCCTGGGAGTCTATAAACAACATCATAAAATGTTCACATGCTAAAGAGAGATAGGCCAGCCTCCAGCTCATCTCAGTGCTTCTAATTTAAAAGAGATCAGCACATGGCATTCAGGCAGCCTGTTGCTATTCTCCCCTCACTCTCTCCCTGGTAATACACAGGTCTATCTTCCTGGAGCTTAGGGAAATACATGAGCTATGTTTTACTAATTCTCCAGGGCAAGCTCAATTCGGCTTTGGAAACAGAGAGCTGGGCTGTACTCATCATCCCCTCATGGGAAAAAACAAATACAGATTCCAGCACCAATACCCTATCTTCTCTCCCATCAGTTTAGAAATAAACAAATATAATCTGCCAAAAGTCACAGATAACACTGCACTTTCTACAGCCTGGCTGCTTCAGAAACTCAAAACTGGTAAGAACACCAGGCTCACATACCAGTATTACTCAACAGCTGGAGTAAAAAATTCTGCTATTCTGACTTAAAAATGAATATAATCACCATTTAGCATGAGAAAGTAAACTGCATGGGTGCACACATAGCAACTAAAAAATGCTTAGTGAGTTTTCAGTGTCACTCATACTACTCACTGTAAGAGCAAAGAAAACCAGAAATGTGAGGGCTGCCTTTTACATTGTGTCACAGGGTTATATACAAGTGTCAACTCCCCAGAGTTCTGGTGGCCTCATGTCAGCAAGAATGACAATGACTTGCCACCTAGCTCGTGCCATGCAAGCCCAACTTACTGTCCTTGGCTTTATGACGTGCTCCTTCCGTGCCACTTATTCAACTTTCTCTGCATAAACAACTTAATTCCAAAATGAAGATACACTTCATGGTTCCGAAAGAGGAACATCAACTTTGGCTACCTATGCTGGAACAGTCTGATGAGGTAATCATCAGGCAAGTATGCCCTGCTCTTTCAGTAATGATGCTAGAGCTCATTCCCATCCCAACAAACCCTACACACCAGTTACAAGTTCAAATTCTAATTCTTTTCCTTCCCAAAACTTTACACCAACCAGAACTGCAAAAAAGATCAAGAGCTCAACTGATTCCAAAACAAGAGTAAATTTTCAAGCGCATTTTTCTCCTTGTAGAAATAAAACACTGACCATAGCCTTCCCACACATTAATAAATTCACCACAGTTTATTTTCCACCTTCCCCAGAGGTCACAAGAACATCTATTGGAAACTTCTGCTCCTTGACTTCACTTCCAGTACTCGCAGCCAGCTATGCAACCTGATAGCAAATTCAAAGGAACTCACTCCTAACTCAGGCAGTACCCTCCTGGTCTTGTGTGTTGGCTACAAGCAGCATTGCTTTCAGCTAACAAATGCAGGACTACTGTAAACACTGTTTAACAGCAACTGATTCCTCTTTTACATGAGTGTGATGACATATAATTTTACATTATTTCAGATAGTCCTATATGTTGATAGTATACTACGGGCATTATTGGAGGAACCTGTTCCTTAGTCACACATTCTTTCCTCAAATATTCTTCTAGTTTTCTACAGAAATATGGGATAGTCACGAGGAAGCTCTGTGCTGTATTTTACTGCAGATGTGATTGGACAGGGTGCTAGATAATGTCATCTGGGCTTCCTTTCCCACAAAAGGTTGGACCAGATCATCTTTGAGGTCCCTTCCAACTTGGGCTGCTCTATGATTCTGTGAAAACAGAGCTGTACAGATACAGCATGTGTATGAAGCAATGGAGGAGGGCTGAACTGATGAGACTCTGGAAGAAGACAAAAAAAAATGCTGAGGTAAAACTGAAAACCAAAACTATTTAAAACCACAATCAGAGGACAGTTTTCACTATGAAGGAAGAAATCACACAATTGAAGACAGAAGTAAGCAACTCCATTAATTTAAAGCCAAACAAAAGAAAAGAGCTGAACAGAAAAAGCAAGGTTAAGGAACAAGCACAAACAACTTCAGAAAAAAATGTTTGATTGCTTTCCCCAAAATAAAGCACCGCAGGCTTTAGAATCCGGCCAGTTTTTACTCAGTTTGCAAAACTAAGGTGACTGCAGCAGAAAGTATTTTCAGCCTCTGTTGTCAGAATAACAAGAAGCTGGGTTGTTCTTTTTCAACAGTCATTCATGGAACTGTAGCATACTGACAGCTTACTACAAGCATGTTTGACAAGGAGGAGTTAGTAGCTGAATACATGAGAGCAGACCATTTTCAGTTCTAATGAAAACTGATGACTAAGTTCTGAATCACCCGCCACAAAACCCTTGTACTGGCAAGAAGATACAGACTAATAAGAAGAAATTTAGTAATAACATTTGGTGGAAGATTAGTAAAAAGACAAAATCCAATCAAACACTCATTCACACTCTTTACCAAGGTAAAAAGATTTTTTTTCTCCATGATGCCATATGCAAATGCAAGGGCTTATAATCCAATTCATGTCTCCTACTTCAGATACTCTTGTGTCCTCCTAGTATAGTTGGTCCCAAGTTTTACATTTCATCGCTGACTTTCTACTCACCTCTCCCATAAAACTGCCCATCAAAAACAATTCAGCATTTTACTTCGGTTTCATTCCTTCCCTATCTCCCCTAGTATTATTTCAGGGAGTCACAACAAACTTCTGATAATTACTTTGAAAAGAGCAAGGAAATTAAAAACACTAAGAAGATGTAAGTCACTTCTCATAACAAAACATTACACAACTGCTTTCAGGCCCCTGAGAGATCAGCTTGGACATTTACCCACAAGTCACTCGTATTTGGATTATAACAATGGCAGTATACTCTGGAGGTGGGAAGACCTATTTTGACATCCAATCTTATCTAGCTACAAGCACAGAGCTATACTGCAACAAATGTTTTGTCAAATCAAGTTGTACCGCAAGTAACTAAGGTATCCACCACTCTTTGCCTGAGATGCTGTCATGATCTAAACAGTTTCATTAACAGAAAGTATTTCCTTCTTGCACTTCCACCGAAAGGTTGGCCCAGTATTTATTTTCTATTACTTTCACAAGTAAATTTAATTTTTATAACCTCCACATTGCTTACGTCCATTCAAAATCTGTATGCACTCAAGCAGCAGCGTAGTTTGTTGTAAGAAAAATAATTACAATGAAGACTATCACAGACATGATTTAAAAAGAAAATAGCTTAACAGGATTCAGAAGACTTTAAGAACGAGGAGAAAGAGCATGCAGGAGAATCAACTGTCTCATCCATTGAATGTGGTAGTCCCCCCCTGTTCCCCCCAAAAGTGACAGAGCAGAGCTTTCACAACTAGAAAGCTGACTGGGCCAGAAAAAGAAACAGCCTGTACCACCTCCATTTCACATGATACAGCTCTCCTGGAATACAAAGGTACAACTGATTTTTCCTGCTTCTACTTAATTCCTTATGTAGGTTCTTCTCACCTCTGACCCAAAGAACCAATGCTCACCAGGCTTCATGTTCTTTGGGATACAACAGACACATTTTCTCTACCCTGACCTGGTATTTCAGCCTGCTGTTTCACTGACCACAAATCTCACCTTGTTACACTTTCACCCACATTTCCATTCTTCAAACGTTTGTAACATACCAACTTCACACTGGCAAGTGTCTTTATTTCAGAAGGAGAGCTGTCCATAGGTGCAGACAAATTCACGTATACACACTCAACTTGTCACAACTCTGCCAAGAAGCACACAAGGGAAATACGATAGGATTACCTGTGAGATTAGCTGCCATCTCTTCAGCAGTCTGACACAGCCTCAGCCCTTGTTTTAGGGGACCTTCTGAGTCCACATACTGACGGCGCTTGAGGTAGCAGGACACTGCCATCTGAATCTGTTCTGTGCGTACGCGTTTCATGACCTCAAAAGAAAAGAAAGAGATGATGAGGCTCTGTGTAGTTAACTGAGATCAACATACACCGCAGCTGTATTAAAACTGATAGAAAACAAACGGCTCAGTATTTTCATTGCTGAAGTCAAACAACTTCATTACTCAAGTATGAAACAAAACCTTGAGGCGATTGCCTCTCAGTACTAAGGCGTAACTAGACACTTCGAATCAGATCCCTGAAGGTATTTTGCTGCCTAATTCTACTAATTTCACTGAGGAATCAAAAATACTTTTGAGGATTCTGGACTAAAACCACAGTGGTGAGCTGAAGCATTTGGTTTTTTTAAAAATAACTCGTTAAAAAGGGAATGTTTCTCCTCCTTGATTTTTGATAGTAGCAGTTTGGGTATTTTCCAGTTGTTTTCTGATTCCTATGTTTGATCAACCAACAAAACAATTCCAGAAGAGTCAAGGGAATGAGGAATTAATATACAAAGAAGGAAACTTGAGAATCATAATGCTTTATATAGCATACCTGCTTGGGGAGCCTAGAAAGCAACAGCTTATCACCTGAACGTAAAGGTTAGAGCCAGACTTCTGGCACTTCAGTCAGGTAAGCCCCCAGAAAAATACCCAGGTCAATCAAAACAAAAGCAGAGTTTTCTGCCTTTTTCACCTGCCCCCATCTATCCAGATTTCCCTCCTACAAAAGTTAGGGAAATAATAATTCAAAATAATCCTTTGATGTTTCCTTTATACAAATTTTGAAAGCCATCCTCACAAACACCACTTGGTAGTATCTCGATACTGAAAGGAGCCCGATGCTAGCTTTTGGCCTCTGGCTTGTAATAAAAGAGCCTCAGTAAGATGAATGCAATAGCTCTCTTGCTATTTCAGTCGTCCCTGACTGCCACCAACCTTTCGCAATAGCCATCTATTTTACACCAAAGTTTAGATAACCTGAAGAGCTTTAAAAAAAGCAGAACTAAGCAACAGTTTCATTCTACCAGAATAATAGGTAAAGCTTGCCTTAAGATAGTTCTACACCTTACAGCCCCACTATCAATGACCTGCACACGTTTTACAAGCACACAGGTTTTCTGGTTTGAGTAGCTAAACCTGATTAAACACAACTTCTCAGAGAGACAGACAAGGATGCCCTTCCCCCCCTTATAAGAACCGCATTTCTAACAAAATGACAGCTTTAAAAATATGACCATAAATGAGCCTTTTCTAATACCCATGCACACACACTTAGTGCTTATCTCAGCTGCTAGAACAATAAGCCCTCTGTGAAGTTCCAAGCAGATGGGGATGCAAGGTTTCAGCAAAAGTTACTTTAAACAGACATGCGGAATTGCAAACCCATATATGCTTTGGCAAAAACCTTAAAAATTTGATTTCCGTTTGTTCTCACAAGTGAAGCAATGGTTGAGAGTGGGGAAGGGGCATCAACAGGTGTGGAGTTTTCAAAGCATTTCCAGATAGCACCATTAAAATCTTGCGTTTCAACCACAACTTTTTCCACTCCAAAAGCAAACTTCCTTTTCACCTTCCTTGCAACTGAAGAAATTATATCTGAGACTTTGTCTCAAACATAATGCTTTTTCTGCTGCACAGAACTGTAAGACAGACAGAATTCTAATGAAGACCACAAAGAAGGGAGGACACAGGGCTGGACCGGCATCTTAGCACCCCTCCTAAAAAAAACCCTTAACTGAACTTCACGATGTATTATGTTACCATTCTGCATTTCAGACAGCAGCATGGACTCACGCACAAGTGACCTGCCCAGGACCACATTAACGCCTCTGCACGCGGTCTGCCACACAGCGTAAGTTTAGGTAGCAACTTAATTGTATTTGAGATGCTCTCATAGATGCTTAATTCAGGTCTAAAAACTGTTTGCATCTAGACGGTTGTATTTGGCTTCTATTCCAAGAGAAACTCACTCCCAAAATGGCATGGAACAGATTCAACTAGATGTTTCTGAAGTGGTTTAGCCAGTCAGAACTGTGCGAATCAGCCTCAGGTCTGTGGTTCAATTGCAAAGAGAGAGCACCTAGAAATATCCTTGCCCATACTTTTTTGCTTCAGTTACACGATCAGTCTGCACTAGGTTAGATTTGGTGGGAAAACCCTTATTCGTTGTGGCACAGCATACATTTACAGATAATTCCCCTCATAAACTCATAATGGACCAGAGAAACTAAGAATTGGTGTGTGGAAGATGCAGGATTCAGAGGACCCTTTGAAATGACAGTGACAAACACGAGAAGCACCGAGATCAGCCTTTTCAAGCTGCTGAGTGAGCACATGACCAACAGAGAAAACAGTAAATTTTAAATGATAGGCAAAAAAAGCAGTAGATTATCCAGTAGTCTCAAATTCTAACACAAGGAACAGACATTTCAACAGCAAGAGAGAAGGGCCTGGGAAAGGAGCAGTCACTGACAGCTGATTCAAATCTGACCTTTTTCAGAGCTTTGGGGATAACAGGGAAGCCCCACTTCTTCAGCCAAGGCTAGTAAGGCAGTGTTCGCAGCTGCTTTATGCAATCTGTACAGCTTCCTGCTCCCTTCCCATACCTTCTATACTTCTCTGGGCAGTCACAGTAGTGGGTGTTAAGTACCTCAAGATATCTTTCCCTACTCCCAGGTGACAGACCAGGAACTACCTTACAGGAAATGCATCTTCACCGAGAAACACCCGTTGGCAGCCACACTATCACCTCTACTTTCATTTCAGGTCTTTGTTTCTTCATTCACCTTGCCTTTATACTTCACCCTCAGCACTACAAAGAGTGATGTCACAAGGAGCAGGGAAAGCAGTCATGAAAAGTGCAAGAAAAGCAAAACCAACATTCCTACAAATATTCTTTATCAAGCCCTCAAAATCAAAGTACATCATAAAATAAACATAAGGACAGGCTGCAAAAATGCCTTTAGCTGGGTTCAAGCTGAGCCAGCTCACAACAGGTCAGGGATGCAGAATTTAAAGGCAAAAAAGGACAATCCTGCCATTTTAACCTCCAAACAATTTTAAGACATGGCAGGAGGCTTGGAACTAGATGATACTTTAAGATCCCTTTCAACTCAACCCATTCTATAATTAATGAAAATAATTTCATTGAAATATGAAACAAACTGAAAAGCATATAGCGTTCCCTGTCCATGCCTGCAGAAAGCTTGAACAGTTGCTCAAAAGTCCCAGCTGCTTCATTCTTCTCAAACAGCCAGAGAACAATAAATACTAATGCCATTAACCATTTTTACTGATAAGCAAAATACATAAGGGAAAAGAGAAGAACACATTGGGAGTCTGCACAGCTACAATGCAGCACCTTCTGCAGTGTCACAAATCGGAGCACCAAAGAAAAAAAAGAAGGGATATTAGGTTAATTTTTTTTGAGGAACCAAAACCACTGAAGAAACCCAGAGGAGCGGCTGATGATACAAAACGCATCACAAGTTCCTCTTTCCTAGAAAAGCTGGAAATTAGCTGGGTACTAAGCACTGGGCCAAGGAAATTAATTTCCTGCCCATGCTACATCTCAGGTACAGGTTTAGGCAGATTCCACGGCCCTGAAACATTACCAGTATAGACACAGGAAAAAGAGCCTGGAAACTAGTATTGGAAATGCTGCTTTTAAAGATTCTGCGTTCCTGTCTTGACACTGGGACAGCAGCCTCTTCCTTCCAACAGACTGAGGAAAGACTAGTGAGCTTCACAGCAGAACCAAGGACAAGCAATCTTATAAAACATAAAAAACCAATAAAACAATCATCAGAAGCATATTTTGAATACCATCTACTGAGAACAGTGTTTCAGGCTTCAGTTGTAGGCAGAGAAGTACCACCCACTACAGGTGAAATTTAGGACCTACCAACAATTCTAGATTACCTAATTTTTAATTTTGTGACGTTAAATTCATCTAAGAGTTACAAAATTTCAGAATAAACAAGAGAAGGCTAAACTAATATGAAGACAACCGTGGACCTAGAGATGAGGGACTTCACGCATGCAGCAGCTGCAATTCAGAAAAAGAGCCAAGTAACCATGACGGGTCAACATGGAGACGCAGCGTGGTGGTGGTGGTGCAAAATAGGAAAAGTGCTGCAGGTATCAGGAACTAGAGGTGGCTTTGGCCTGAGCAGTGGCGATTGAGCAAAGAGGCTGAGAAGAAACCGCTGCGATTTTAGAAAACCCTGCATCCATCCGCATTGGCCCTAGATTCGGCTCACGAATTAAGCACTGCCAATTCCTCAGTGTTGCTGCTTTTTTTTTTTTCCTCATCTTAACGTGCGAAGGCAGAGCCAAGCAGCGCGCTGCTTCACCCCTTTGCTGCTTCATGCCTTTGAAGTCCTCTGCGCTACCTGGGCAGGACACGGCTTCGCTCCTGCCCCCTACACACCGCCCCCCGCCCTCCGCCGGCTCCGGGCGCGGAGCCGCCGCCAGGCCCTGCGCGCAGAACCGGGCCGGGCCGGGGTCCCGCCGAGCTCCAGCCCGGCCCGGGGCGCCGCGGGCTGTGTTGCCTGCCGGGCGGCGGGGGGCTGCGGAGCGCTGGCCGAGGGGAGGCGAAAGCGAAAGTCTTCCCTTGTCAGGTTGAAAAAAAAAAATTAACAAAAAGGAGATGGGAAGGGAAGCGGTGCGGCAAGGAGCTCGCTGAGCCCACCCTGGGCAAAAAACCAAACCCGCCCCTGACGAGCGCAGCCCCCCCGCCCCCCAGCCGCAGGGCAGGCCCCCGCCCCCGACCCCCCGCGGCTGCCCCCGAGGGCCGCACCCGAGCCCGCGCCCCCGCCCGCGGCCGCCGGCCTCCCGGGAGCCGCCTGCCGGGCCGGGCCAGGCCGGGCCTGCGGGCCTCCGCCACGAGGCGCCCGGCGGGGCGCCCGGGGCCCGCTCCCGCCGCCGGCCGGCACCGCCCCCCCCCCGCCCCGCGCTGCCCCCCCGTCCCCTGCGGGCCTCGGGCCACAGCCCCGCGCCGGTCCCCGCTCCCCGCCACTCACTGAGCATCGCAGGCGGCGGCGGCGGGAGGCGGGGGCCGGCGGTGCCGAGGGGGCGCTGTCACTGCGCCCAGCGGCGCCAGGCGCTGCGGGCGGGCGCGCCGCCGCTGCCGCCTCCCCTGGGTGCCGGTGGTGGTGGCGCTGGTGCGGCCGGTGCTGCCCGGGGGCCGGCGGCGGCTGGCGGCGGCCGCTCCATGGCTGGCTGACACACGCCGCGGCGGGCGGGCGGGCGCGGGGGGGGGGGGAGCGGGGCTGGGGCCGCCCCGCGCGCAGGCGCCCTGCGGCCGCCAATGGGCGCGAAGCACCTCTCAGCCCGCCTCCCGCGATCGGCGATCGGCTGGCGCTGCCTGGCGGGGACGGAGGTCAGCGGGCGGCGCGGGCCCGGCGGGACGGTGAGGGGCGGCGGGGCCTGAGGGCACGGTGAGGGGGGCTGGGGGGGCTGGTGGCGCTGGTGGTGGAGAGGTGGGTGCGGGGCGGTGCGGGGTCTGGCTGCGGGGGCCGCGAGCGGGGGCCGCCTGTCCGACCTACTGCGTTTCTTTCAGTCGGGCCTCGTCGCCTTCCCCACGCGCGGCCCCCATGGCCGCCATCTACTCGGGGATTTACCTGAAGCTGAAAAGCGCCAAGACTCCTTGGGAGGACAAACTCAAACTCGCCCGCTTTGCGTGGGTTTCGCACCAGTGCGTTCTGCCTAATAAGGAGCAAGTAAGTATTTTCTAATGGTAAATAGCGAAAGAAAACAGTCGCGGTAGTTAATTGCTGCTGAGGAATGAATTGATTTACAAAATCCAGATCTAGTTGCTTAAGCTTTTGGCCCTGGGTAGCAGTGCAGATACAGCTCTGGTGTGGAACTGTGGGCGGCTCTTGATTTCTGTGTGGTTATTTGAAATTTTTTTGTAACATATTTCAAGTAGCTTCAGCACAAAGATCTGTATTGGGGCAGGAAGAGTAATTTTTTATGGAGAGGGTTGTGTGTGCATTCTGTCTCCCAGATAGATGAGGAACCATTCCCTTCAGAGCTGTTGTTAGCGTTGGTTATTATATTTTATACAGGACGCTGTGAAGTTTGGTGCTTCTGGTCACAGTTAAGAGCAAGAACTTCAGGGTGGGAGAGCTGACTGTAGCTAGGTTTGTGTTTTCTGATGTTCTAAACTTGTTGTGCACTCACTGTGGATTCACAGGCTTCTCCTTGCTTCCAAGTGGTTTGGTGTTCTCTGCTTGGAACCCACTCTCTCCCCTCAAGTCTTTTTTTTCCTGAAGGTCTGCTCCATGTTTTCCCAAGTGAGGGGTGTCTTGTGCTGCTCCTCCTAGCTAGTAGTTTTATGGAGTCTAGGGTTTGTGCCATCTGAGATTTGTGTTTTGAGTTATGGTTATTCCAGTAAATCAGAATATTAAACTTAGCCATACATGATCATTGTATTTTTAAATCACTGATTTAAATTAGTAGGTTTCAACCTTTTCGGGTTTGCACACTTCTAAATTCCTAGGCCTGAATTTCTAGGTAATGAATTTAAACATACAAAGAGAAGGATATGAAAGGAATACCAGTTGCCTGAAGGTGAAACCCATCTGATTGTTTGTTTTAAAAGACTACATTTTCTAATCAGTATTGACTGTCAGAATTATGCCCTGATGAAAGGGCCTTAGGATGTTCACTCCTGAAAGCTGTTTTGGGATGGTACGGAGGAGCACAGGGCCAATACTGGATTTAGGATGAAAGCTCTTAGGAATTGAAATCTACAAGGGTGGAATTCTCTGCTTATTCAGAGCTTGTTCTGCTTGGATGTAGAGCGGCTGTCAAATCATGAGTGCCGTAGTTGTGAAGAAGTACTACTTTTGTCTTGTTGTTATATGGTGGTTATTAAAGATTACTTCTTTTCCCTTTTGTTAACAGGTATTACTTGATTGGGTAAGCCATGTGTTGGTTTCATACTACAGTAAGAAGTATGAACTGGAGGATGAAGTTGTTGAGAAACTCTGGGTGTATTTAGACAACATTATCCATAGTAGAAGACTGCAAGATCTCTTAAAGAGTGGGAAGACAATTGGTCTCAGTTTTTCAATTGCACAGGTAACTAAAACTGGGGATACTTTGTAATATGCTGGATAATAGCGCATATCTTCTACAGTATGCGACTCTTCCTCACAGTGTCAGTGTTACATGAGATATGTAATATTCTATCAGATGGCTTTTAGGACCTTTACTAAAAACTTCTCTGTTTCTGTTCTGCAATACGGTTTGTATTTGTACAGTACTAAGGCTGAAAATGGCAGAGTATTCTAATCGTGATCTTCCTCTCTGTCTTTAACTTCTTTGAAGTATCAGAGAGTGAACTGGTTTAAGTATTTCAATGGGTAAGTAAAAGCTCAGTTCTGTATGTTGCTTTTCTATATTATTTACTGCTTTGTATTGCCGGTTTGCCTGGGAGTCTTGGGGAGAGAGAGGTTTTCCCTCACTGTGGGGCTCATTGCTGTCTTTCGCTTGAGTACTTGTGCACTGTGACGTGGCGTTCAGCAGATCCTGTGGCTTCTTATGATGGCTCTAAACAGTGGTGGCACTGAATTACTATTGACCTTAATCATACTGTTATTTTAGCCTCAGCTGAAAGTGAATGGGGGAGACTTCAGCTACAGTTTAGGATTGAACCAGAAAGTGTAATTTCTTATTCAGCTTCCTCGTTACAGAAATAGCAGAATTGGTGTATGGCTGCAAACGCATTCAAAGTAACTGGAAAAAAGACCCTTTTAGTTGTGATCTGTTAGAAGGAAGCATGAGGGGACTGTCTTTACCTGCAGAAATTGACTTGTGAAGTACAGAGATTTGGTTGGGTTGAATTTGTGCTACGCAGAAAGTGTGCCAAATATAAATGTGATCTGGGTGTGAAAGCCTGTCTGGCTGAAGATTCGGTGAGAGGTACAGGCCAGGGTACCCTGAAGACTGAGGGCAGAGGTGGCAAGGGGTCCAGTGGACAGAATTTAAGGATCTGTTTTAGTCTGGTGGGGTTTGAGCTAAGGAGGTGAATCCACTACAAAGTGTAAAGAGACAGATGAGGTTTTTAACCCTGGAATAGAGACAGATTTGTGAATTGTTACTGAATTTGTTTGCTGACAAGATTATCTGGAGATGAGAAAAGGGAGCAAATGAAAAGGGGATCAAAGGACCCCTTTGAGGGGGATAGGGAAATAGGGACAAAAAGATGGTAGGGAAATCAAGTTTGAGAAAAGGAAGGGAAATGCAAGTTCAAATAAACGTTAATTCTGTAGTGTTGTGTATCCCTCAGAGAAGAGGGAGAACAGTCCTTCATGTTCCGGATATCAGCAAGGAAACTGGCTCTTTTTAAAATATAAAGATGATACTTGGTCAGGGACATAAACTTCCTGGATCAAAGGTTGGATGTGTGTTGTGGGGGGGTTTGTTCATGTATGTTTGGAGCATAATTTTGGGGATCGTTCAAGAAGGGAGGAAATCTACCCCTATTCCCTTTCTGCAGGATCAACTATTAGGATCAAGTGTGGATAGTCTTATGCCGTTGCCAGTAGCACATGTACTGAATGAGGGCTTCCTCAAATGCAGGGACGCAGTTCTGGCCAAAGGAGCTTCTAGTTTGAGACCAACAGTGTGAGAGGCCTGGCAGCAGCTGTTGGCAGGTCCCTGTTGCTTCCTTCTTGCAGCCAAAGTTCACAGAAGGTGATGTTGGTTCATGATGATGAGCTTTGTCTTTGTATGTAAAATTGACTGGGTTTTTTTTCTTTCTTTTTTTTTTCTACCCCCCCCCCCCCAATCTTCAGGTCATAAACGAAAGGTTATCAGAGGCCTGTTCTCAAAAAACACAGCAAAACATTGGCACAGTGCTGAGTTGCTCCAGTGGCATCCTTTCTACTCCTTCGCTCTCCATCATTTACACAGCAAAGTGTGAGCTCTTGGTTGATCTCCTCAGCAAGCTGGCCAAGCTGGCATGTCAGCAGCTGGCTTCTGATGATGCTGTGGGTTCCCAGTTGTTCAGAGTCCTCCAGCTTACCTTTACTCAGTACCTCCTGATCCAGAGGCAGCAAACCAACCCAAATCGTGTGTTTGGGCAAGTGACAAGTCACTTGCTCCAGCCGTGTCTGCTCCTGAGACACTGGCTAACTGTGAGGAGCTGGACACAAGCAGATGACAACCATGTGCGTCAGCACCTGAGCAGGGAAATCCGAAACCAAGTAGAAACTTTGCTGCAGGCTGGGTTATTCCAGCCTGAGCTTTTCTTATCCTACAAAGAGGAGCTGCTGCCAGAACAGAACCTCCAAGAGAAGAAGAAAGGAGCTTTGAAAAGTGTTTTGCTACCAGTCAGCACAGTGCAGACCAAGCTGGGCAGTGGCTTTTGTGAACCTGCCCTTCATGGAGCTGCTGTGGCTGGTTCAGTGTCCCTGCTATATAAGCTCTTTCTGGACTCGTACTGTAAGGCGGAAAACCACCTTGTGTGTTTCCACATGCTGAGCAGCCTTTTTGGCTGTCTCAGGCTCTCTGGCCTACAGCAGGGTGTGTGGGAGGATATGCTCTCCCCTGCGGACTGGAGCACGGAGCTGCTTGCTTTGGAACAGCTTCTGAACTTGGTGCTTAGCAGTGATATCTATAATGTTGCCCGTGACCGTATCCGGCACAAGGAGGTACAGTTTGGGTTTTACCGCAAGCTAGCACAGGTGTTGTTGAGGCACTCCCAAGCTTCCATCCCTGCTTGGTTCAGGTGTCTCAAACTCTTGATGTCATTAAACCACCTTATAGTAGAGCCAGACCTGGATGACTTAGTGGCCTCAGCATGGATTGATGCCGAGGTCTCTGAGCCACGCACGAAGAAACCCCAGGAGGCTCTCATCAACACCATGTTTCAGACTTACTCCAAGCTGCGACAATTCCCACGGCTCTTTGAGGAGGTATTGACAGTCATTTGCCAGCCAGCTGCTGATCAGCTGAGACTGCCTGTCTTCTCTGCTGGCCTGACAGTAAAGCTTCATGAGTGCCTCCTTGAACTGCCACCCAACCAGATTCTGGACATTTTGTGTCTCTTTGTGGAGAAATGCCAGACCTTTATCATTCCTGATGTTGAAGGGTCAGTTGACATGGCCTTGAAGCTGCTGTCGGTGAGCTTGGTGCTGCACGCTTTTCTGTTCAACATGAGGAGCCTAGATGATGTCACCCCTTCCCCTGTGGTCCTTCGCACTCAGAGTCTGCTGGCAAAGATGCAGAAGGGAATAATTCAGCCACTGATGGAGCTGCTGCAGGCTCCTAGAAGAGAGGAAGAGAAGTCAGACCTTTGGCTAAGAAAGGCCAGTGACTCTGCTCTCCTCCTTGTTTACACTTGGGTTGAGGTAGACACTTTGTTTGGTGTTAGCTGCAGTAAATATGTGTCTCCAAAAGCTGAAATTGCTGCTGCTGTTACTGAACCTGCTGCAAGGCACTGGGGCATTTCAGCTTTACTCCCTGGTGTGGAGGAGCAGTGCTGGGAGAGAGTCATGGAACTTGCAAATAGTTTTGCCTCCACTAGTAAATATTGCTTAGAACTGCTCACGCTTCAGAAAATAAAGATGATTTTAATACAGACAAAAGCTGACCTACAGACCTTGCAGCATGCTACAGCTTTCATCCTGGAGTCCGGGAGATCCAGCATGAACAGGGGAGAATCTGAACCATGGGATGGAGATATCGGCGCAATAAGTGATCTTACTTACCCCACAGCACACTGGCACCTCATCATCTCCAACCTGACTATCCTGTTGCCGTTTATGTCCCTGAAGGATGTAGAGTACCTTGCAAATGTGCTTCTAGAGACCTTAGTATTGGCCAAAGATCAGGAAGCTGCCGCAGACCAGGAGTCTTTCATCAGCATTGGGAAGGTATCTCTTGGTTTGATGCATAGCTCCTTTCTTCCAGAAATGAAGGTCCTGCATTGTGCTTTTCTGACCAGTCTTATTCGTCGGTTTGCTAGGGTGCTGCCCACTGCTGCCAAGGATTCAGTAGATCAGCCAGTTCAACAGCTGTCTGCAGGTAATATCCCTTGGCATGAAGAAATGCTGGCTCACTGCAGATCTGTTGATCTGTGGGAAGCACCATCAGAA
This sequence comes from Falco cherrug, assembly GCF_023634085.1. Lineage (NCBI taxonomy): Eukaryota > Metazoa > Chordata > Aves > Falconiformes > Falconidae > Falco > Falco cherrug. Next base: position 80,035,451 of record NC_073702.1, on the reverse strand, counting down.
AACAAACTGCAGAAGAATGAGTTCAGCTTGTCTTGGAAAACACTGGAGAAGGTTGCCCAGTGTATAGTACTGTTAGCAAAAAGCTGCTGCCCTGTCATCCTGAAAGAAAGTCAGCTAGAAAGCTGCTTGGGTTTGCTAGAAATTGCTTCTCTTCTGAAACTAGACAGTCTTCTTCCCTCTGACTGTACCCGGTGTTTTCTGGTGCTCCTGTCCCTGCTAGCCAATACCAGGGCTAGAGTCTCTTGCAGCAAGCTGTTACTGCTGAAGTTTTTAAGTACCTGCTTCCGCCTCCTGAGGTGCTTGCAAGCTGGCAGGAATGCCAGCTGTATTTTTAAGGTGTTTCACGCCAGTGATGTTCTTGAGGCTGTTATGACCTCCCAGCTTACAGCTAGCAAATTCTTCACTGATGTCTTGACTGTTCCTGTTTGGGGACAGTATCTCCAGGAAGCCCAAGCCTTTTTGGAAAACTTTCTTCAGATGATTATTGAAAGAAGGCAAAGTGTGAGGCTCAACTTGGAAAAGTTCATGTCTTTCCTGGTAAGCTGCAAGTCAGATGGTGGTGCAGCCAAAAGCAAAGGCTGGAAAAACTGGAATCCCGCAGCTGGGCAGTTACTGCTCATGGCATTCACCACACTCTGTCACGTAGTCACACTCCACCTTCAGCAGCTGCCAGAAAAGAAGCTGCAGTCTGCGAATGTACTGTCTGCTCTGTTGGAGCCAGTAGTTGTGCAAATGGTCAGAACTGTTGAAGACGGTCTTCAGAGTAACACTGAAAACGAGCCTTTGCCTGTAGCATTCATACCATCTGTCACTACTCTTCTCAAAGCAGATCTGAGCCATGCTGTCAAAAAGGGCTGGCAGAAGGAGCCCAGTGGGTTTTTGGAGCAACCCCGTATTAAACTGTACCAAAAGTTTTACTCTCAGATACTGAGAGAGCTGCCCTGTGCCGGAGGTAATCTACAGTTCCTTCAGTCTGCGTTGCAGTTCCTAACGATCTTCTGCTCAGTGCCAGAGCTGTATCCTGGAAAAGAAACAGCGGTCATGGTTGTTTTTGCTATAAAAAAGCTTCTTTCTGGTATGAAAACTCCCTTTCTCCACTTCCTTTGCTAATTTTGCAGTGCAGAGGCGAGTTAAAAGGCACATAGCTTTTTGAAAAGCCTCTATGTGTTTACTTGTGTTAAAGAAGTAGCCTGTCCTTTTATAAATGCATAACAGGAAAATTTTCTAGGAGGCAATGTTGTGGTACCTGGATCACAGCCACCATCTAATTTGGTAACGATCCTCTCCTGGAAGATGCAAACATCTTAACAAAGTTGAGGTCCTGAGTTACTTGTCCCTGTAGAACATTTTGACAGTAACTAGAACATGGTAATTCCTCTGGATGTAGGGCTGAAGGTGCCATGTTCTACTCATATAGGCGGTGTAGTAGGCACTGCTGAAGCAGCTGATGTGTGCCAGGTCAGATCGGATGTGTCTTATCTGACAATCGCAGAGGACCTTACAGTAAAACACTCATCTGTTTTTGTATCTGATAGGTGAGGTTTTAGAATGATGACAATCACCTAACTCAAGCGTGCCGAACACCTGTAATTCTGATTAAAAAAAATTCTGAAGAAAAACCCTGTGGGGATTTGGCAGATCAGTCCCATTATCCCCATCAAATAAAGAGCCAGGGCTAGGAAAGACGGTTCTTGCCAGCTGTGTGACCTAATGGCTTCTTTTTATTGTCTTGTTCAGAGAGAGGAACTAAACGCAGCACAGATGTAACGGTTCTCTTTGACTTCTTCAAAGAGTTGGAATTCATTGAACTTACTGCTAACATGCTCTACTGCAGTAGTCTCCAAACATTTTTGATTGTGCACACATATCAGTAAAAAAATAAATAAATTGAGCATGCAGCCTCAATATATGTTTATTTATATGCATGTGCTACTCTACTGGTATGCTATGTACTTTACAAAGCATACACAAAAGTTTAACAAGCATGAGATGAAGATGAAATAAACATTTTTACATTTTATTTTATTTATTAAAGATATTTTCTTTACAATTCCCACACCCCAGTGGCTTGTCTTGTGCAGACCCTGGGGTGTGCGCTCTCCACTTCAGAGGCTATTGCTCAAATGAACCACAATCATGATCTCAGATGTTTTTACTGGCATTAGGTAGCTAAGAACAGAGCACAGCTCTCCATGGAAAATCTGATCTTGAATTTGAAAAGTTGAGTTTGATCTAGGGGTTCAGTAAGGGCACTGAGAGCAGGGATTTCGCATTAGAACTAGGGACCATAAGGATGTGTCAATTGCTGTGATTTTTCTCCTGAGTTTTCTCTCCCTCATCCTGTGCCTCACTTCACTGTTGTAAGATTGGTAAAGTGCTTTTGCCTGGAGACATAATTAATCACTGTAAAATGCTGTAAGAATTTCTGATGAATAAGTAAAGTATTCAGTGAGGTGAAATATGAATTCCTGTTGAAGAAGACTTTTGGCATTGCCACAGATCCTGTGGATACTTGTGGAACTAAGAAACAAGCCATCGGAATCAATTAAGATACAAGTTAGTCTAGGACTCCCTACGTAGTAATAATGGAGTGAGTGGGGAGTGTGAATTATGATCAGTAGAGACCTAAACTTTCTCAGCCTAATGCTTTTGTGACTTGTGATGGCTCTGTGGCCAGCATTTGTCGTAAAGCCTTGTGGGCTGTTTAGCCTCCTCCCTTGGCTTGGGCACACGCTTTATTGTAGTGTTTCCGTGCTGGTAAAGGCTTTTTATTGGTATAATGACTGCTCTGTGAACCCTAGGGTAGGAAATACTTGAGAACAGCAATCCATTGCACTAGTAGGGAGGGAGGTAAAGGGAAATCATGGGGCCCTCTATGCATTTGTGTATTAAAAAGGTACCTGCAGAGCTGTTTTAAGGTTCAGTTCACCCTGTTCTTACCTGTTGAAGTCCTTGTGTTGGGAATTGATTAATACATGCTGCTGTCTCTTGACTACGTAGGTCCTGCAATCACAACCCAGATGATCCAAAGTATGCAGATAGAGCTGACAGAGGTGCTTGTCCAGCTGCTGGGAAACTGCTCGGCTGAGGAGTTTTATACCATAATGAGGCTGGTGCTACAGGGACTTGAAATGAGGAATGTTTGGCAACAGAAAGCTAAAGTAAGGCATGAGCTTAGTTTAGTCAACTTCCTTCTTCAGTTTCCTGGATCTTGATAAAATTTTGTTGTCTGAATAACATCTGATAAATATTTTTTTCCTCTTCCTGCTTTATGTTCAGCGGTCAAGTCAAATTAATTTACGTGTTTAAGGGCTTGGTAACCACGCTGAGGTATATATGTTCTGGATATAAATTAAGAGAGGTGGAAAGATCATGGAAACCTACTGGAAAAACTTTCTGTCCCGTTTAAGGACTCAGCAGTCTTAATTCCATGTATTATTAACAGAAACCACACAGCTGTGATGTTACAGGCCATGCTACAATTATTTTTCTACTTGCTTATCAGAGCTCTTGCATGACAGATACTAGCAGTCAGTGAGTTTAACCACTGTTTGTCTGTGGCTGCTCTTAAAGTGTTAAAGGGACTTTTAGAAATGCTGGCATTTTTACATAAAATCAAAACTGCACCTGTGCTTTTGATATTTGTCTCTATAAAGATATACTCTGTAATAACCAGGTACCATTCAGTAGCCTTTTAAATACTGAGCCTTTCTCCTGAGCAGCTTAAGCAGCAGCGGTGACATATGGAACACTTCTGGCAAAAAAGCCAGCTGTACCTCCATAAAAAGCTCAGTGACATGAGAATGGAACTTGGATTGAACTTGGGGGTTTATCTGGCTCTGTCTTATTTGTCAGAAATAGACAAGAATGTACTGCATGAATTCTAGATACATCTTTTTGAAAGTGTGTCTGGAGTTCTTGTACTGTGCATATAATTCCTGCCACCTAAGAATAGCTAGAATAGCTTGTAATGTATTTCTTTTATCAACCTCTCATAACAGCCAGCAAGTAAGAAAAAAACTGCTGCCAAATGCAGCATTCTTAGCATATAGTATACTGCTGTCCTTGTATTCTCATTGCTTCCCTCTGTTATCTAGTGGCAGTTGAAGGAAAAGGCTTTCCTTTCTTAAAAATCACGTAAGCCTTTCTGTACAGTAAGTTGCTTGTGAAATAAATATAGCATGCAGTACATTTGGGCCAGTGCTGTTCAGCATATTGAGTTTTGCTGAGCTGCTGCTTACTTCACAGCTTCCAAAGAGATGCGTTGGTGGGAGGACTTTCATGTGTCAAGGCTCTGGTAATGCTCAAAACTGCCACTGCCCTTGAAAGAGCTCTTCTGTACTTGAAAGCAGCCAGTGCATCTTGTACCCACGACTGATCATCAATTTGCTTTCTGCAGGAAGTATTGTCAGCTGTTACGCTAACCAAATTGTTGCTCAGCTGCCCATTAAGCGGAGACAAAGAAAAAGCTTTCTGGTTTGCCAGCCCACAGATAATCACAGCTTTAGCTGTAAGTATCTCTTTATTGTAACTTCATTACCTATCCATTTTATTTGTTGGAGTCTGCAGTTGTTTACATCTAACATGCACAGAGGCATACAGAAACAAAAAAGGGGTGGATATTAGACAAAGCCATACCACATCCACCTGTGCTTTTTTGTCTAGACCCTCTCTCCCCTCCTTCCTCAAGTAAATCTGTGAGTGCAGTGCGTAGGTTGTCCATTTCTTATTATCAGTAATTTTCTGGGACTGCACCTTGTAATCTGGAGCTTGTGAGAAACTGCTTGGGCTGCAGCGAAGAGAGTCTAAATCTCTTGTCCTTCCTCCTGTCCAAAGGAGAAGGTAACTGTCAGCCACGTGTCATAGCAGAAGCCAACAGCAGCAAAACAAAACAAAAAAAGTGCTTGTATTAAGGAAATAATAATATAGATTCACTGAATTATGAATGGGAAGCTTAACTTAAAGTTATGAAACCCATGTTTCCTGTCCCTCATTTGTACAGCATACAAACCTAGTGATGCAGTTTTTTCTTCTCTGATAGTGATGGTGTCTGTAGACCCGCATTTGTCAGAGGTTGGCTCTGCAGTGCCTGGGAACCATGAGCATGCAATTTATGCCTTTTTTTGTTTGGTTTGCATGCTTGTAAAGAAGAGAACTGCATCCGTGCATCCATGTGAGAGGGTGCAAAGAGGTGGTGGTTGTCAGGGGACTGGAAAGTATTACAATTCCACGCTCACAGCAATGCTTTCTTGAAGGGCATCATGTGCATCCTTGCCCAGGATGCCGTTTCACAAAAATGGCAAAAATGCAGGAGTCTCCCTGTCAGTCCAGCTTGCAGCAGTCTAGTTCCACTGACTCAAGTCAGAGCATTATGGTTCTCTGGTGTGCAAATGGTAGTGATAGGTGGCTAATGCACTCCTCGTTATCTGTTTCCTGTATCCTTGTAGATGCAAACCAAAGAGGCCTGTCAGGACCAGTCACTGGTTTCCACCATAGTTATACCTATTCTAGAGACTGCAGCAGCACTGCTAAGGCAAGGAGAAGGGATTCTCTTAAATCCACACCATGTGGCACTGTCATTCAGCATTCTCCTGACAGTCCCTTTGGATCATCTGAAGACAGAAGACTATCGTGGTGTCTTCCTGGGAGTCCATGAAGTGCTCTTCTCTATTGTGCAGTGTCATCCAAAGGTACATCTGTGAGGGAGTGGGAGGAGGGGAAAAAGGTGGAAAGAACGAACATAGAGGCCGTGATGAGATTTTTATTTTTCTTTGAATAGTGGCTTTGAAAGAATTTGTCCTGATAGTATGAAAATGCTTTGTACTGTTTGTCATTTAGAAGGCTGGGAATCTCAAAATCACATAATTTCAGTTGCTTTTCTGCTTTGTTTTATTGCCTGCATTGTTCTTTGGCAGCAGATTGCTTATCAACATCTGATGCCAGATTAGAATAAGACTTTCCCTATTTTTATGATTGATTTCTAGAAGCACTAATGTCGCAGGCTCTAGGAGCTCATTCTCACTGGAGATCAAGATTCTGCAATCCTTAGAAAGCAGGCCTTAGATGTGTTAGAAGTTGGTGACCTTCAAACGTTGTACCATCCTGGTGTTCTTGTCAGCCTTCTGGCGTGGGAAAGTGAAGATGTGCCAGCACTTGCAGGGGGCTGGTGATACTCCTACATGGAATATGTAGGCAGAGGTGGAAGAAAAAAAGGAAAGGGGCCTCATGCATTTGTATTAGAACTGAGGGTGAAGCTAAAGATGGGGAAATGGCAAATTCTAAAAGCAAGGCAGTACACATTGCTAAAATGCCCTTACGAAAACCCTGGTGGTAGAAAGCTGCCTATCCAGGCTGTTTTCACACAGTGATCTGTGGTGTTATTGGACCCTGTGTTCTGTGAATCATTCTGGCTACACAGGTTCTCTACCAGCAAGAACAAATTTCCTAGACGTTAGGGTACTAAATCAAATGCTGCTTCGGAGAGATGAAGTAACTTTAATATGCTTATTTGTTATTTGTATTTGAATATGGCCAGGACTGCAGCCCTGCCTCAGGATTTTCATGTTCTAGATACTGTATGGGAGCACAATGAAGAGAGTCTCTGCTCCTGACAGCTCTATAGACCATATAGTTCCCTTCACAGGAATTGATCTCCCTCAGCCTGTGGGGTGGTGTACCTCTGCCCTCTCTACTCCCTTTACTATATCATCTCAGATGTTTTTACTTCATGTCTTTGCAGGTGCTGTTGAAAGCAGCACCGTCTTTTCTGAACAGTTTCCATCGTCTGGTTGTTTCTGTCATGCATGAAGGACGTCAGAAAGGAGACAGAGGTACCGGATCTTTTCCACTTTTGCATTATATATACACACACACTGGAATTTTGTATACTTTGCAAGAGGAGGTGCAGAAATGGGCGGTCTGACACCAGAAGCAAAGTCCTCAAACGCTAGCTGTGGCATTGAAACAGTCAGTCCTGTAGCCCTGTCTGTCCTTTATGTAAAACCGAGGATGAGCTTTTTAGTGTCCGTGGGCTTACGAAGATAACTGGGGCTCCTGTGGAGCTGCATGCAGACAGCACTGCTTTAGGTGAGTAAGGTGTTCGCCACAGGAGAACTTACAGGAGTCAGTAAGGCTTGCTGTGCCCAGGTTCTGCTCTTCCTATCAACCCCCGGTGCCTGAAAGCACGGTGGCTGTGAAGTCTGGTGGTCCATGCTAATATGCCAGAGTTCTAGCCCCAAACTGATTGTACTAAATCGAGCTTCTCGAGGCTGGAACTAAGTTTACTACAGACCTGAATTGTCACCATTCTATATTAGGCTTAAAGCCAGAACATTACACATATCTGAAGTATCAATTGGGATTAGCTGATATATCTGTATAGTCAAGGATTTGGAATTAGGGTGGTTAAATATCTCAAAAGGAAGAAAAAAAATAAGACTTCACTGGAAGTTATTAAAGAATTTGCATTGTTGAAGTAGCCAAGTCAAAGATGTTCACAGTGATGAAGGTAATCATCCTGTGCTTTATGCTGGTCAGGACACAAATATCCTGTCATTAATAGCAGTGACTTATTGAGACAATCAGTTGCAGGCCATGAAGTCAACTGGTATCCCGGCTTTCCACTGATGTCCTACAGATTATGCCATGTTCAGATTTATCTCGGTTGATATGTTGCCCACAGCTGCGGGCAAGTGTAAGTGTATGTGTGTGTCATGGAGGAATATACTAACAAAGGCTCAGTGATAGACAAAAAGGGTATGTTGAACTGGTGCCAAACTTTGAGAATTTGAGAATTATTGCTTGCTTCTGCAATACGTTTACGTAAGGCAGGGGTAACGGGAAATATACAGGTATGTGGCACCCTCAAGTTGATGCAGGATTATTCTATTTTCGTAACAGTTTACAAGAAAAGAGTTTCTGGAATTTCCTTCTCCCTTGTTTGTGTTACCTTCATTCGTTGCCTACTGAGTAAATTCTCAGGTGATCTCTCCAGCCTCACTTTAAATATCTCCAGCGATGTGGCTTCTGCTGCTGTATTCCACATAATAGATCTCATCAGGAAGCTTTCTTACTATGCTGTTTCTAAGAGATGTCTTCTGATTTTCTGTAGGTAGAGAATATAATTTTCCTGTCTCCTTGTTCTCTCCTCCACAGTGCTAGCTGGGACTGAATCATGGAAGGGACTGTAGCAGTAGCGGCTGCTTTTAGCACTTCAACATCTGTAACAAATACTTTTTGCCTTGCAGTGCACAAGGAGTCGGAATCAGCGTGCTCTTACAAGATAACCGCTGTAAGAGATGCGTATGGTGTGTTGTTGGGGGCCTTTCAGCTGGGGCTTCATAAGAAAAGATAAATTGGGCAAGCTGGCATTGGCTTCATGTAGTTCAAGAATCATGGAAGACTGGGTGATGATTCTTTGGTGTTTTTTTCCTAGTGTTTTTAAGCCTCAAATGCCAGGCTGCACATCTTTTTCTGTTTTAGGCAACACCGATGAGTTTGAAGTTATACTGAAGTGTGCACACTTGGTGGAACGGATGTATACTCATATTGCTGCAGAAATGGAGGACTTCACTGTGTTTTCTGCTTTCATTGTGGCTCAGTATGTGACTGAATTGCAGAAGGTAACATGTTCTCATTCATCTTGAAAGTGCCATGGTATTGTGCTGGCTTTGGAATTCCTGTTCCAAAGTGTTAAGTTGTGTAAAATCTGTGAAGTTATGAAAGTTGCTGTGCCTCGTGGGGATACAGGTTTGATCTAGACACTGTTACTTCGAGCAAGAGTTCCTGAGAATCTTTCTTACCCAGCTTCAGCTCCTGAAAACTTTCTAAAGGTGTGAGCTGTGGGGGCTTTTTAAGGCAAAACAGTGCAATGCCTATTTACAGAACTGCTTTGCTTTTCTGTCATGTCAGGTGTTGCTTTTCCTGCCTGTTGTGTTAGGTGGTTCTCCCAGCTAGTCTCAGTTGTCCAAAACTGAGCAGATAGGGCCCCATCTGGCTAAACAATGGAGAAAAATTCTCCTGGAAAATATCTTTTAATCTGGTCAAAATGAGTAAATGAATGGGAAAAATGTTACCAAGCTGGAGAATTATTAGCTTTTCAGTAACTCTCCCTTACCAAAGATACTCTGATCCTTACTGAAACAACTGCTCCTGCTATTAGGGATGCCAGAGCCAGGTCAGTAGCTTCTGACATCCAGACCTAAGTTCAAATTGTCATTCTGTTCAGCCTGATGGATTTAGATTTCACCAGGGTTTGAATGCTGCGTGTGTTGCAATTACCTGTAAATGGTTTATTTGTGACTCTGGTCTGGGCATGGGCTGAAATACAGAAAGGAATTTTAGTCTTTGTTTTTAGGCTCTCTTACTATAAAAATATCCCTACTGGTGCTATGTTTCTGAAGGATTATGATGTAACCAATGTAAGTAACCACGAAGGTTGTTATGGATCTTAAACTCGGCTGCCTTTTCTATTACCTGGCTTTTTTCCGAGGTTTGTGAGCAAAACAGCGGGATATGTGAGTTTTTAGCCATGTTTTTTAGTGTTCCTGGTAAATTGGTTATTGTTTAGGTAGTAAACATAGTAGTTCAGCAAATACTAGGGATTTAGTAATTTAGTAAACTGAATTACTGTTAAGACTGCTGCTCTGTCTCTGAAATCTGTAATCTGTTCACCACTGAATGTGAGTTAGAAAGCCTGACTTGAATTGTCAAATGACCTTTTAAAGTTGAAAGGACACTTACCTCAAGACAAAGTCTCATGAGACTTCTAGGAAGGTTTTGTGCCGTACTTGCACTGGGAAATCAAAGTGTGATAGCTGAAACCACAGGTCAGTAATGTATGTATGGAACCCTTGGGTGTGGAAAGGGGAATTGGTGTAGTGAGCCACCAGATGCTGTGACAAAGGCGTTTTCTGTCTGACAGAATAGGTAGCTCACAAGTAGGCAATGATTTATTGCTCATTAGGCTGGTTGGAATTGATGGATACTGGTGGAAGGGGAGGCCTCATCATGCCTGTCTTGAGAGGCACGTACATGTCTTTCATGTTGCTCTGCAGAGGGAGAGAGAAACTCCTTTAACCGTTCATCACTTCAGACTCCAGATCAGTGGCTTTCAGCCTGTGATCTGAAGACCCTGGAGGTCCATCAAAGGTAACAGAAAAACATGTTGGTAGATTTAAGTCTGTGTATGGGCATCTGCACACTTCCTGGAACCCTTTTAAGGTCTGCAGACCAAAACTGGTGAAAGCTACTGGCCCAAACAGTCACTTACTCCTAAAGTAGCTGTGTAACAGTCCCCTCAGTGCTTCCTCTTTATACCAGGAAATTAATTATCCTTGTGAATTATTTTGTGTTAATCTAGAAAGATTCCTTGTTGGAGTGGGTGGCATCTATAGCCTCTTTCATGCTGTTGACAGTGCTTTTCCCCTGTTGTCTATGAGCTGTTGCTTAATTCAGCATAGTGAAATACCTCTTCACACATTTAATGTCTCACATCAAGAGCTCTGTAATGCTTGACAAATTGGTTGTGCTAACTATATAGACCATAAAACACTTAAAAGCATAATTAACTGCCAGCCAGTAGTGGCAGTTGTTTAAATCTTTGGTTGTGCTTCCCATAGTGTTATTGGAGGTTGTTTATAGGAAACTGCACTGCAAAGCAAGAATGACCCAAATAAGGCACGGGTCCAGATTAATTTGTGATGTGAGGGATGCAGTTCCATTAACTGCAGCTCTGAGGTATCTGCTTATCCCAAGTGGGACATCTGGTCCATCTTGTTAATAGCTGTGGGTTTTCCCACCCTTGTTCTCTGCAGTCATTTCTCTGCCCTAGGAAGGGAGAGCCCAGCCCAGTGCATTCACTGGGAGTTGTGATGCTGAACCCGGTCTGTTACTTTGGTGCATGGTGCAGGGAGAAATAGCATCTGTTATAAATCAGCCAATAGATAACTGACATAGAGGGGGAAAACATGACCACCTTTTGGATATGCAAACTCTTCAGGGTCACAGAAAGTCTTATGTGCCTTAATACCCACTGTATGTTTTTCCCAGCTATGTTAGCAGGTCTAATAAAATATATTAGCTGTTTTATGTTTAGGGCAGAGAAAGAGCAGGAGCCTGTCACAGTGATTAGGAGTGCACTTCATTAGCCGAAAGTTTATTAGTTGCCTCAGGAAGAAAGAAGTCTGAATTTTAATGACAGCTTTTTATGTAATTTTCATTAGGCCTGGAGTGCAGAAGCTTAGGTTTGGAGGCATAAAGCTCATTTGGGGATGCAGCAAAGACAAGACATGGTTCTGTGGCAAAAATAATGTGATTATGCCAGAGGCCTGCACCGCCTCAGGCAGCGAAGTACTTAGGAAGTGATTTGTGAGCATAGGAGAAATTTCAGTTAGCCTGGAGCACCTGAGGACTCCAGAGTCAGTGCTGATACTCCTGGCTGTAGTGGCGGTTCTGCTGGTTGTGGGGTTGAGCAGGGTAATGGCAGGAGCAGGGCACTGAGTCCCGAGTCATTTGTGGTATTTCTTCAACTTTCTGCATGACTTCAGGCAAGGTGCCCGATTCCTGGTCTTGAAACAGATCAAGGAAGTGCACATCTCCTGAGCTTTTTGAAAGCTTCTTTTATTAAGGCTTATACTTATAAAGTCTTTGGATACAAACTGTTAGGTAAGTATCAAGTTGTTAAGTGGTAAGTTAAAATTGATTGACTACCCAGTGTAAATTACAGGATAGCCTAAAGGAAGTGCTCATTTGAAACTGAGACTCAGTAGCATACGGCATGCAGAATTAACTGAAACGTGTAATCCAGGGCAAGTATTTTAGGTTTCTTTAATTGTAGTTTTTCTGCTGAGGAGTTCTCTTGTGATTCCGAGATGATCAGTGTCTTTGCCTCCACAGCAATGTGTATAGCAGCCCTCTTGCGGATTTTATTGCAAGGGGCATGCTTGTTCTGCAAAACACGTTTGCAAAAATCAGGAAAATACTGCTTGAGTCAAAATATTGGATTTTATCTAATGGGCTGTTCCAGGTGGTCTGATGCACTGGATATCATGTTGTCAGCATTTAATGTATACTGACTGTTAAAGGGGTATTTTCTTGCCTTTTTGTTTTAAGTTTAATGCGGTTTTGTTCTTCTCCTAGGTGACTTTGCACCCGGCTGTGAAGAAACATCTCACAGAAGGGATATATCACATCCTTGACCTCTGCATTGAACGCGACGTCAAGTTCTTAAATGCATCGCTACCAGCAGGTGTAAGGGAGGTCTTTAAGGATCTGTATAATGATTACAACCACTACCACAAAGCAAAAAAACAGGGGGAGGAAAAATATACTGCATGATGAATCCTGCCTGGTGCTGCATAATCAGTTATGAATTGATCTTGCAGTGCTCAGAAAATCCTTCTTTGCTGTTGGGTTTGGGATGACTAGTGAGATCAAATCTGAAGAGGGTCCTCTAAACGTGGATTGCATCTGTCTCTATGCAGCCAGCCTTTGTAGTGGGGAACAGGGGAATGGGGAGGGAGGATGTGCTGTTAGGTCTGGTCCTGCTGTGTGCCAGAAATGGCAGAACTGCTGCACCTGTGCTGGCCCCAGTGAACTCACTGGGAGCCCTGGGGAGCTCGCTGCAGTCTGGCAGCAGATGTCAGGCTTCAGGCTTTGGCACATCATAGTGCTTATCTGTGGAAGCAACAGTCTGGCGTAAAAGCCAGTGAGGGTTATAATGCCTGCTCTCGCTTATGTGGTAAGCAGAATTAAAGCAGTTAAAGTGCTTATTTTTGTACGCTGTTATTTTATATTTTGTCACTGAAGAATGTGACTGTTACACAGCCACAGGGTATGTTACTGTGTAAAACTGGAAGTACAGTAAAAAATTTGAAGGTTTGTATCTCTTTGCTTGTTTGGTTTTGTTCTTGAGTCCAGCCCTTGGCAACCTGGTCTGACCTATTGAATTACCTTGCCCAACTGTATTATCCTGTGATCTCCTGATAATCAAAAAGGCTATTTACTGCCCTGGTCGATTTACTGTCATTAAGCAATTAACACTTAGTCATCTGAGCTGTGATCACTCTCGGTGTACGTTTTTAGCTTGTTACAAATGTTACATAGCAAGACCTATCTGAGACCTTTTTGGTCTAAGCTGAGCCTTGTTGCTTTGCAGTAAATTAATCACATTTGAGCCTGCAAGAAGCTTTGTCAAATAGCTCCCTTTCATTAGCTAAACTACAGAAGTTTATTTTCTTGAAATCTAAACTTTTATGTAAGTGGTAAAACTATCTTCACACATGGACTCAGTAAAAACTCCGTTCTCTCATGTGATTACCTGCTTTAATCTGAAGGTAGGGGGTGGGTAGGGGAAGACTTTGCACTTTTACTGGGTCCACTGCCTTGTAGCAAAGTCCAAAGGATGAAGTTTTGCTGGGGCAGGAGACTCCACGTGGCCCAGACAAGGGAGGTGAGCAGGGCTGTGGGGGGAGCTGAGGCAGGTAGAGCTGGACCTTGGGGCTGGCAGGGGCTTTATGTCAAGACAGCGGCTGCTGTGCCATGCTCTGCCCTTCACGCTCCTCCTGCACTGTCCCACTGGCTGTGGCCCTGGCAGGGCACTGCTGGCACATCTCAGACCTCCCTGGGACCTTGACTAGGCTGTGGCAGCAGGTCCCTGGCAGGTGTGCCCGTGGGTGGCTCCTGGGCAGCGCCTGCCCCTGGCCCTGGGGCAACTACCTCTGCAACTCACACGGTGCCTGCTCACCTCCTCCATCTTCACCGTGTGGAGCCTCCTGTGCTGGCTAAACTTCCTCCTTTGGGCTGGAGATGATCCTCCTCACATCCTGAAGAAGCAGCTTGGAGAGGAAGCTTTGATACTGTGCAAGCCTTCAGAAGTAGCCACAGCAGCGGTATCCAGCCACAAATGCAAAGCACGGCACCATATGGGCTGCTGCAAGGCAAGTTAACTCCATCCAAGCTGGACCCTGCGCACCACTGTGCCATTTCTGTATTTTATTTCTGATGTGGGCCACCCTTGGGAAGGGCAATTACTGCTGCCCCACCAGGCGGTGCGACAGTGAAGCAGGTCCCAGGGGGGAAACGTGTATGAGCTCAGCGCAGCCAAATGGGCACCAAAAGGAAGAGGTCTTCAGGGTGAAGACAGTTGATGTGCTAGTAAAACAAAGGAAGGTTATGAGCGCTGGGAGAGCATCTGGAAAGCACAGTAGAAGAAGGAGAGCTACGTTTGGAGCGCCGGGGGAAGGAAGTGAGGTAGCATTTCTGGCATGTAAGTGTCAAGGCTCCCCGATGTAGCCATATGGTTGCAAGCCACACACATAGCTCAAAAGCTTCTGAGTATAGACCACAGAGTAAGTAACAAATCACCCGTGGCTTTAAAGGAGGTAAACTACTTGAGTTGATAACCACTTTTATTTCATTAATATTAACTCAAAATTTTATCACTTCTAGCTTCTTGGCTTGGAAATGAAAATGTGTAACTAACTGACATGGAGAGGGCCGATGGAAATAACAAACTCCTCCTATAAAAGGGACACAGTGATTGAATGAATGAAAACTTGAAACCTTGCCACAATTAAACCTTTATTTCAAATAAACTGTGTGACAGCCCCACAACCCTCCTCCTTCTCCAGGCTTAGCAGCGGAGTTCTGAAACACAAAGCAGCGTTTCTGTGTGGAAGTTACAAAGGGGTTAAAAAGAAGGCTGTATTTCACTTGCTAATCCTAGGTCTTTGTCCAAGAACCGCTCCGGGTTTTTTTAAGCTAGAATAAATTAAGTCACTGGCAGAGGACCACCTGCTGAGAAAGCAGGCTTTGTTGTATTGCGTCCCCACGTGGCTGCAGCGCCCCCCTTTGGCCACACGGTGGAGCCATCCTGCAAGGCTGCGAAGGCACCGTCTGCGCTCGGAGGTTCGCAGTCCTTCCTCCTGGCCCGGCTTAGCTGAGGAGCTCTGAGCACCGGGAGGGCGAAGGGGTGGGAAGAAGCACCACCTCAGGGCTAAACGACAGGCTTGCAGCCTTCCTCTCACTTGAGCCTTAGCTTCGTGCAAGGGAACTTGCATTGTTAGTAATTGTAACTTGTAAAGGCAGAGCCATTGCAGGCTTTTGCAAGGGTTAATCTCAGCTAGATTTCCAACTGTTGATGCGGTGCATCTCTTCCAAGCGCTTCTCGCTGCTGCTGCCCTGGCAGAGATTCCCCCCCCGCCCCCCCCGGCCCCGGCAGAGCTCTCGGGCTGGGGTACCGCGGTGCTGCTGGCTGTGCCCCTGGGGTGCTGTGTGCCCGGGCAGTGCCAAAACTAGCTCACACATAAAGAGACAGGATGAGCAAGAAGAACAGTCATGACCGACAAAGACCATGTTGGTTTTATTTAGCTTTTGGTTTTGTGTAGTTCCTGTGAAAATCAGCTGATTTTTCTATTTATCTGGAGGTGGGGCTTGAGCCCTGATTTATCTTGCTATTGTGGATGTAAATGCCAAAAAAGATGGTGGTGTAAGATGGTAGAAATTACTTTGTTAGTTTAGAAATAAATTATTTTTTCTGTTCTTACCTGCTGGGAAGAGACAACATACTGAGTAATTTCCTTTGAGTGTAAAATGGATCAGTAACTTTCTGTTTGTTTACTTCTTGATGTGGGTCCGGGGCTGCTAGATAACAAAAGGCGCCTTTCAAAGCTTCCTTTATGGGTTAAAATATAATAGCATGAATAAAGGATTACTTTGAGAGACTCCTAATTACTGAACCATTAAACGCCTACAGTGATAATAGTTTGCCAATGATGCCAAACTGAGTGGGGAAGTGGATGCTTCGGAAGGGAGAGCTACCCTGCAGGAAGACCTGGATGGCCTGGAAGAACAGGCTAACAAGAACCTCATGAAGTTCAACAAGGACAAGGGTAAGGTCTTGCACCTGGGAAAACATAATCCAGGAGCGCAGCACAGCCTGGGATCCACCTGTCTGGGGAGCAGCTCTGTGGACAGGGACCTGGGGGTCCTGGTGGACAGCAAGCTCAATATGAGCAAGCAGTGCGCTGCTGCGGCAAAGCAAGCCGTCAGGACGCTGGGCTGCAGCACCAAGGGCATCACCAGCAGAGAGAAAGAAGCCATTATCCCACTCTACTCGGCACTCGTCAGCCACACCTGGAATACTGTGTTCAGTTTTGGTCCCCGCTATACAAAACAGATGTGGACAGGCTGCACCGAGTCCAGAGAAGAGCCACAAAGATGGCCAAAGGCCTGGGAAGCCTGCCGTGAGAGGAAAGGCTGACAGAACGGGGTTCGTTCAGCCTTGAGAAAAGGCGGCTCAGGGGAGCCCTTATCCCCGTGTTCCAGTATTTAAAGGGTGGCTACAAAGAAGATGGAGACCCCCTTTTCACAAGGAGTCCCATGGAAAAGACGAGGGGTAATGGGTACAAGTCTTCCTGGGGAGATTCCAATTGGACACAAGAGGAAAACTTTTCACAATGAGAGCAATCAGCCTTTGGAATGAATCTCCCCAGGGAAGCGGTGGATTCCCCAACATTGGACACTTCTAAGATCTGGCTGGACGGGGTGCTGGGCCATCTTGTCTAGACCGTGCTTTTGCCAAGAAAGGTTGGACCAGGTGATCCTTGAGGTCCCTTCCAACCTGGTATTCTAAGATTTTATGATCACAGCTATACTGGTATAATCTTTGTGTATTACAAGTTGTGAGGACACTTGCCTTGAGGTTCAACAATTGCTTTGCTGCTTGAAGCAGATTCTAGCTATTCAGGTGGACGACTGCGTTTGTATCCTAAGCAGTGTTTTCAAGCATGGAGAAATTATTCTTTTAAATTTTTTTCTCAGTGAAATCACTGCTTGATTTTTTGCAATAAGTAATATACAAAAGTGCCATTGTATCATTGTTGGCAGCGCTGACATTTGCTGCTGCATGATCAGGGAAGTATTCTGCAAATGGTTAAAGTTTCCAAAAGTGAAGATACTTCTGTTATTGTACCTACCCTGCAAGATTTATGTCACAGGCAAGTGGAAGCGAAACCTGACTTACTGTGGAGTAGTACTGATTTATATTCACATACTTTTTTTAAAGTATGAAAGGTTTTTGTTGGGTTTTTTGTGGTTTTTTTTCCCCCCTGTGACTTTAAAGCCTGGAAAATCTGTGAAAGCAAGTGTGTCCCTGTGACCTTCTCAGAGCTTTTAGTCTAGGAGAGCCCTCGAGCAAACCCCTTGACAGTTCAAGAGAATTTGGGAAGAATAAATAAAGGCACTCCAAATGCCTATGCTGTGTTGCCATCCCCTTCCTCCTGAAGAAGGACGCTGACTTTTTTGTACCTATTTCTAAAGATCGTAACAAATGAAAATGGCAAAATCCATTTTGTCTTTTGTAGGCATCTTTTAATACAAGCATAGAGCAGCAAGAGGTACAGGCCTGCAATGACTTCCCGGCAGTGGCTGCTTGGTCCTTTCTGGGTATAGAGCTGTTTGTGTCAGAAGAGCCTTATTCTGACACGTAGTTCTGAGGCTTCTCTTTTAAGACTGGTGGAGACCAACCTCTTCCCCAAAGCAATTGTCATTGGTTTGATTACTTTTTGTAGAGGCTGGATTCTGAATTGCTGCTTGAAGGGAGAAGTTCCACAGATGACCTGCTCTGAACTAGCCATCTTCTCCTGGAGGCTGCTGCAGAGCCTCTGTCCCCTTTTTCCAGCAGGGACATCATTGTAATGCCTTTTCAGCCCTTCCCCACCACCAGAGGACAGGTGTCTTTCTGCTGGTAGCTGCTGGAGATGATTTGGAAAGCAAGCAAAGAATAAAAGGAGAAGGAACTTAGGTACATGTCCCTTGTTAATTCATTCAGCAGCTGAGTTTTCTGTTTGGTTCAGGCACTGTTGCTCTTACTTCTGCAGCTTCCACTTGAGGGGTTGGTTCTGCAGGCTTCCCAGAGCTGTGTGGGGGCTCCTCAGCAGTGTGGGCAAAGCTGAGCATTGCTGTCCTAAGGATGAGGACCATAGGCTGCTTCTGCTGTAGGAAAGAAGAAAAAGAGCAGGAATGGGGGTCTGGTTTGCAGTCAGCCTGTTGCCAGGCTCTTTGCTGATGAGATGACTTTGTTAATGATCTGATTTTGGGTAGGAATCAGCAGCTTACATGAAGAAAAGAAGCTCCTGGTAGCTGAAAGCAGCTTTGAAAACGAGGCTGTTCCTGATTCTCACTCAGTGCATCTCAAACATGCGTTGCTTTATTTGGTGCACTACAAGTGCCTAGAAACCTCTTTTGATGGTGGGCTTCCATGTGTGCAGCAGTGTGAACTGTGAGCGGGCACTCGCTCTCCTAATGCACTGCCAGCTGTGAGAGACGGTGGGTGGGAGAAGAGACAACACTGCAGGAAGAAATGATTGATTTGTGTTTAGATTTTCACGCTGGTTTTAGAGCAGAGAGTGGGAGTTCCCTCCGGTAACCTCAGGGAATGGTATTGTTGGGTTTGGGTTTTGTTAACATCCCAAGAAGAAAGAAAGAGTAAATGACTGTGTTACAAAAGAATCAAATTTTCATGTTGGGGTACACACAGACAAATGCATAAAAGACAATTTGATCAACGACTGCCGTTGATAATCACTTGGCCAGTGCAAACAAAGCCTCAGCTTTATCAGACAGCGGGCAAACTTGTGGAGGGAAGGCTGATGTAGCTGTCGGTCTGTAATCCCCTGAAGGGAAAGTAGCCATCCCTGCTTATCACTTGAGAAGAAGCACTAGAACAAACAAACAGATGCTGATTTTAGCCTGGCAAAAAACCTTGCCACTCGAGCACAGCTGACCTGTCTGAATGCAAGCGGCTGCTGCTTGCTCCTGTTCACCAGGCTCAGGGGTGCCGCTGATTCTGAGCGCCCGTGGCTGGGAGTGAAGCTTGGGGCTTTGGTGGGGCTTTGTTCTTGCATTGCTGCAGGTCACCTGTGTGCTTTGCTTGCCAAGGCCTTACCTTCTTTGGCCTCTGACACGGACAAGAATCTTCCCTGCAAGGGATCTGTGAGGTTTGCTGAATGTTTAATGCTCTGTGGGTACTTATGTGAACTGAGGTTTTAGTTTTTTGAAGATGCTACAGAGATGAGTGATACAGCGTTACTTGGTTTATTCACAATATCCCAAGTGATAGCCAGAAAATACGTAGACTGACAGCATAATTTCTGCCCTTTTCTGACACAGGTGAAGCTTGCTATTGTTTTAGCATGCATTTTGCTTTCTTTTCTAGGATTTGTTGAGACTGCTCTGTGTTTTCAGGAGACAGCTATGCAAATGTGAGCTGCTAGCACCTGATTTCTTCAGACTGACATTTTAAAATATGTTCATTAAAGTTTTCATAACCTAAGCCCATAATAATGAGAGCCTAGAGTATGTGCCTCCTGGTACCACAAGCAAAGGAAATGTGTGTCTAAGAAACCTGTTATTAGCAGCTCGTATTTTGTTTGTGCACTGACATCTGAAAGACTTTTTAAGCAACTTATTTTCCCTTGCTGTAAAGGCAGATTTCTTAGTGCAGCAAGAGGCAAATCCGTTCTTCAGATCTCGGCCTGTGCTGTACTGCCTGGATGAGGAGAAACCTGGGGAGGAGAAATACTTTTGTTCCTGAGCCATGGAAACTTCCCCAGCTGGAAATCTCCTTTGACCCACATGCCCTTTCCCTGCAATAGCCAGGGATTATCATCTGTCATGGTATTTCTGCCCACACTTTTGCTCTAAGCTGCTATTTCTCTAAAAGCATCACCAGACCTGTTGCATCCCGTCTACTAGCAACGGACCACCTCAGCAGCTCTTGTCTGGAGGGAGACTCTTGGCATACTAAGAGTTGGGAAAACCCATTAGTGTGAGTGGTAAGAAATGCTGACGTTCAATATCCAAGGTGCAAAGTTTCAATCTGTTCCTCCTAGGTAAGAGCAATGGTGTCGTAGCCGGGTCGTATATCCACGGAGCGTGGATGAACTGCATGAAATGGCTCCTCCATTCCTGTTTTTGGAGGAGAATACGTAGCTGTGGTGTCTTCACACGGGGGGTATCTGGCAGATGGGTTAACCTCTGCGTGCCGATCCGGGGTGTTGAGGAGTAGTTGTGGCATGCGTATCTTTTTCCCTGCCACACTGTAGTAGCGGTAACGTTTAGTATTAGCTTCTGCACACAATTCCTAGGGACTTTGGAGGGTAGAAAAGTGCCCTTAGAGCTCACGGCACTTTTAATCTTCAAAGTGCTTTATAATCATTAATACATTAATTAGGCATTCTTCCCTTCCTTCCTGCTAACAAGGTTTATTAAGCTGAATGTATTTATCTTTGGGCAGCTTCTACAAGCAATTGAATGAATAATTTTCCTAATAACTTTAATAGCAAAGACATGAAAGGGAACAGGGATGATGAGAAGAACAAGAGACCGAGGTAAATAAAGCTGCACTATGAAAGGAGAGGAGCAATTTCATCCTAGGTGTAACTCCACCTACCCCTGCTACAACCAGCTGGCAGCTGTGCAGCCTTTGTTTTGCTTCTGTCTCCCCTAACCTCCATGTAATTGCACATCTATGCAACATTTATGCTAGCACACACAAATGCATAAAAAGGAGGTCACGGATGACTGGGACCTGTAGGAAAGCACATGAGAATAGCTTGCGATTTCAATGTGAAGAAAGGCTATATGAAAGCTTGACTTTTACCTAATGTTTACAACTTCTTCGGTGTTTTTGCGAGAACCAGTGTAATCTAGCAGAGTATTTCACAGTGGGTAACTTGCAGGACCCAGGAGGTGGAGGAAGGTGATGAAAGACTATGTCAGGGGGTTTAAGGTATCGAAAACTGTACTCTAAGCAAATGAAATCTTGCTTTCCTCCTCCATCTTTACCGCTCAAGCATCGTCTGTTGTGCCCTTGAAGCACACACAAATACATGATGTGTGGATGTTACCATACACATGCTGGTTTGCTCCTGCTCTCTCAGTAGATGTTGGTGGAAGGACATAAAATGTTTTCTCTGAATAAGGACATGCCCCCCAAAAGCTCTGAGACTAAATGACTTAGTGCCTGGGACGCTGCACTGTGAATTTAGTGATTTGCATCTTAGGCAGTGCTTTGCTGTTTGCCAAGTGATTTCACCTCTGTCTCCTTCCTGTCTTGTTTATTTAGATTCACAAGCTTAAGACTAGGAGAGACTACTAGATCATCTGGCCAGACCCCTTGCGTATCACATCACAGTCCATTGAACTTGATATAGTTACTGCTGTAGCAAACCCAATAACCTGTGGGTAGTTGCAACATATCTTCTACAAAGCCGAATTTTTGACATTAAGCTCTTCAGGGCAGGAGTTGTGTTCTATCCATGCTTTAAGCAGAGTTTCTCAGCTGTGTTAGTGAACCGACATCAACACCAAGAAAATCAGCAACAAGGGTAATACCCATAATCTTAGTTATAGTATTTTATTGGTTAAGCTTGCAGAAATTATTTTTTTTTTAAACTGTGAAGCCTGCCACTATATATGAACTGGAGCCTTTGAAAGGTGATTGAGAGGTGGCTTTTCAATTCTTGCACACAAATACTTCTGCAGGGTGACAGACCAGGTATTGGGAGGGCTCTTCAATGCAGTGGAGGAGCCTGTAACAAAAAAAACTCCAGCACGGCTAGGAGCTGTTCTCCAGCAATGCAGATTTGCAGTTAAGTCGCAAACAGTTATGTTATTGAGGTCCATGCAGCAGTAAGGGAGTAAAATGTTACAGCTGATAGAATACAGGATAAATGCTTTGAGTCTGAAATGTAGATTTTATTAAGCATGGAGAATCAGCCCTGTTCTTAAGTCTCTTAATTCCTAATTTAAAGTTCAAGTAGTCTGCCTGTGCCACTTTGATGGAAAGTGGATGCCAAATGGAGCAAATTTTTTTTTTTTTTGGTAATTCTTTCAGCTAATGTGGATTTGACACTCCCACAGCTTTGCTCAAACTCTGTCAGACCAGGAAGACGCTTGTCAGCATCCTCTTTTACTGAAAAAGCTAACCTAGTCTGAAATCTTGAAGGAAGAAAACCTTGACTTAAAATAGAAGCGTTTGTGACAGGACAGGGTCAGAGGAATGGAAGGATCCTTCCTAACCACCTGCCCGGTTGTCAGAGATGCTCATCTTTTCCCCTTGGCACCTTTGGCTGGGTAGAGTTTGCCGTGGACTGCCTGCAGGCTGCGAAGGGAGCGGGGAGACGAGAAGGGACAGGAGTTTATTCGCTGCGATGGGAGCAGTGCCCACCGCCACCACTGGCAGTCACTTCTTAAAGCCCTCAGATGGAGGAGCTTCACCTGCTTGAAGCAGTGTGTGGTCTTATCAATCCCTCTGCACCCTGCGGGGGTTCAGTTTCCCCACAGCAGCGTCAGTGGGGCAGAGCTGTTGTGTAATACACTAGAGGAGGCTGAGTTCATCCCAGCAGCTGGCTGCAGCGGTGCTGGGGGTTTGCCTGGTATAAAGGAAGGACAAGGCAGAAGAAGTATCCCCCAGGGGAGGGGAAAAAAGTAGAAGTCAGAATGGTGGTGGAGGGGTCACTGCCTGCAGCTCTGAGCCTGATCCATTACCCCAGACCACTGGAGAGGACAGTTTAAGATAAAATACCAAGTTGCAGAGGAACTAACATGCTTCCCTCTCTGCTGCCTGCTGGAATGGGTCTGTGGCACACAGGCAGAGCAAACGTGACTGGTGCAACTCAAGGTAGTACCTGAAAGGGATGCAGCTCAGTCAGACAGAATTGCCCATGAAGTCCCAGGGCACTGCTGGTCCTGCAGAGCCCCGTCCCCAACCTCCCACCCTGCCCAGCGGTGTGGTGGTGGTGCAGACGGAGCGCTTGCAGCACCAGCAGGCGAACTAGATCTCAGCTGGTTTCTCACAGGTGCCAAAGCTCAAAAGTCAGGCTTCAGTCCTGGCTACTAACTGCCTTGGGCGGGGGTGCTGTCTTGCCTTCAGCCCTTGCTACCCTGGCACCACCGCTACGGCCATCACAACTACCTGGATTAGAGCTGGCCAAAGCATAGCCAGAAGCGCTGCAGCCGTACCTCTGGTGGCAGAGTAGACATGCCTTGGCTTTAAAGCCTTGCCTTGGGCTTCAGCACAAGAACGGCTTCTTCTACTTCCAGCAGCATGGGAGTTGTTCAGACTCTGCAGCAAGAGAGAGAAAGGAGGGAGTGAAACTGGACTGGAGCAAAATGAGGTTTATTGTTGTAGGGCTTGCAATGCAGGTTCCTCTCTGCAACCAGAACTGAGTTTTCAGCCTGGTTCAATGAATGAAATGAGCCACTAAGGCTTCATTAGTTTAAGGTGCAGCGATGACACCCTGTTGTTTGGGAACCAAACAGCTCGTGAGTCCATCCTTTTGGGACAATCTTAAAAAGAAACATTCACAGGTTCAGATGCCAGTCTGTTTCAGGGCTAGTAGGAAATGTTCAAATGAAAAGCATACAGAAAGACAGCAAAGTAGGAATCCCCAGTGCAACTCAGTTCAAAGCAAGGTCTGCCCTGCTGTTTCTATTTATAGTACTTCAAGAATGTGTTTATTTTTTTATTACAAGAGACAGCTGGGATGGGAATCGCAGTGTGAAATGGGACAGGTTAAGACAGAAAAGCACTGCTGTGGTAGCCCCTTCTTCCTTTCCTTTGGGAGCCAATGCAGACTGCAGGTGAGCAAGGCCACAATGAGACTAATTTATTGCAGCTGACAGATGTTAGCTGGAGTGGTGGTTCTCCAGAGCTTTGAAAAGCAGGTCTTGAAGACTGTGTGGCGTGTGTTACAGCGTGGGTGGTTCCGTTCTCCTTGCCTTCCCACAGGACAAGCTACTCTTCCCTGTGGTACTAAATGTGAATGGTATCTAGCCTGTTAGCAACAGCAGCATAAGCTGGGATGTGGTAAGTGTGGGCTCCTTGTGGTGTAGCCTTTATTAAGGGTAAGATCTTTCACTGTTTCTTAATTGATTGCAAGTTGAGGTGGCTTTGTGCTCAGCTTTTGTGGATACCCAGGCTGGTGAGCCTTCATCTTGCCCAGGTTCAGATGCCCAAGTTCTAATCCTCGCTGCTGAGCAGGGTCATCTCCTTCAGGCTGCTGAACCTCCTTGCGGAGCGCTGTGTCCCAGCTTCTGCAGCATCTCACCCCTCCATGCACTTCCTGTGTTTGCACAGTGAAGACAGAAATAGTTTTTGCCTGCTGTACAACATTCCTTAGGTTCTGGAAAGGCAGGCTATTATTGCGATTGTAAAAGAAAAGCAAAGCTGCAGCTCAGTACTGAGTGTGAAACATTCTCCCAGTCAGACGTGGTAACTATGTCTATAACTTTCAGGTTTCTGAGATGTTAAACTGGTCTGAGAAATGAATATGGTGTGTAAGACCACTTAGGGGAAGCCAGCCTCTATAGCAGACCACTGGGCATCTTTACCTGCTCTAAATGCTTCAACTTTTCCCAACTCTCTTTTTCAACGCATATCTTCTGAAATGCCTTTTCTCTCTCTGATCCTGCTGACAACAGCTTCCAGGGGCTTTCTGCAACAGCATAAAACTTACAAGCCCTGCCACTTGTCAGTCTGAGCACCGCTTGGCTTTTACGTGCCATCCACATGAAGCCGTGCTACTATGTCGATCCTTTTGCTCCTCCTGTTTTGGGTTTGGCATTTCCACAGCTATGAACTGATCAAATGAGCTGATGTGTATTTCATGGGCCAAGGAAAGATTCTCAGCATTTGCAAGAACACTGCCCTGCCCTTACGGGGATAGGACCGTATGGACATAGATAGAGGACCCCCAACATTTTGTTGCCATATGCTTTTGGCTTATTTGTGGCTTTAATCATTTCCTCTTGGCATGAGACTATCCAGCTTTCTGTGCTCTCGTACCAGCAACATACTCATGGAAATGGAGTTTTCCCTCATTGTATTGGGAAAGCAAATATCTGTGTGTGTTTGAGGAGGCTAGCAAGCTAATGTGCAGAGATGATTTCTAAATGTGGGGGGAAACACCCTATCTGGTGATTTCCCCAGCTTCTCATTTTATGCCTCAACCAATTGGAGGTTCATCTATTCTAAGTCAGAGGTTTGTCTGCCTCATTGCTTACAAATTGCAAAGCTGGTGACCTGAATGTTGTTGCTTTGTAGAGGTAAGTGATGGCTGGTAGTAGATGGAGCTGATGCCATGGTGATACGCCTGATATAAAATACAAACCTTAGTCTTGCTTGTCAGCTCTGTGCAGCTCTTGCGTCCTGTGTCGATATAACATCATGGCCTTGGGCACCATCATCATCATCTAGGCTTGAACCTGGGATCTAAAAGCACAACCTGCTATGAGCTGGAGGCTCAGGCAGGCAAGCGCACTGTGACCAAACATGAGGTAAAGCTTGTTTGCGTAAGCTGTAATGAAAAAAAGATTTAAGCAAATATATTTTTATCTCGCTTTTGTGATAGGGTAAGTGTGTGTGCAGCCTGCCACTTCAGCTCGGCAGATAAGCAGCGCCTTCTTGAGCTGTAGCCACTAATCAAGTATCTGAACTGGGAGCTGAGGGGGCCCATCTTTGTTATCAAGAGACCGAACTGTCTCAGCAGTATTTGTGATCTAGCCTGAGGAAACAGAGCAGCAGGAGGCAGGGGTTCAGGCTGTGTTTGCAGGAAATCCAGTTGATCATAGCTGATCATAGCTCGGGGGGGGGTGGGGCGTGGGGGTCCAGGGATTTGTATGTTCAGGGGCCTCACAGGATGGGTGCCTCTGATGTGTTAGAAGTGTCTTGGCAAACAATTCTCATTAAATTATATGGTGTGCCACCTGTACTGTCAAAAAGTTGGGTTTTTTTCATACTATTTGTTTTCTTCTGTTATAGGATTAAGCATTTCAAACAATGGAGCTTTCTCAGTATCCTCGGGAAGTTATTTCCTACCTTTAAAGATTAATGTCATGGAAATTTTCCTTTGATCTCAAGCCTGACTTTCATTGGCTCAATTTTATCCTCTTATTCCTGGATACAAGGGATGATGGCAGGAGAAGTAGGATTTCTTGCATCGAGGTTTGGAGGCATGCTATCGCTGCTGCCCCAGCTGCGGAGGAGCTGTGGATGGCCAAGCTTCGAAGCGGTGCTGCCTTTCCCTTACAAGCAGGAAACCTGCTGCGTTTTACCTGTGTTGCCTGTTGACCCAGTGACTGATCTTTGATGTTCTTACTTTGGAACACATCCCACCGTACAAGACGCATGTATAGCTACAGCGCTAGAAGATTATCGGTATGCTGTTGCACACGAGCAGGCTGCGCCCAAGGCTAAATCCCACAGCCTAGCCTGGTATTAGCTGACAAGCAGGTGATATGCAGACAACAAATGGGGAGCACAGAGGGTGTTTGTTAGGCTCCTGGGGCTGAAGAAATGGGGGTCTGTACTCGGGAACAAAGACAATTTGCATTTAATTTCTCTGGGCTGCAGTGCTGGCAACAATGGTGGATGTTCATCTGTAGCATTAAACCGCTGCGCAGGCTGAGTGAATGGCTGTCTTTGTTCAGGGCTGGAGCAACACTGCAAGTGCGGACCAAAGCACTGTGTTGTAAAGCACGGCCACAAGCATGAGAGGGGAGAGGGAGAGAAACTGGATGCTTTTAAAGCCTACCCCATCTCTCCTCTTGTCCCAGGGCAGGTGTTCAGTGACCCTGGGACACCCTAAAGGGAAAACAGTGCCATTCTCAAGCAGCTCCCCTGTGGAGTTACAGTCAGTGCCTGTCTGTGCTGGCATTACCTCTGCTCTGCACTAAGAAGAGCAGGAGGAGCTGGATGCTGCTTTTCCTGGAGGACTATTTTACCGGGTTGGGCAGGAGCAAGGCAGGCCATGCACAAGGTGCATCTTGCTCCTGCAGCTAGCTGGGGCTCCACACGAGAGACTGAACAGCCCTAAACCTTACCTGGCTGGGAGATTGCCTCCTCCCAGGAGGAGGCCTTCAAAGGTGGCGAAGGAGGGTAGGGATGGAGATGGAGTGTGAAGTGTCATGCACAACCATCTAGCAGACACCAGAGTTGTGTTACCTGGTGGGTGCCTCTCCATTCTTTGTTGGGCTGCGCTGAACCTGTCATGCAGCTTAACAGCCTTTGCAGAAGGTACGGCTTGGAAAGCCCTTCCCCAGGGGACTCCCAGCACTCAGCGGGCTGCAAAAAGCATATCCCCACAGGCTGGAGGCTAGCAGCTGCAGAACACATTGTGGCATCCACCAGCAGCATTACCTTCCCCACAGTCCCAGACCCCCTTGCTCACTGCAGTATCCATCTTTCCAATACAAGCACCAAAGCAGTGGGAATCTGTCTGAGACCACCACCAGGCAGCAGGTGGCTGCTGGAGTCTTCTACTGGGCTCTTACCAGGAGTGAAGCCTGCTGTTGACCGCAATAGGCGGGAGGAAAGTGTGGGAAGTAGGATCCTGTTCTCTAACCCCACAGAGAAATGGTGTTCAGCTCGGGGATTGACTGTGCCAAACACCATCTCAGAAACCTGAGCTTCTCCTGCCTCATCGACCCCTTTGTACAGTGCTCGCTATGCCAGCTAAATCAGAAGTAGTGTTAATTGCACTGTGTGCTCCTAAGCTTCTTTCCATGGCTTTCTGGAGGCTGATTAAGAGAAAGAAAGTAAAGTGGGGATTATTGGGATCCTGGTGGAGGCTAGCAGCAGTGTGGGGGGTGGGGGGGGGGAAGGAAATTCCTTGGAGGGGGAAAAAAAAAGAAAAAAAAAAGAGGGATTTGAACAGCTGACGGCAAGCCTCTGCAAACAAACCGGGAGAGTTAGGTAGCAGATGGACTAACACTCCCTGGGCTTGTGCCAATGCATCAGATTGATTTTAAAGATGAAGCACCCACTGCCTGGGAAAGCAAGCCAGTAGCCCTGTGAGTAGGAGCACTTCCTGGCAGCTGTTCAAACACTAGCTGCTTTGCAGCTCGCTTTCGGTGCACCAGGAGTCAGCGAGAAGCACTGGGGACTTGGGATATGAAATATGACCAGTGGGAACTATGGACCAATAAAGAGATTATTTTTGTCTGCAGGATTGCATGGAAAATAATGTCCAGTTGCTTAGAAACTCACGGTGTGCAATTAAAGGACCAGAAGAGATCAAAGGGCCATCAAGACAAACTCTGTGCCTCCCAGCATGGTGAATGCTGAATCTTTCAAGCAAAGGTGTAGACTCCTCTAGAGTTCAATTCCAGAGGGGAATTTTCTTGCTGGACCTCAGCTGCAGACCTTGCTGTAGATCAGTTTATGTCCTGAGATATGACGGCTGTCCGGAATGACATTATGGTGGATGTCTGTGGCACAGCTAATGTGTTTGAACTGAACTCGCAGGGTAAATCAGTGATGGGTTTGGATATGGACGCTGACAAATACCTCCTTCTCCCACACCATCCCTTTCCTTCTACAGAAATCATATGAGCTGGAATAGTTTATTTTTCTCTCCTGGACTTTTCTCAAAATGAAATGACCCTCCCACCCACCCCCTAATGAAATAAAACCGCTGAATAATAAAACACATGAAGACTCCTCAGGAAAATAAGCGTTTTCACAGCAGTTCATTCCATCGGATTATATACACATACATATTTATATGTAATGTAGTCTGATGGTCCACCTAATTTATGAAAGTTGTCCCATGGTTCTTCTCTTAAATTCCCATTAAATATAATTTGGTTCTCTTTTAAGTATGCCATACACTGTTTTTATGGTATTCGTGGCAGAGACACAGACTCAGACCCTGAGCCGGTGCCAGCTCCCACATCTTGAATTGCCCCTCGAACATAAG
Source organism: Falco cherrug (assembly GCF_023634085.1). Classification (NCBI taxonomy): domain Eukaryota; kingdom Metazoa; phylum Chordata; class Aves; order Falconiformes; family Falconidae; genus Falco; species Falco cherrug. Next base: position 80,006,688 of record NC_073702.1, on the reverse strand, counting down.
CTTATATAAAAGTTAATCAGTTTTTAGGCTGATTGTACAACATGTGCAGTTGTGATTAGTCTATATTTAAGACTTGGCTGCCAAAAAGGCTTCAGCAATGACAAGCTTACAAGTATTTCAGCAAAAGGCTGATACAAATGTGGGGTGGGCTGGGATTGCCACGCAAGTTACGCTCCGCCCCGAGGAAATGCCACCCCCCACCCTGGCATGGCACCCTCCTCCGCCTGCATCAGTGTTGCAGCAGAGGGGGCTTGTGTTTGTCATCCTGCCTCCTCCTCCGTCCCGGGGTTTCTGGTGCAATAAGACCGGAGTGGGAAAACAAGTATGACGCAGCAGGCCTGGTGAAGCATGGCTGTGGTAAATGGAAAAGTGCTGGGAGGCTGGCAGCAGGTCTGATGTTGGGGGATTTCGGCAGCTGAGGTGCGGAAAGGAAAAGAAGAAGCAGCATCAGCTGCTCGTTCACGTTGATGAAGAGTTCCCCATTCCACTCGCTGTGCTGCAGCTTGTTTGCAGCCAGAGTAGTTTGGAAAAAACCAATATCCAGCTGTCACTCAGAGCTCAGATTGGTTGTGTCTTGACATTTGCAATAGTGTGTCTTGACTTTTGAGCAGCTAGGGTCTTGCTGAAGCCAGAGAACCTGGTCAGAGAGGATTTGCAGTCAGATTTTCAGCTTAAAGTTAAGACAGATTCTTATCTGCCTGCCTAGCTGACAGCCGGGGGTCTTGGGCCGGTGACTTGACTTGGCCTTTCACTGCTGGGGTGTTCGTGCAGATGTACTCCACACGAATAGCGTGACAGGCTCTACCGGCTGCTCGGCCATTTATAATGGCCTTGTGTGAAATAGATGTGGTGGTCCCTGGAAAGCCAGCAGGAATTCAGCACAAGCACCTCTAGGCTCAGATGAAGATCGCTTATGTGTTCACTAAACTGGCATATATCCAGATGTACCCAGTTCGACGAGAGATCCTTCTTCTGGTTCCCAAAAGTAGCATCCCATCAACTGAAGCCCTCTCTTTGTCTGCTTTACTCTTACTTCCCCCTGTTACACTTCTCTGTTGTATCCTGCCAGTTTTACACCACTGACTTCAGCGGAGCGATGCTGGTGCGGAATTGAGACAGCCTGACGCAAACTCATTTAGTGGATTTCTAGAAGCAGGAATGTCATGGTAACTGATGGGAAATGCATCAGGTAAGAAATGACAGGTTTCTGACTGATAGCCAGGCATGTTAAAGGTATGGGTGTTTACTGGCAGGGAGAGTTATGGAACAAAACATTTCGTGATTCATGGAAAATAAATGTAAACATAAAATTATTTTGTTTTACTTTCTTCTCTCCTGGTCACTGAGGACACCTGATTTTAAATGTCTCCTACCTGCTTAGAGAACAGAAATGTTTTCTGGGCAGATTCTGAGCCTGGTAACGCCAAAGTCAACCTGGAGTCATGCCCCAGCGCATTTCATAGAGTTCTTCTGCGTTTACACCGGCATCGTAGATGAGCTTCTGGCTCATGAGAGCAATCAAAGCTAATCGACGTGGCTAGAATTTGAAATCTCAAATGCTTCTGCTGGTTTGTGAGCAATCTACAGGCTAGGCATTATTTGCAGAAAGTATCCAGCAGTTAATTTCAAATCCCATATACATTTGAGATGTTCATAAGCTACTTGCAGACAATTTGCAAACAGAAAAAGAGGCTAAAATTCATCAAAATAAATGATCTTCCATGAATTATTCATTTGGCTCCCATCAATCATGCCAAATGTCTCCCTTGTTGTTAGTCTCTGCAAAGAGATCAGGATTGAATTTAGCTTAGAGACAGAAGTATGCTTTCACCCCTAGAGGTGCTTCTTCAAAGCAAACTAGCAGCATGTAGGTGATGAGAATAAGAAAGCTTCGGCGGCACAAAACGTTCCCACTCTGTGGATAAACAGCAGATTTTAGCTAGCAGGGCTGTCAGGCAGGCTGCTTCCACAAGGACCATTTTTACAAAAAAACCCCAACCATCAAAACAAACCCTTGAAGGGGAAAGGAAAAGACAACATTTGTGGTGTTTGTTGTAAGCAGGAAAGGTGTCTTTCAGCCTGTCCTAGCAGCAGGCTGGGGTAGCTTTGGCTTTTAAGGTGGGAGGAAAGAGTACAGGTGAAGTGAAGTCTGGGTCTCTGAGAAATAAAAGCAGGTGTCACAACCCGAGAGAGTTTCAGGCACCAGCCTGGCTTCCCTTCCTTCCATATGTAATTTGTTTCTGGTCACGAGCACGGCACAGTCCTGTAACTATCAGGAAGGGGACAGCCAGAATTAAGCAACTGTGTGGTGTCCATGCAACGCCTTGGAGAGAGGAGCTGCGGTGGGAGGGCTCTGTACCACTTGCTTAATATAGTGGAAGCCATATCCAGACACAGCTTTTGGGGGAACAAAGGTGGCTAATTAAAGGGAAAGGGCCTCATTCACTGTTGTTTTTCTCAGGTTGACAGCGGAGAATTATAGCTGACATCAACTGCGTTTTGATAAATGGCAGTGGCACAGTGTAAATAAGAGCACTGAGAGTAAATAAGCTGTCTTACGTTAAAAAAAAAAAGAAAAAAAAGCTGAGTTTGATTCAAAGGCAATACATGTAGCAGCATAAGCCGTCAGCACTCAATGGGCCCTCATATGAGGCTTATAACCTGGATTTAGTTGCAGCATGGATGTATTATCCCTGTTTTCTTCAATAACGGCATTGCCATGGCTGCATGCGCAGTGACAAGCCAGACCCAAGTCCCCAAAGCCTCAGCCCAGTGCCTGAGGTGCTAGGTTACAGATTTTACTGTTCAGAAAATGGAAATAAATAGGGCATAATAGAGTTTTGGGAACTGAAATGCCACATAGCTGGAAGAGGGGCATCTAGCAGCAAGACTGATAAGAATGTATGTTGAAGCAATCTCTTTGCACTTCATTTTACATCTTACGCTTTGCTGCGAGCCCTTTATTTGAGGACCACTCAGCAACATTTAATTTAGACAAGTGTACCTGTCATCTTTGGCCTGTTGCTTCTGATGGTGGTATAACACAGGTGGCTTGCTGGGGCTGAGCGAGCGGGGCTGGTCTCCCAGGCTGGGAGAGCTGGGGCTGCTGGTAAGCGCCTGGCTGGTTTCTCATTCGTGTTCTGGTTTGGAGAGGAAGATCTTGTATGTCTTCAGGAGAGAGTAGCCAGAGTGTTTGAGAAGGGTCATGTGGGGGAAATGCTGATTTCTTTTTTAATAATCTCATTTCCTTGCAGTGGATTAGGAACAGTATTTTGGTTAATTTCCCCTCTATTTTAAGCTTTTATTTCAGATTATTTGACCTAAAAATGAATTCTAATTTGCCACATACAACATAATGTGTTTTATTTTACAGTACAGTACACACACAATGCTTCAAGGTCTAAATGAGTTCTTGTCACCAACCTAAGGCAAACTAAGGGTGAGGGCTCAACAGGGCGCTGGAGAACTGATGACGCTGGTGTCACGCGAGGGGGAAGAGCCCGTGTCTGTAAGGGGGCTGGCTTGAGTGCCAGTCCCTGCCTGCCCTGGCATGCCACCCCTTTCCAGAAAGGCTCCCTGGCCCCCAAGGCAGGGTGCAGGCAGCAGCGTGGCTGAGACAAGTGGCACCAAGAGAAACAGGAGCAAACCCCATGACACAGCTCAACTGGGGATTCCACATGTGTATAAAACGCTCAGTTTTTAAGATTGCTAAAAACTGTGCAGGAAGGGAGCATTCAAGTCAACGTGGCTGGATCAAGCTGTGAGCCTGATCTCTGTGAGAGGAGACTCGTTTCCCTTGCCTGCCTCTGTCGACCAGGGCTGCAGCGAGGGCGTCGACGGAGCAGGTGCCATTACGACATGTGCAGGACCCGCTGTCAGCCAAGCCCACCCCTCCCTCTTGCCCATTCCTACAGCCACCTCCGTGCCTCCTCCACCTGAGAAACCCCAGCACGAGCATCACTGCCTTCCCATGACATCCCCGCTTCAGCACAGGCAATCCCCACGCTGTCCCCTGCCTCCTCTTCAGGTCTGTGCTTCAAAAGGCTCCTGACAGGGGATACGGCAGCTCCTTCCCTCTCCTTGGCTCAGCTGACCGCTTTCCGGGTCCCCTCCCCACATTTACACCTTCCAGAGGGAAAACCTGTCACCAGCCAGGAGGCCACCAGTCTGTCCTGGGAGGAGTCCCAGTCCCGCTCGGAGGCCGGAGGGGAGTGAGGGCAGCGGGCCTGGCTGCGGCCTAGTGGCTGGGGGCCGGGGGGGCCCAGGCGCTGCTGGGGGGAAGCGAGAGCCTTTTCCCGGCAAGGACCGACCGGCTGCTCTGCTCCCCGGGGCCGCCTGTGTTGGGTGGCTGTGCGCTGGCGGGGGGCAACAGCCCTGCGATGTGAGCAGTGCCCGTGGCCGCTGAGGGGGGACGCTGCTCCCCGCAGAGGGTCCCTGTGGCTGGCAGCCAGGGCAGGGCTCTCACATTGCAGCGGGTGGTGGAGGTGCAGGGGACATGGGGACCTGGTGCTGCTGAAAGGCTTTGCCATTAGTGACACCAACTCTGTTACCTCAGTTACCTCATGTTTCGTTTTAAATACATTTGCTTGCTGGCAGCAGTTAGTTACATTGCCATAGAAACAATCTTTCGCGTTCCTCTGTTGTGCATTTTTGTTAAAGGCTCTTTCTTCTTTACTTATCCACTCCATCTTTTCATTTGCCGACGCTTTCTCCATTATGGCCTGCCAATTCCTTTCCCTTCTAGCTTGCCGTGCTACAGCTAAATATTTTTTTTGGGTAACAATACCCAGCTCACAGCCTCCACCTGTGGAGCTGTCAAAACCCACTGGTGACACGCTATGCGTTTAAGGACATCGGACTAAGCATGTGCCAGCACACACGTGTCTATGCCCACAAGCACTGGGATGAGGAGAGGGGAAGGAGGTGGGAAGAAGTGTGATAATCTGGCATCAGACTGGTTGCCCTTGACAGTAATGAAACCAATTTTAACTTCTGCTCTGTGGCCAGGGAATGAGGCTGCCCATCAGATGAGGGGCTGTGGGACTCCAAGGGATTTCTCACCTGGTTCATTTACGCCGGGAAGGAGTGCTGCTTAAAACTTCTGTGCTCCATGTAATTATAAGAAAAGAAAAATCTTTTTGGGCATGCTGATTAGACAGCCTGAGTGATTTTACGATGAATCACTCTCCCCGGTGGATTGCATTTGATTGTTTGCTTTAGGAGAGAAAAGGAAGAAAAAAGGTAAAAGGAAGATGTTTAGGGTTTTTCTGATTGCAAAGGGTGACTTTTGCTAGCACTCGGATTATATCTTGTTTCCCTTCTCCTCTGCTCTCATTGGCAGGAAGTGTCCAAGAAGAAATAAGAGCTATTCATAGGGAGAAAAAAAAAAAAAAAAAAGCAAATATATTCAGTCACTGATCACATGTAAACAAATACGTCTTTTTTTCCCTGCATTCCTCATGGGAGGCTGCTGTGCTGCTGGCAAAGGGACAGGCAGCGATGCTTCCAAGATCACCTTACACTGCAAGTGCTGGGCAGGGCTGGGGACAGAGCCCTCTCTCCTTGGACACAGGGCAGGGCTCTCCATGCCAGGCTGGACACTTCTCCTGAGCTGGTGGAGCATCTCCCGGCAGTGAGTCAGTGTCACTGGCTGCAGACCTTTGGGAATGTTTTGTCCAGCCTTTGCTGTGCTGTGCAGTAGGGCAGGGAAAGGAGGATGTTGCCTGGTCTCCACATTACCACCACCTATTTTCCTTTTTTAAAGATTTTATTCAAGTGAAGGGTTAACTGCTTTGCATTTACTTTTCAGCAATACCTCTTCTTTAAATTCCTCAGAGATGTATGTCCAGGCAAGGAAACTGTGAGAAGTGGCTGTAGTTATAGGAATCCTAAAGCCTTGCTGGTTTTGCATGGCAGCAGGATAAGCAAAACCAGATTTTCTCCTTTAAACAGGGCAGGAGAAGAAGAATTAACAGCTGTAAGAGTGTTTCGATTCACCATCAGGAAGCCACACACAGCACAAATGCAGTTCCTTTCTTCCCTTGCCTTTAGCAAATACTTTAGGAGCACCAAGTGCAGTGAAGATGGGGTGGATGGAGAAGACAAAAGATTTAACTTGATTCTTCCCACCCTTCAAAGTCAAGGCAAGCATGCTCAGAAGAGTTTTTGATTCTTGCTGGGTTTCCCTTAATTTTTTCCCTTGAAGCAGCCATGCACCAAAATCTGTTTATAGTACATAGTTATTAAGATCAAATGTAGCAGTAATAGCACGCGTCAGTCTTCTGAATCAATTTGTACCATGCATGAGTTTTAGTCCTGATGGATGAAATGAACTGTGATGATGTCTATCCATCCATCAGGATAAATCAAGCTCTTCATACGTTTACGCTAAGGACTTCTTACCGCATTTAAGATCTTTTCCTGTGGCAGAGTTTCTCTGTTTTGTGATGCCAAACGTAAGAACTGTGGGGTCACTAGGTCCTTCAAAATTGTGAGAACTGCGTTGGCTATGTTAGCTTCATCTAATCACTTGTATTTCTTATATCTGGGTTATCTCCAGTGTTGTTTTCTTTTTCATGGCTTCTTTTTTTTTTTTTTTTTTTTTCTTCATGTATGGGGAGCTCCTTTCCTCATGTCACGTATGGATGTCATGCACAAACTCACAGCTGACCCATAAAGATGCTCCAAGTGCTATTAGCTAATGGCAGCTATTAGTGCTGCTGGCCTACTGGTGTGGAAGAGCAGGGGCTCTTAGGGTAGAAATGCACACTTTTTCAGCCTGGTGATGATGCAGTGCAAGTTCATTATTAGAAGTGAGTTACAGTAGTGGGAAACTTTGAGAGGCCCCAGAACTTTTGCTCAGAGGGTCTGAAACCTGTGTTAGTGCTAGAGCAGAGCACCTTTGCCCTGCCTGGGAGAGCAGGGCCAGCCATGGGCTGCTCTATCCAGTATATCCCCAATAGAACTTCTTATTTATAAAGATATGTCCAGATATTAAACTCTGGGGTACAAATTCTTCCCTTCTGTAACTCCATGTGAAGTGGTAGTTACCATAATCTGACTCCCAGGTGGTTGGGGTTTTTTTTGTGTAAGAATGTCATTTCTCTGCTAGGGAAGCTCGCGGTGCTCGTTCCAGCAACCTGAATCCGTAAAACTCTTCAGAACCTCAGCTGCAGCTATTGATACTTTTTGTTTCCTAAGTTATTTTTCTCCCCTATCCTCTCTAGAGGCTTAATTACGCAAGAAGCAGCTATATGAAGGATCAATAAGTGACTTAGAGCAAGTGATGCTTCCACATGGCAGCACAGTGGCCATCAGTGCTTTCTGATACTCAGACAATTAGGGGAGCAGGCTGACCAACTCTGACCTCCATTTCTGTTTGCACTAGGCTCCTCTAGAGCATGCTGACTTGTCAACAGGTTTATTGATATGGTGAGCTACAGCTTCCTCCCTCCTGCTTTATGCATCTTTCCCTCCAATGAGACCAGCCATGCCCGGTAAGATGACCGCTGTTGCTGTGGGAGAGAGCTGTTTCCTGCTATCACATCCACCCCAAAAATGCAAAGAGCTGTCTTTGCTCAGCAGCGAAACAGGTTTGGCTGGATAGAAGAGAGCACAATAAATCCCTTTGATGAGTCCCTGGGTGGTGGGTGACTAGTTGTGGTTCAAGTCTTACACCAAAGTTTTGTTTTCACGCCACTTTGACCACATTAGGGCAGCTGTAGGGAGTTGTTGCTCCTCCAGAGGTAAACAATATTTTGGTAGCAGACTAAATGGATAGTCCTTTTGCACCTCCCTGCTGGAAAAGTGGCTCTGCTGGAAGGGGAAGAGATTGCCTCAGGTTTTAGCTGAACATTTGGGTTTTTTTCAGTAAAAGAGGTTCTGAACTACAGGCCAAAGATACTATGTGACACAGCAATGATACCTTCACCAACACAGACGCTGCTGCCCTTGAAAGACCCAGCCCTGTAAGCAGAAACTGCTAAGTGAAGCCTTTCCTCCCCTGAGCAGACTTAGTGGGGCTGTTGTGGACCTCCTGGAAATAGTGGCTGTGGTCTGGGTTTGTAACCGGATAATAACGCAGAGATCGCATGTGCTGTTAAGTACTGCGATGTGTAGGACTGTAGGCTCAACCTTGTACTCACACTTACTTAAAATGTTCTCCTCTACTCTTAACTAAGCAATAAGTTGTTGTAAATTACTCTTTTATACCCTGATGGTTTAGTTAAAATGTTTCATTAAACAGCTCAAATTGAATGTCTGGAAAAGTTTACACCTCCCACAAATTCCTCTCTGCTAATGGAAAAGTCATGTAAACAAGCATCACTTTATTATATCCATTGTTCCAACAATCCCCCTTCTAACTGGGAAAGACTTGAATCAGAGCAATTTAGTCCTTGTCTCAGTGCAGTTTCTCTTCTGGCCAGTTTTATTGGGGTTGGGGGGGGAGGATAAAAGGCACCCTGAAAAAATGTTTATGTGAAAAATGGTCGCAGCTTGCATGCTGCGTGGGCTCAGGAAGCCTTTTGAATGGCATATTTAAAAACAAGTTGCAGAGCGTACATCGCCTGCCAGGGCTGACGCAGCCACTGAACTTTCTGCCCCAGTGCCCGTTGTGCCGGAGTGCAGTCGGCGTGCTGGCAGCGCAGGGGTGGATCGATATGCCAACGTGATGCGAGACAACCAGAGCCTGAACTGCCTTCCAGCAGTCGAGGTGCTGCGGTCTCCAGCAGCACTGTTCCCAATTTTCCCTGACTTGTAAGGTCTTCCAGGCCTGTAGTTTGGCCCATGCATTCAGTGAGAGCCGAAGTTAACCCCATAAGGTAAAAAATAAGGGACCTGATCCTTGCGTGAAAGCTTGTAAAGAATCTAATCACAGAAAAATGTGTCCCCATTACATTCCTTCTTTCCCATCATTTCTGATGGATTTGTGCAGTAGTTCTTCTCTGTTCCTAACCTAGTGGGCAAGGCTGGGTGGATCTTCCCAGGACTGGGGACACACGGGTGCACAGCAGTTCACTGCAGTTGCTTTTAGGGGGTTTGACTGTAAAGAGCTGAAATCCTCTCTGATGACCAGCCTGAGCTTTTCACGGCAAAACTTTCATGCCCCAGGTAAGGAAAGACCTCCAGCCCAAATGGTGCTGTTTCTCTGATGCTCTCATTTCAGCCTTTGCTTTAGGGTAGTCCTTGTACCAACTTGCACCTTCAGTGGGGGATGCTTTAGCGCGTCTCCTTTGAAGCCACACCAGAACAGCAGGACTTGTGCCTGGACCAAAGGCTCAGGTCCTTCACTGCATGTCAAGGGAGGGTAAAAGGCTTCAGCAAGGATTGTTCTCCCTTCAGCTGCTGAACCATAAAAACTTGCAGGCAATTTCCCAGTGGGGCCTCACACTCAGAGCTTTAAAACTCCATCCCCAGTTCTTCTATGTGGTTTTCTCAATGACCTTGCATGAATCAGCTACCTGGGTCCTCAAGTGACCTTACTGTAAGAGTAGCAGCAATCTGACCCTGCAATGATGGTGTCCTGGCACCGCAGCTGGGAGCCTCTGGGGTGCCCTACCCTACACACATGACCCTGTTTCCTACAGTTCACCAGGCAAAACTTCCAAAAGACAGCGTGAGTGCCCCTTTCTGTGGCTTTGATCACCGACTCATGCCTGATGCAGGGCAAGGAGAACCAGGCTCTGTACCACATGGGATACTTTGAATTCTCTTGTCTGTTTTGGGGAGAGAAAGAGGAAAATGACATCAAGGCAGTTACTGAAGGCAAGCCAGGCTCAGACTATAACTGTGCTACATTTAAAATATTTAATTCCACAGTATGAGTCACTATGACTAGGCTGCTATTGACCTAGGTAACCTAAGTGAATATTGCATAAAAGGCCCTCTCGTTTTGTCACCATAAATAAAATCTGTGATTATTCATAGCGAATACTGACTTTCTATTACTATAAGCAGCCTTACAAGAGCTCCAAGACGGGGCTGCATTTGCAGAGCTTGCGGGTCATCTGGAGCTGCTTTCACGGATGACCGGCTTGAAAGGGGCAGCGCTTCTGCCCTTGAGCATTTCTGTCCCTGCCTGGCAGAAGGAGAAGCCTGCATCCATCAAGAAACGAGAACACTGAAAATATTTGACTGTGAAAAAATTGTGCAATGATTGAAAAAGCAACAAAAGAAGCTGAGGGAAAAAAAGTGAGAGGAACTAAACGTAGGGAAAGGAAAAAAGAAAAGGAAGAGTTAAGTTCTCTTCCTCCCTGCCTTCCCCACGGGGCTAATTTTCATTATTGGCTGCTGTTTTATGGCACTGTCCCCTCTTGTTCCATGTGTTGTAACTGGGCTGGCACATGCTATACACATCCTAAAGGGACATGGTAATTTTTGTTGGATAACCAGAAAGTCTGTGTGGAGTTCTGTGCTTAGAATGAGTCCTGCGGTGCCATCTGGCCCTGCCTGTAACCAGTCCATGCCAAACCTACCTGTGATCCCAGCCCACCCTACACAGCCTTCTCTCTTCTCTGACAAGTGTATAAATACTCAGTGGATAGCACTGGGTACCTCTGCAAGGGGCATGAGTTAGATGAGCCACACTCGTGTGCCTGAAAGGGAGATTTCAGTAAGCCCAGCAGTGATGCAGGTTGATGTCTACCAGGCTCAGGAGCAGCTCTGGGCAGCAGAGAATGAAGGGTGTGTGAGGTTCTGTGCCCTAAAGGAGGGGGCGATACCTTGAACAAGTAGAGGGGAGAGCAAAGAGACTGGCGTGCTGACCAGACATCAGAGCAGGGAGCTATTTAAATATGTGAGAGCTGTCCTTTCTAACGTTTTATTCCTGTATTCACTGATGATTAAGCACCATGGAAGGAAAAGGCAATTAGATACTTAGAGTGAAGTGTGGCCTCTTGATTTTTGCCTGAGTGGTGACACTGAAAGGCAGTCCCTAATTAGCTCTGTGATCCTCAGGGGAGCAGCACAGATCTCTTCCCTGCTCTTAGTCTGTGAGATGCAGGAGACAGACATCCCTGTCTTGCGAGAGGCATCCACTGAAAGCAGCCATAAGTAGAGAGATGCATGGTGGTTGGATTATGGTGCTTGTGTTGCAGCTTGACCAGGAAGTCTGGGATGAAGACATTTTTCATGTTGGTGCAAGCTTTAATAGTGGGATAGCAGTGACTCATCCTTAACACAAACTTCTGGTCTGTGTCACAGCACTCTCCAAACTATCAAGCTGCAACAAGGTCTTTTACCATCTCATACCAATACACTCTTCATGCCAGCCCCTCTGCTGCCTTCTCCTCATCTCACCTCATCCAGGGCCTGCTCCCTCTTCTCGTGCTTCTTCCCTGCTCTCTTCCTCGGCTGCTCTCCCTTCACTGGCTCTCACCCACTTAACAGAACCAGCCACAGCTGCACCTTATCTACATCGGCCAACCCGCCACCCCTGAAGCCAGCCCACAGCTGTATATTATCAATGATAATTAACCCAGCTTCATTCCTCTACAATTCCCCCTTTTTTCTTTTTAAGATTTCATACCTCATGTTTTTACCAATCATCACAAACTTTTTTTACACATAAACTTTCCATATAGTCCTCTATAATTCCTCTGCAATTCCCCCCCCCTTTTTTCTTTTTTCCTTTTTAACATTTTATACCTTATGTTTTTAACAATCATCACAGCCTTTTTACAAACAAACTTTTCAGACAACTTGTCCCTGAACTCATACTCTTATTCCTTCTTCATTTTCATCTTGGGATTTTCATCTTCTGCAGATTGATCACCTTTCTTCTTATCTGCTTTCTTAGCATCTGGGATTTTGATTTCTTCAGAGGTGGGTTCTGATGAACTTATAGTGCCTTGTCCTTTGACCTCTTTGGTCACACTGGACAGTAACCTGAGTGAGCTTTCAGCAGCAGCAGATCTAGAATACAGCACTAACACATTCTGTGTCCTGAAAAACTACTTAACATCCTTGTGGTCGCACATTTCTTCTACAAGTGGAGACACCTTCAACAAGCACGTAAACACTGGCAAGAATACCACCAGGCCACGCAGCAGCAACAACAGGAGCTGCCCACAGCACCACGCTGCTCCCACGCCTTCCCCCAGCACAGCCATCACTGCCATCTGGCCAGACCCACCACCACTGTGGGCTGCTGCCACATCTGACCGTGTACTCTGCCGCTATTGCCCGTTACCCTCAGTCTCGTAACTCCACGGCAGTCAGGCTTCCTTCTCTTTGATCCCAGCTGCTCACCTTTACTGGTGTCTGACCCAGATCCCCAGGCTCTTCCCGCCTATCCCAACGTGATCTGGATCCCAGGCCATCCCCGCCTGTCTCTGCTAAGCTGGGCACCGCTGTCACTGTTCAAAACCTCAAACATCCCCCAGCACAGCCATCACCGCTGTCACCGCTCATTACACTCAGTCTCATAATCTGAAGGGCCTTGCACAGGGCACCAGTTGTTGTAATGGGAGCCCAACTCAGTCAGCCTCACACAGGGCACCAATTGTTGCAGCACAAATACCACTGGTCAGATTCTACTATCTATGCTGGATCACCTTCCTCCAGAGGTCAGACCACACTACTCCCACACTCCTCAGGGCTATTTAACCACTTAGCAGGAACGAGCTACAGCTGCACATCGTCCATGTCAATCAACCCACTGCCTCTGGGGCAAGGCCACAGCTGCATGTTATCAATGCTGATCAACCCACTGCCTTCGTTCCTCTACAGGTCTGCTTCCCTGTTGCATATCCTGCTCTACCTAAAGCCTTCTCCCAAACCCTTGTGCTGGTGCTGCAGAGAGGGGCTGTTCCCAGCACCGCATCCCATCCACCTCATCCTTTTGTCCCACACAGCACAGCAGGTGTCACGCTGACCTGCAGTGCCTTTCAGCAGTAGCCTTATGCCTGCAATCCATTTAGCTGTCTGTACAAATCAGTCTAACAGGTATCTCAGCTGCTCAACAGCTTTTCACACGATGTTCTCACACAGATGGTGAACCCTGTGGCAGACAGAAAGGTCTTCTTCATTAACTACTTCACTCTTTCAAGTCCTTTACTACGGACATCTCTACCCACAAACAAGGTAAGTAGATATTGTTGGCTCATTTTATGGCTGGGAAAATTAAGTCCATGGGGTGATCATGAGGTTTAACTAGAAAGAGACAGATGTTAAATGACTTTCCAAGAACATTAAGGTGTTCACTGTCCCCAGAGTCCTTGGCTTAGATTCACCAGCAGAGAACATTATTATAATGGAATGGCAGTGGGTTGGTTGCCTTTAAAAGATTTTCATGTTTGAATTGAAAGACCCACCTTGCAGAAAGTGCCTGGATACACGTGTGTGTTATGACAAATGCAAGCACCCAGGTAGCAGAGCATCACAGTGCTGAGCTGGAAAATGCTTGTTCCTGTTATTTACCAGAGATGCTGGGACTGGGGCTAAAATAACGGGCTAGACCACTCGCAATCCTTTTTCTCATCTACACAAGTTTTACTGTAGGTGTTGATTGTCACCCATCAAAGTTACTACTTTCTCAGAAAGCTGGAAAAAAGTTAAGCCTTGAGACATGAGTAGCCAAAGGAAATTTTCTAGAATGATAGGATACCGCTAAGTAGATAATCTTGCTGGGAGCTCAGGTACAGCTGGAATCCCTCTCTGCTGCTTGCACAGTCCCAGCTAAGCTCTGTTGAATTAATCTGTCCCCCTGGCTTGCTCATCTGATATATTTCTAACTCACCTTTGGACTCTTAAATATTTTTACACCAAATACTCCACTGTACTCTGCAAGCATTTACATAGCGTTTGCGTGATTGATGCTCCAGTGTACACAGAGGTGTAGGGGGACACGGTTTTGGAAAGTGTGTGTTGAATATATGTTTAAAGATAGCATCAGTTCCATGAAATCGGGGGCAGCTGCAGGCGTGAGGCGGGTAGCAAGCTCATGGCAGTGCTTAGACTGGAGGAGGAGGGATCTGGCAGAGCAGGTTATTAAACCCAGACCTGTAGGGTCTGGCTGAGAGGTTTTGTCAAGGCAAGTCCTTCTGTGGTGCCTCCTTCCCCTGGCCTGTAAAACAGTGCTGGCACCTAGCACCTGATTTGCTATCCTAGGAGGTTCTGAGGTCTTTATCAAGAAGCTACAAGTGCTGTCTGAGATACCATACACAGCTAGAAAAGCTTGTGCAAAATACTGCATACCTCAATCAAAACCCCTCCAATGGCCTGTGTTGGTTGTTGTCATTTTTTCAAAGAGCTATAGGAGATTCTGTGCTCTTTGCTGTGCTCTGAATCAAGAGCCCTTGATGCCCATTAACATACATGTTTCTGCCAAATTATGTTTGCATTTGCACTAGGTAAGCTGCAGCTAACATTTTCTTTCTTTTTTTTTTTTTTTCCCTAGCAAATTTTGTGGCAGAGAGAAGCCCTGTCAATAAGCAGAAGCTTTTTCCAAATGAAAATTGAAGGCTTTTCCCCCTTTCCCTCCTCTCTTGATTTCTAGTGGTTATTTTAGAAATACTGGATCTTCATAGGAAGATGAAAAGCAAACTCTGGGTAAATATAAATTCGTATATATTTGTATGTACATGTGTATGTACATACGTTTACTTAAACACATAAAACCCCAAACACTTTTTTTGTGTTTGCTTGGAATTATGTAGATGGTTTTGGCTGCCAGTTTTATTTATTGTACTTCTATTTGAGAGGAAAATTGGATTTGGGTCTGTGTCTGTATCTGAGAGTGCATTATTTGACTTCTAACCTACATTGTACTGTAACAAAGCACATCCCATATCACAGCTTCTGTTGTTTTTTGTATAAATTCTGTATTTCAGGGATATTTATGCATACAGGATAACTTAGTTTGGTGGCAGAGGTGTTGCATTCTGCGTTTTTTCTTCTGAAGGGTATTACTGGTTGTTACTGATTAAATTGACTGTCCACATAAATTCAGTCTATGGAATGGGTGGACACACATATGGGCTGGTGAATACTGCATGTCCTCAGTAAACAAAGGGTTAACTTTGCATCTCTTTTCCTCTGCTGGGGGAAGGCTGCCAGGGATGGAGAGAAGAAGAAATGGAGGCTCCCCCTCCAGTTTCTGAAGCGGGGATGAGCCCCAGCAGGGAGGGGATCCCCAGGGGTTTCCTTGCTGCAGTGGTGGTGGCTCCAGTGGATTTGCTCTGGGTTACGAAACACAAGTGGCTCCTGACACACCTCTCTAGTTTCTGCTACAGCCTGGCTGGGAGGAAGGTCAATAAAATCTGTTTTGTATAAGTTATTACATCTTTCTTTACCTGCATTGGACTAGTCAGATTTTGACAAGGACTTGTCTAAAACTTCTCTATTCAACTGTGGTCGCTGTACCTAATTTTTCCACTTGTCTTGTCTCCCTAAACCCAGCTCCTGCGGATGCGTAGGCCCATCCGAGACTTAAAAAAAAGAGGAGCAGCAGCGCTGAGCTCTGCCAAATTCCCTTGACAGCAGCGTTTTTTCCCTCGTGCCCTAGACAGTCCTGTCAACTGCTGTGCTCCCGTGACAAGGTGGCTGCATTTCACAGCAAATGAGATGCTTTCTTAGTGTACGGCTGTAAAATACTTTGAAACCCTAGCGGATGAATAATGTATCATAAATATAAAATGAATATTGTTTTACGGTTCCTGAAATATTAATTTGTGCATGGAGCCATTCTAGGAATGTTTTTTTACTAAATGTAAAGATCCTTTGAGTCCTGAATGTCCTTGCTTTGGTTTTTATTATTAATATTCCCTCCAGGAGACATTGACTTTCCCTTCCCCTAGACATGCTGACTCCTGCCTGCCAGAGTGATTCAGCAGCTTGCCACTCACTTTTACAGGAGGAAAGTTTTCTCCTGGCTTCTTCCACTGGCCTGCTGTGACCGTGGCTGCAATCGAGGGACGTGTTTGTGTGGCTGGTTGATTCTCCACACCGACTCGCTGTCGAGCAGCCGGGTAGCTCTGAGCTCTCTGTCTAGCTGGTGGCTCCGTCCTTTGTTCAGGGAAGGAGGTCCCTGTGGAGAGCATCAGGGCGCTCTGCTTCGCAGCTTTCCCCTTCCCAGGCAAGGTCACGCTCGGTAACCAAAAGTTATTTCTACTCGAGGCTGGTCACTGACTGTCTGTCACAGTCATCCAGGCCTACAGAGGAAGGTCTCTGGAAAAATGCTGCTCGTTTGTTTAACTGCAGCAAATGCCCATAGCAAATGCAGGGGATAGGGAGTGATTAACGCTTCCTTCTCTTTCTTTCCCATGCGAAAAATGGGGGTAGGCCATTACTTTTAATTGAAGCTGAGGAAACGAGACTTACATTACAATATTTTAATTACATTTTGGTTTTCCTAATAAAGTGTTAAATAGCTGTCAGAGCTTAAAAGCACAAAGCCTAACATAAACCAAACCAGACACATAGATGTATATACCCACATGCGAACCAACTGACTGGTGTGTCTTTTTTTATTAAAGCATGGTATATGCAGCTAAATTATATGGGGTTTATGGATCCTTAAATTACATGTTTTTATCGATCTCTTGCCACTCCTAAAAGTATATTACGAAGAAAAAGAATGCAGTCTTTGGTATTGAAAAAGAAATTCAACTGCAACACATAAAAGATCTGGGAAACTATAATTCAGTGTGTGGGGCTGACGCAAATGTGAAACACTTAATCATAGCTAATTAGATGAAACATTCCCAGTTGCATGCCTTTAGGGGCCAGACCAGGAACCAGTGCAGTAGTTGTTCATGGGACAACTTTCCTGGTCACCCTGAGATAAACATTTTGAAGCAGACATCTTTGCACAAACCACTCGTATCCCCCAAACCATCCAACGAGCACCTCTGCCCTTCACCTTTCCCCAGACCTGGAAAACAGAGATGTGGGGTTTGAGAGCCAGGTTTCCACAGCAGCATCCTTTCTGGAAAGCCGGCCTCTCTCTGGGTCCCAACCTGGGCGGATAAGGCTGAGTGAGCTGCCAGCTTTGTGTGTGGTCTGCTGTGCTTGGACACTGAACAATTTGGGAAGTGCAGACCCATGCCGGTGCCTTGGGAAGAGCATGGGTGTGAGGGGCCAGGGTCTGGCTTGGCCCCCTTGTAGCATCCTCTGTCAGAAGGGGAATAGACCTCGGCAGCACTCACGGCACGTGGCGAAGCGCTGCTGGTGAGATTGAGGATGCTGCGGTTTGTCTGATATGGTGTGGAGGAGGCAGGACGGAGGAGCAGGGTGGGTCTGGTGCTAATTCTCCATGCCAGACAGGTGTGATTTGGCTGATGGCTGTGGTGTGTCTGTACCCTGCCACAGCTCGTTGTCTCGGTCGAGGTGTTGAGTGATTCAGAACCGTCATTTTTATGTCTTTTCAGAAATGAGATTTCAAAATCTTTTTCTCTAGTGGCCTCTCGCCATCATTGGAATTCAGCCTCTAGTCCCCAAATTGGCATCTGCTCTGGTATTGTTTGATCTCGTAACACAAAACAAACCAGATGCTCATGGCTGATAGACCTGAACGTAACCTCAGTGCCATCTTTTCTTACAATAGAGAAATCTCATCATTTAATCTGTCTCTGAACCTGGATTTTTGTCCTCACATAAAGACAAATATGAAATATGTACTCACATCCCAGGACTTCTTTCTGGTACTTAGCTACTAAAAATTCAGCTGTGGCCTTCATAAGTTGTTAGTGGTGTTTGAAGTTGCTTTTTTACCTTATCTGCAAAGAGCACCTGCACTGCTGTGTTTACCAAGAGCAAGAGTATTTCTTTTGTTTCTGCAGAGAGATTTAAAAGAGGGGACATGGCCAGTTCATATGTTAATGGAGGTACCAGCAGAATGTTAATAGCTGAGATAAACAATAATGAAAGGAAAAATAAAAGTACTTTCGTAGGTAGTTTTGAGGCTGAGGGCTGGGTTTCTGGATTTGAGGACATTTTCAGCCCAACTTGCCTGCCTGACAACCGGATTTCATTCTAATACAACTTTTAGTGGAGGAAAGGTGTGAGTTTGTCTTGAACAGTAAGTCTGCTTTGAAAGTCCATTGAAATTCAAAAATCCTATTTTCCAGCAGCCCTCCCCTGGCACTTTACAATTTGTGCCTCTAAATGGGATCGTTTGCAAGAAACTGAACTGTGAAAGCATAACGTGTAAACTTTGCAAATGTTGTCGTCAAGTGTTTCACTGGGGCCTCGCTATCGCTCTGAGCCTGCTCTCAGTGAGGGCTCTGACCTGTGAGTGAGGGCAGTGTCCTCGGGACATCTGCTTCCCTCTTCCACCTTCCACTGCTGTCCTTCCCAAAGAGGCTCCCACTCAATTGACACTCTGATGTCCATTTCATTTCTCCCCCATGCCTTGGTGTGCACGCTGTGGTGGTCTAGGACCCACCTCAGGGCCACCTGTGATATCTGCAGTGGGGCCAGGGACCTCCCAAAGACAGCAAGGCAGCCATCCGAGCACAAAACCCACTGCACCATCCTGCTTGTGAATCAGAGCTGCCGGGCTCAGACCTGCCGTGTGCGGAGCCAGTGAAGAGCCTTCAAATGTCCCACTTTGAACCCACGCACTGAGTTATTTGTTCCCGAAGAGAGGAAGTGGTGTCACATGCTGATGGTTGTCTGTGAACCCAGGAATGTTCTGTGCCAACGAAAGCCTGAGTGTGGCTAGCTGACAGGGTGGAAACGTGCCTGCAAAGGGCCTGGTGACTCATCCTGGATGCAAGTGATGTGGGACCAGGTAGGACATTGCTGGCACAGGCTGGCGGGAGGATGCTTCTGAGGAAGTGGCACACTGGCCGGATGAATCTGCATAGGTAATTCCTTTATTGCATGTCTTCCCTCCCCTGACCCCAGAGGAGGAAAGAGGCATTGCTCCAGGGTACAGCGGCGCATGCTACCTCCGAGTTTGTTCTGTGCAGAGCCTGTGGGGTTTATCCTTCAAGGAGAGCAAGAAAACCGCTGTGTTTGCAAAGTTCAGTACATTATAGCCTGTGGTGACAGTTGTGCTGCTATGTATGTCCAGGTTAGCACTGTGCAGTTACAATAGGGCTGTAAATGAGCCTCTGAGGCTTTAATTCAATGTATGTAATTTTTCATACTTTCTTCTGGCATAAGGAGCAAAAGATGTTTCTTCCTAGAGCTTTATGGAGAGGTTAAGGCCTCTTCACAGTCAAAGAGTTGAAATAGCAGTGGTCATTCATTGCCCAAGAGGGAGGGCACACTCAGGGCACAGTGTGAGCAAGGGGAGTTTGCATGCCTGGGAGGGGAGAGCAGAAAACCCACAGAAAATGGGAGCAGAGGCAGCAGAGAAAGCCTTCAGCATTATTTGAAAAGGCGCTGGGAGCCTGGCACTGGAAGAAATGCCAGAGGTGGGGCGCTTCTCAGTCAAGGCTGTGGGCAGAGGACAGTCTCCTGTTGTTTGAATCTTATGGTGTTCAGGAAAACCAGACATTTCTGTGGTCAATGATTAGGGATCCAACAAAGGCACAGAAGACTGCCACAGCTTCTCCTAAGAACAGAAACAACATGCAGGGCCCTGAGCTTTGGCTGGTTGCTCATGCCAGGGGTAATACCGACTTCAGGGAACGAGCACCACCAAGTTCTGTTTTCTGCTCACTCCTGCAGCAGCAATGGAGATGGCTTTCCTTCCTCCTCCCTTGGGTCAGTGGCTCTTCAGAGGCTGAGCCATGGGGGGGGCTGCCTCACTTGCCCGCTGTGGCAGTGGGTACCTCTGCCATGCCTCTTGCCGTATTATGCATGCCAGGGAAGGGCTTCCACCTGTGTGGAGAAGACTGGCTAACACCGACAGGCCCAAACCCCATGTAGGTGCAGGAGTGCTGCATGAAAATGGGGTGATGAGCAGATGCTTTCTGAAGCACGCACCGGTCCCCCTGTGCTAGCTTCCTCTCCATCCTCAGTGCAGAAGGCATGGGATGGCACCACAGGCTGATGGCGTGGGACAGGATCACGAGTTCAAGTCTTTCCACAAGAAATGCTAGAAACAGGGTTCTGCCACGCATCTCCATCTTCAGGCAGCAATGAGAAAACCCCTGGGAGTTTTGTTCTTTGCTGCAGTTATCTAGCAGCAATCCTCCTGGGGCAAAGCCAGGGTGTCTGCCAGCCCACTCCACCAATGCGCTGGGGTGGGAGGCAGCATCTCCCACAGCAGGAGCCACAGCTGTTGGGGGTGATGCCGCTGTGGTGGCCTTGGGAGCAGACACTGAGCCTGGGTCCCACTTCCCAGGGCCAGAATTTCACCTGCAGTCCACTGTCAGGGGTCAGGGGTAGTGTTCACAGTGTGCTCAGATGAATGTTTACCCAGGGCTGACCCTGTCTGAGTGTGCTGATCTGAAACACTGGTTCTTCTGAATATGAAGTTGGTTGGGAAAAGCACGAGTGTTTCTCTCATACCGTCAAGGTGGCAGAAGGTCGGGAGAGAGGTGCAGATGGGATAAAAAGAATATTAAAGAGGGGTTGAAGGTGCAGGGAGCGTTCAAGCAGCACTGCTCAAAGCAAACACAAACTTCTAGGAGCGCTCTGCAAGTTACGTCATTATTATGGTAAACTCCACCGACTGAAACCAGCTACAAAAAAATGCTGTTCACAATGTTACAGCAGAATCTGGCATCAGCATGAGTCGGCAGGGGACGTTAAAATCAAAGTGGATTTGTATTTATATTCTGGGCATGAATTAAGCCTATGCTGCTGGAGATAACATACATGCTCCCCACCACCTACCTTCGGGGACTTTAAGCCTCGCTCTGTCAGTCTGACTCCCACTTGGGCAGTGGTTACTTACAATGCCATGGCATGAGCCGTAGGTTCCCTTTGAAATACAGCCTTTGCCAGTCAAAGGCCTTTGGAGCAGGGCACTGCCTCTTTATTCTGGAATTACGGCATTTATATTAGCAAGGCTGCTAAGGAATTAATGTTCAGAAAATATGTGCTCTGCAAAAATGTTTCATGGAAATCAGATTCAAGAGGCAAAAATAGCACAGTACTCTAACACTGCAGAAGGTGGAGATCCTTTTCTTCCCGCATTCCCCCAGTAATTAATTTCTCCTCTGGCATAATTTGAGGAAAATACTTCCTTTTGTTAATGCATATCTACCTCCTAGGGAACATTGTCTCAATGGATTTTTTTAATTATGCGCAACTTTGATCGAGTGCTCATCATAGATCTGACAGAACAATTTCATAAAATCATAGAATCATAGAATGGTTTGGTTTGGAAGAGACCTTAAGATCATCTCATTCCAAACCCCCTGCCATGGGCAGGGACACCTTCCACTAGACCAGGCTGCTCAAAGCTCCATCCAACCTGTCCTCGTACACTTCCAGGGATGGGGCATCCACAAATTTAGTACTGCTGAGCATTTTCTTTGTAGGACACTCATCAATGTTCCATGCACTTAGTCAAATCCAAGTTTTGGGCGGGTAGGTTTCATGTCAGTGAAGCCACTGGAATTGCATCCACTTCTACAAGAGCTCTACTTGGCCATTTGTTTGCACAATCAACGTGGTGGCGACTCATTAAGTCAGGTTGTATCTGACTGAACAATGTCTGTGGAAACACAATTAAGTGTGTTCCAGTCCTGTTTATTTATAGACCTTTTCTTAGTAGACTTTTATCTCAGAGGATAGTGAGTCTCTGCTGATTTAGGCCATGAGTGTTTCTCCAGACCTTTTACCTCTAGAAAACTGAAAAGAAAGAAATTCACCTTTTATCTGACCTGTCCAGATAGTTCCTTCATGTCAAAAGTCAACTGAAGCCTTACCTGAACACAGCCTACACTGTCAGGCAAACATGGTCAGGTTGAATGGAGGGGAACTGGGTGGAATCCATAACCCATGATATGCAGGACGTTCAGCTGGAAGAGTCCCTTCCAACCCTGAAGTCTAGGAGCTGATGGAAAACCCCTTTCTTCCTTTCCATAAGTAAGACTATGTAAGACATCCCCTTGGCTCAGATCAAGATCCTCCACTGTTTGGGGTCCAGATCCATCAAGAATGAGATTGTACATGGACCTTTCTATTCAGAACTCCTCCCTGTTCCTGGAGAAAACCCATTACCATAGAGTCTGTTCCTTAGTGACCATCACTTAAGCAAGAATCCTTTATTATTAAAGATTGGTGCAGGGTCTCTTGGGCCTTTCACCTCCTCAGCTTGACATAATAATAGTTGAACTGCAATAAGATGGCTCACCTCAACTTAGAGAGTTATGTGGTCAAGCCACACTCGACATGTCCCACAGCTTAAGGTCTTTACTTAAAATGGCAGGTCTTGTTTTGAAGGAAATCACATTTTCCTTGTCTGTAGGCTGATTTTATTCTCAAAGCTCAGCAATTGCGTGATTCTTGGATAAACGCTGACGTTCATTGCATCCTCCACATTGTTCAATGCACGAGGGACTAAGCCAGCAGCTTCCAGAGCTTTTCTCCTCACAGAACTGCATTTGGGGCCACAGTCTTCCTTCAATTGGCACTTCTAAGCTCAAAGACCCATGAGGAGCCACAGTTTATTGCACAGAAAACTGCTCAGGAGCTAGGCTGAGTCTTCTCCGTGAGCGGAAGGGAAGCAGTGGATACTGCAGCCAGTCAAATATATTCTTTGGGCATCTACAGCTTTTGTGTGGGTGACTATTTTTTTCCCTTAATGAGAAAAAATAAATAAAACCACTTGAGTCCAAATGGTTCATATGAGTCATGAAGAAACCGTTCTTCCCCCTCCTGAGACAATTATTTACCCTTTACTACCAGAAGGGAGAATTGGAATTGTTTTTACTGCACGGGAGGCATTTAGGAAAACCACTGATAACCATAAGTGGAGTACACGAATCCTGTCCAAGTCCTGCCTTGTCATTGACTGTTGCTTTGAAGAAAGTACTCAACACCTGTGCCTCATCTTCCCATCTATGAAATGGGAATTACAAGGGGAATCACAGCTGTCCTGTGCCACTGTGTCATTCTGTGGATCAAGTAGTCAGTGTTTGGAAATCACTTCCAGGCAGTAAAGTGCTATCTTTTTAATAGTAAAGTTGCCCTTTTCCCCAGGAGTCCTATTCAGAATCTCTCAACCTTGACAATAAATTGAAATAGAAATCTTTTGAGTACTGTAATGAATACATTATCTTAATTTTGGAGGATTTTTTGAAGGGGTAAGATTTTGTGCAGAAGGTGATTTTGAATATTTAGCAACACAAGCTTAGCTAAAGCTTTCTGCTTTCATAATTATGTTTTTTAAAACCATTCTCTTAGTGTTTTAGTTTTTAGTTTCAAAATGAGGAAATATCCTTTGGCTCAAGTTCAAAGCTTCCTCTGTTTTTTGATATTCTTTCAAATGATAAGGGTCTAATTGTCGCTTCCCCAGTGCAATTTATGGTCATTTACATGTGTAAAATGCTATTATTCTTTCTTGGAAACATATACCAAAATGCAAATTACTCTACAAAATGAGCAAGCATCAAACCCAAGGACCCAGAGGACAAGGGCAAATGGGCATCCTACCAGGAACAGGCTGGAGAATCAACTTAAACCCTGTCAGCTACTTTATGGTCATAGTCCACATTCCCGTCCTTACTCTGGGGCAAAAGGAAGGCGAGGTAAGTAACACTGCCCACAGCCCGCAAGCACACGCACGGCTGTAACTTCACTTCTGGTCTTACGGGTTAGCACCGTCTCTGCGGGTCCATGCCCTCAGACTAACCCACTGCAAATGTTGTCTAAATATAAAACTGCAGCTCGCGGTGTACATTCACGGGGTATGTGGCCTTGTCTATATTATAAATTAAATGGCGGCAGTGGGTTTGGCAGGAGGGGTGACCAAGCATGCGCCAGCTGCAAGCAAAGCCAAGGGCATGCTCAAGCCAGCCCTGGTGTAATAATAGTTGGACTATTAGTTGATAGTTGAAGCCTCCTCCTGTCCCCTTGTCGTCTGTCTCTGGGCAAGCCTGAGGAGCTGGGCTGAAGGAACATCTTGCTGCCACCTAACCTCTGCCAGACCAAACGGTTTGGGGCCGCCCTAAGCTTTTGCAGGTCCTTCCCTCCCGTGTTGGTTGTGCGTTTAAGGAACGGCTGCCAGATCCAGTTCTGCTCTACCCTGTCCTAAGGGTAGGCAGCCTCTCGAGGCAGGGCTTTGGGTTGAAAGGCAGCCTGGATGGGCTTTATCTTCCTTTGAAAGCAGTCAATAAGCCCCCAGCTCTGCGCTGTGTAGGGCTGTCAGAAAACATCAGCCTGACGGGCTCCTCCATGTATTCCTCTTCCATCCTGAAGGAGGGGATGGACCTGAAGAAGCAATCTGGCATGAAAATGAGAAACAGGCCAAGCTGCTTGCAAACCTGGGCCCCAAAAAAGAGGTAGGGAGAGAAAACAGAAAAGCAATTATTCCAGAATACCAGGTTGCTCCTTACTTGAAATTAGTACAGCTGCTTGGAAAAAACCTGACAAACCTTTCTGTAGCTCAGCTGATTTGGTTTTTTGTGGGTTTTTTTGGGGGTTTTGTTTTGTTTTTTTTTTTTGCTAAAGGTGCTCTGTTACCACCGAGGCAGCAATTTCCAAATCTGGAGGAGACCACATTTCCACTTACTGAAATCCTCTGTGAAGTGGAACTACCCTTCTCTCATCAGAGGTTTGAGACCCTCGTCTGAAGAAAGCTCGATGCTAGAGATATGGAGAAAGAGGTCTAGGTTTATAAAAGGTGTCCAGGTGCCTAAGCGGTTGCTGAAATTCCCATGTAACACAGTTAAGTCTCTGACCATCTGTATTTCTTCCTGAAGTTTGTTGGAGTTAGTGGTAGGTACTCAACAGCTTTCAGTGTCAGGCTTGTGCAGTGACTGTGGCATCTAGGAATAATTAATATATGTATCATAAATGCACTTGGTCTCTTCTTGATGTATGTGCAAAGAAGTATTTTTGTGATGTGGCTCATTGCCAGTGTTCCTGAGAAAGTCACATATGTAATTTTTCCTCTATAAGTTGATAAAATACTATAATTAGTTTTTGAAATATTTCTAAACCTATTTTTGCAGGATTTAACTCTTTTTTGTTACGAAAAAGTCAACATTTCCCTTATTCCCCTGGACTCCCCAACCAAGACCTTCTCTCGCTGTTGCAATGACAGGGATGTGTTATCAGGCACCAAAAGTTACACGCCTTCTCCTCTCAGGGCTCTTCTGAAAAGTCAGTAGAAGGGACTTGGTCAGTGGATTTCCTGGCTTGCTTTATGGTTTTCATCCCTGATTTTAATGCTATGTTAGAATAAATGTTTCTCATTTAATGTTAAAGTCTCTGGATGATTTCTGATCCCACTAGATGAATTCCAACTTCCTTTCTTTTGATAGTTGATTTGGATATACCAAATCACGTTCTGCCTATTCTGGCAGCTGCCCAAGTTAGCCAGTAATCTAAATTGCTGCTAGTCAAGTCCATCTTTCAAAAAACAAATTAAAACATAACTCTCTTATACATCCTTTACCTACAGACCGAGTACAGCAAAGAGATCAGCAGTTTTCAGATTATCTTGCCCACCTGTCTCCATCCCGGAGGGGGCCAATTTATGAAACGAGAGTTGGAAATTCTCTGTGTCTGTTTAATCTTCTGCTGAAATGGGGGACAGGGAACAAATTACTGGCTATTTCAGGGTCTAATGGTGCCAGAACGAAAACCTGGACTTTAAAAAAAGCAGATTTCAGCAAATTCAGGGGGCAGTTAGGCAGAGTCTCTTGGGAGGAAATTCTAAGCGAAGAAGTGCAGAGAGCTGGTGGCTGTATTACAAACAAATCAGCAGCTTGTCTCGGTGCAAACGAGCAATAGAGTTTACAGTAAACCCTATATAGCTGCAGCAGGAGCATTTCGTTTCTTGAAATCCAAAAGGAGTCTTGCAAGGAGTAAAAACAAGGCAACAAGGCAACATAAACAACTCTCCTGAATGTATGAAAAGCAGGAGTAAGGCAAAGGGAGCTGTAACTCCATTACTTAATGGACACAGAGAACAAATAAAGCACGGCAAAGAGGTGTTTGAAGTATTCAATGCTTTTTTTTGGGTGAATCTTCATTAGAAAAGAAATCGCCGTGAAGTCATGTTCAAGTGGTTGAAAAAATGTACTGACTGGTTTGCAATGGTATCTTGTCAAAATGAGAAGGCATTTTAAGTTGGATTCTACAGGCGAATTTTTTGCTTGGGACTATTTCTGTTCACATCTTCATTATCAGGGTGGATGATGGAAAAGACTTCATGTGCAGCAGAGAGCGAGCTGAAAAGGAGCTATAATGACTTTGGAGGACATAATCAGAAAAAGTGATCTCGAGGAGCTGGAGAAATGATCTGGACCCAGCAAGATGGAATTATTTTGAGACAAGTTGGAAGTATCACACAGAGAAATCAAACGCATAAAAACAGATTGCACAAGAAATGCTGAGACAACAGTACTGAGGAACAGAGGCTAGGATTTTGGCGTACCACAAACTGAGCAAGCCAATAATACATTGGTGTTTTGAGAAAGGTGAATCTTCAGGCAGGAGGCGTTAGCAGGCAGACAATATGAGAGCTTCTTACGGCACTCCACTAGGGCTGCTGAGATCCCACCTGGCACAGCGTGTCCAGATTTGTGTCAGAGACAATGTGGGCAAAGCAGCAAAAAAGGGAAAAGTTTTGGAAAGCACGAGATAAGTGGGACTTTGGTTTTGTCTAGAAAGCAGATGACTGAGGGGAGTCACAATCCTCTCAATACATAGGGAATTGGGTTTTTACTTTCCTCCCTGTCTCCTACAGGTAAGATGAGAAATAATTGGCTTAATATATAGCAATGCAGCCTTAGATAAGGTGTAACAAAAGCCTGTAGGAAAGCTTTAAGCCCTGGGTGTGGGAGGAGGAAGGATATCACAGAAGTGCCCTCACAGAAAGCTTCCAGAGCAGATGAGAGGTTATAAGGGATGGAGTCAAACAGCTCGCAAGATCCCTCTGGTATCCATCTCAAGCCAGGCCATGGGACTGGGGAATTTGGGGAGACCATATAGTCCATCCCTCCTCCCCAAAGCACAGTTAGCTGCAAAGCATTCTCCTATTTCAGAAAACAAGTTAATGCTGTTTAAAATAACCCCACAAAATAGGAAGCAATACTTTTCATTTCTTCTGTACCACAGCAGAGTCCCAGGCTCTGTCTGTGCCTGGCACAGGTGGCAGTGGCAGCCCTGTGCTGCGAAGGGGTCTGCCCTGCAGCCTGGGCGTGGGTGTTGTGGGGTTATGCACGATATTTTTTACAGCCATCAGATGTTCTCCAAGTCACTGCTTTGTTCATATTAACCTGCCTTATGTGAGGATTTACATCCAAAGAGCTGGTGGAGGAAGAACCATGCTGGGATGAAACTGCATCGAAGGTGAAGCTGTTTGCAGGCACAAGGTGATGACTGTCTCGGCTACCCAGCCTCCCTTCCCACAAGGCTGGCCATCTAGGCTCTGAGACTGGAAAGCAGCTGGTCTTGGAAAAGAAGAGGGCACAAGAGACTTGTCTGCTGCTGGAGACAATCCCCTCGTCTGACTGTAGCACCAGGGATGGTGTTTTACACAGGGCAAGCCCAGGTGGATTTTGTCGGAGAGGATGGTGAATGCAGAGGGCCAGAGTTTACTGGCCGCGAGATGTAAACTGTTAGGTCTTGGTGCTGGGGATGGTTCCCCAGTCCCTACAAACCTGGGTGCCACCAGATGTCTGATCTTGCATGAATGCTGTTGCACTGGAGCAGCCATGGCATGGGCACAGGGAGGCTCTGTGCGATGGTGCAGAGGATGGGAAGCTGGCCCGAGCTCTATGTCTCAGTTGCACCTTTTTCTTATGGTCTGTGTTTAAAAGAAAAATAGGCCTAAGGCACTGAGATGTATGTCACCCCAAAATCAAGTATTTGCGTAGGACTGAAGCTGCAGAGCTTCACTTTCTTTTTTTTTTTTTTTTTTTTTAGCTCTGGAGGAGAAAGGAGTCACAAGAAAACTTGAGCATGAGTTTTGAGCTTGAAAAAATGAGTCTCTCAATCTCTCCCCACCTTGCTGGAGTTATTCCCATAAAATAATCATTGCTTTTGAAGCCAGTCCTACTTTTCTGCCATGCTTGAAAAGCTTCTCCCCCCAGCTCTGTGTACAGGCACCAACTGGCTCTTCTCCAAGTTATACTAGGGAAGAAATGCCTGCTCTCGTACCTGCTGCAAACTATTTACATTTCTCTCTCTTTGGCAATAAATTAGCTCCACAGAGGAGGTCTGAGCAACAGTTGTTCTGAGCAGAGAGGGAGTCTGGATTCTGCGACAGCATTTAAACAGCCAGCCCTTATCATCATGAGTATAAGAGAGCAGGGAGCTTGTTGATGCAAACTAACATCAAGTGAACTGTGGTTGCCAGCAGAGCAGCTTCCCATGCGAAAACCCTGATTCTCTTCTTCTTGACGAGGCCATGGCAAAGCCAAGTCAAGGACAGAACCTCTTTTTTTTCCCCCCAAACCAGCTGTTAATGGCATAAGTAATTCTGCAGACCTGTCTTTCGCATCTCACTCGCTTTATATGCAGTCTAATTAATTCTGTCGGGGAAAATAATTGGCTCAGATCAGGTCGATCTGACTGAAGTTCTAAATAACTTTGGTTGAGTGGTATTTATATTTCAGCAACTAGTCTTGGGTGAAGCACTCACACGCACAGAATACTAAGCCTGTGCTAACTTGGCACAAAAATAGCGCTGTGGTCCATCAAGTGACATTAAGTCCCATCTATAAAAAGCCATACAGCTGCCTCTGAAATGCGGCTGTCTTGGGAGAGGGGGAAGGGAGCAGACCGAGGGTAGGGTGAAATGCCTCTCAGCTGGGGAGGAGTGATAGGAATGATGCTGTGGGGACACAGCTGGACACAGGAGATGGTGAGGAAAGATTCTGAGGATGCATTCATGTTAGGAGAGCGCCAAGGCAAGGAGCAGTCAGTGGTGGGGAGGGACAAGGGTTTCAGACAGGGATGGAAGATCTGGTATTGGGAGGAGACAGGGATGACAGGGAACAGGGCATCACAGGCAAATGAAAGGCTGGTGTAGCCGTAGGCTGTGACTCTCCTCACCTGAGGGACAGACCTGGTCAGAGCGGATGGCCTGAGAGCTGTCAGGGAGATGTCCTGACAGCTGGACTGCCACGGTCAGTGAGTGAATATGTAATATGGAGTGGGGTGTTGCCATCTGTGTTTTTTTAAAGCATGAGCATCTTGACTGAAGAAACACACAGATGGAAAGCAGGTGTTACTGTGCTGAAGGTCAGAGCTACAGTGAGAGTACCTTTAGTTTTCTTCATCCTACAGTTTCTCTGTGAACATTTGGGCCAGTGCTTCTCTCCCCCTCCGCCCAACAAATTTTAGATCTGCAGCCAGATCCTCACTCTCCAACTCAGCCTTCATCTCCGCTTGCAACAGCATCAGCCCACTCTCTTGGATCTTAGAAAAGGAAATTCATCTTTCCATCTGGTCCTCTTCATCTCCTTGTTGAATAGGTAGCATTTGCCTGAGATGATAGCTCGCCCCGTACTGAAGAACAACATGTTTCATGCTGCAGCGAGTGCCACAAAAGGCCTTCTTCCCGTAAGCATATCGTGTAAACTGGCTCTCCTACTGCAAACCTTCTCTACTAGCCTGTGTTGGCTGCTGATCTCTCTGGGGGAGGCCTGGGTAAATGAACAAGTGTGAAGAACAGTGTCACAGCTTCTGCACTTCCTTTCTCCCCAGTGTTAAAAATAACATCTCATTTGTAAATAAACTAACTCCTAGCCTATTTTTATAGTGCTTTTGAGACTTGGATTAACAAGTCCGCATCCTGACTTCCTCTTCAACCACAGCTCACCTCCAGGCTGGGCAGTAGTTGCATTTGCTGTGTCAAATCACAGCATGCTGGCGGTGTATTTCCATCCTGCTCCGGAGGACCCACCCTGGTGGAGGAGAGCAGTTTTCCTTCCAGCTGAGGTTCAGATTTCTCCCCTGAGATTGCCAACACGATATGCACACTGGCAGCTTCTGATCATCGTAATGAGGACACCAGTCTGCAAGAGCTACCAGCTTGTTCGCAGGTAGTAACTAAAAGGTACAGAGCGTGCAAGCAAGTGTCACCGTCACACTCACTCCCCTGCTCTGTTCGGGGCCAAAAGCTGCCTGCTGACTGCTGGGGTTTGCCAATGCTGTCACCATACTCGGTATCGCTAAAGAGTCTTGTCTCCTTTCCAAGCCCTGCAAAGGAGCACACCAAGGGGAACATCTCTTTCCACCAGCTCTCATGTTGACCCTGGGCTTAAGTCCCCGCAGAAGTCAATAGTCCTGAAATGAACTGGCAAACAGAAATCTGGGAGTGTGTGGGTGCTTAACATCCAGCCCACAAACTACACACTGGGCTGCCATTGTCCAGCTCTCCTTAATGTACCTGAACGAGGTTGAGCTGTGAGACAGCATGGAGAAAAGCTACTCACAGCTGGTAGCTATTCCTTCTCATTGCTAACCTAAAGGAGCAAAAGGGTTCATTGCAAAGCTACTCAAGCTACTGGACTGGGATTGTGACCATCACAGGTAGAGTGGAGCTAATCTTGATGCAGCTAATTTGTGCACCTCTAGCAATAAAATCATGGCAGCGTAGAGCCCAGGATGCCAGGTGAAAATGTGCCTGGAACCATGGCACTTACTGCTGCCTGGATCACTGTTGTTTCATCCTCATCTATACCTAAGCCAACTTTGTTGCAGCTGTCCTGAGTGCGTGTAAAGACACTGGTAGTTAGCCTGTATTCAGCTGGGATGGGGCCTCCAGCTCTGAAGAAGCACCAAGGAATTGCAGTCTGTCAAGCTGTGTCCCAGCACCCATCAGATCTTTCCCAGCACAGTGCTGAAGTCAGCAGGTACCCTTAATGGGACACTCCGAGTCTTTGATCAGCTCCCAGAGCCTCCAAACCCCCAAAAGATTGTGACTGTGCTAAATTCACTGCTGAAGAGCAAATCAAGTAAGAAACCTCTGGTGGTGACAGCGGATGGACCCAAGCTGGTGGGACGGCACAGAAATCTACCGCTTGCCCTGGGATCCTCCTCATCCCACTGCTCTGCACATCTAGAGCAAAGCTTGCCTGTGATCAACTCACTGCTCTCTGGCATGGTCCTAAAGCATCTCGGGTACTGTCCTAAAGTGGGACCAGCCAGATGAAATCCTATGACCTGTGTTATGAATGAGATCAGGCACCTTCTGCCTTTAAATCTGTGAGTCCGGGAAAATAACCCAGCATTAAAAAATACTCTGCCTTAGGAAATGTCTCTGAGAGTGTTACCTATTTCTTACTTTACCTTGAAGTATTTTCCCCCATCCCTCCCTGCCCTCACTTAAAGATTTATTTGGTTTCCTCTCTCTTCAGGCTCAATCCAATTAAACAAAAAAAATTGCTTTATTCATGTGAGTGTTCTGTGAACTTTACTCAGGAAAAGTGCTGAATATACCAAAAGTAAAGAACAGGTTTTATGTGACTAGTTTTTTTTTCTGGGATATTTTTTTTCTTTCTTGCTCAGCAAAGCTCTTTTTCTCTTAAGTAAAGAAATGGCTGAAACCCCACACTTCAACATACAGACAAGACAAACTTCAATAAAATGACAAAAACATGTAATGCTATTTTAATGGTCACTGAGTTCCTTTTCCACATTGGGAGCATTTCTATACAAGCGATTAACAGAATAAGGCCTTGATCCTCTGAATGTAAGAGGATTTTAAAACAGCAAAATTAAGCTCTTGGAATATAAGAATGGTTAGACTTAGGATTGTCTGGGCAATATTCATTTGATTCCCATTTCCATATGTATTATGATACCATCTTTCATCTTGTACCTACGTACTTGCATACTAATTTTTCCCTGGGAACCTCTCCTACATTCACCGTCCAAAATAAATTGTGATCTCATGATCAGCAAATTCATATGTTTCATCATTTCTCCTCATTATTCAGAGTGCGTCTCATGCCTTATTTACAACCCATGATTCAAACTGTGCTGTGGAGGAAATGGACGACAATTTCCTGATTAACTTTCCTGCCTAACCTCTTGTGGTAGCGTCCAAGTGCTTCCCAAGTTTTCACGACTTTGTCTAGACAGCTTCTGTGTGAGGTCTACAGGGCTGCCTGGAGGCAGGGATGTCAGAAAAAGACCTGGGAAAGGGGAACGGTAAGAACAAGCATTTGCAAGGCAGCCTGGTAAGGAAGGAGAAACGAGACACAGATTAGTCACGGTGCTGTGAACAGAAGGACAACTAGGATCCTGAGGGAGGGCAAAAGTGTTAGTGGGTAAGCAGGGGCACAGGGTGCGGGTGTCCTAGGAGGAGCTTGGCTGGCCATGGTGGTGGTACCAAGCACTCTGCGAGACAGCCAGGGCACCCAGGCAGACCTGCACCCTTGGCCCCACGAGCCTATCGATGCCATCACGGCAGCACCGGGCAGCCCCCTGCTCCCCCTTCCCATCTTTTTCTCTTCTGCTGGTGGGGTGAGGAAGACCACGTTACCAGCGAGCGCTCCTTCTTCGACCGCCAAGGGCTAGGCTGCCAGGCTGCTGCTAGGGCAGGGTGTGCTGGACACGAGGAGCCGTCTGATGGGGCGGTTGTGCTGAACGCCCCACAGGGAGGTTTCAACTAACACGTGATGCAGCAAGATTCCTAATGAGACATTGCATCAAATTCATCCCTGGTCCATCACACTACAGCTTGCTGGCAGTCGTGGCCGAGGTCAGGAGGTAAGGGTTGAGTCCAAGAGAAAAAAAAGTCCTCTTCTCAGGACTTCATCAGAACAAGGGGCTTCTCACAGGGACTAATCACTGGGGTGAATATAAAGAGCTGGTAATCTCCATGTGCGGCTGAAAAGGGCAAGTGGAGATTTTCCCCTTGCAGCAGAGCAAGCACCTGGCCCTGTGCACCAGCACCCCTTCAGCTCCTCTCCTGAAGTGTCCATCCCTTCCCCCTCCAAACCCGACCACATCTTTTCTGATATATTCATAGTCGTTCTGCTCAAGGGCGCTTCAGCTGGGAGGTGCAAGTGTGGGTATGCCAACGTGCTCAAAAAAAAACGGGATTAGCAGGGAGATCTCTCAACATTTACAGTGCTCACACCACTGGCCACTGTATTGCATGCTTGGAAATCTCCAGGGGATATAGCTCTGCGTTTGCCATTCCGCAATGAGACTTTCTCAATTAAAAAGCAATTGCATTTTCTTAAGAGGAAAGAAAAATGGTTCTAAGAACTAATATTAACAGAGCCACACAGGTGGATTACAGATATAAATTGAATGTAATTGAATGTTCTGTATGGGAGGAAACTTTTGATGTGAATTTATGGGTTAGGTGGTATTGTTTGTGTACTGCTCGAGGGAGGTATAATGTATGTCTGTATTTTAGGTGTGATGCAGGTAGTTAACTCTTTAAGTGATAACACAATGTGATTATTCCTGCTTTTCTGATTTTCTGGCCTTTATTGCAACTGCTGCTACTCTGCACCTGGAGCCTGCAAATACGTTAAAGATTGAACCTCAGCCAGTACGCTGTCAAA
Organism: Falco cherrug; assembly: GCF_023634085.1. Lineage (NCBI taxonomy): Eukaryota > Metazoa > Chordata > Aves > Falconiformes > Falconidae > Falco > Falco cherrug. Next base: position 79,973,137 of record NC_073702.1, on the reverse strand, counting down.
CAACTTATTTCAGCAAAACTTAGTGTCATGCCTGGATGACTGTCCCCAAGCTAAGCTCCGCGCCATTGAAATAGCGGGGCAGAAAATAACATATTGAACCACGCAAAGGTATGGATCAATGAAGTCATTAACAAAGTGACCTTATGGATAGAGGAGACAATGCAGAGGCCCTGTGCCATGATGCCCAAGAGTCTTCTTTAAGAGCAGACTATACAGTAATGACTGGTAATGCGGAGAACGGCAACATATTAAAGAGGCTCTTTACAGCCCCCCTCCCCATAATTGGATTTCCAGGAAGAAAAGAACTTTTCTTTTTCTCTTGTGCCAAGGCTTGTTTGATCTGACACACTGGCAATGTCAGGAGGCTGATTCGGGGAAGGCAGCCCTGTTGCTGTCACCATGGGCGCTGGTCCCCTTCCGCTTCTCGCCCCGGGTACGGCTGCCCCTGCCCTTGCCTCCTGCCAGGCTCGGGGACAGCGCGGGGTGAGCCCTCCTTGGGGGACAGGTAGAGAAGGGCAAACTGCAAGTTTCCAGAGAGGACCTGGCACTATGAAGCTGTAAGTCAGGCTTCATCGTCAAGCCACAAACAGCACCCCACCCCCACCCCCACCACTTGGCTGGCTAATACCACGCATGGTAAATGGAATGAGTACACGAAGTTTTACTGACTTGAGCATCTCTGTCTCTATTATGAATTCACCAAGTGGAGTGAGGTAGGAGCCAAGCCTTCATGAGGCAAAGTAAATAAAATAAAATTAAAATCTAATTTTCTCTAGATTTCTGCAAGCCTTTGGGAGGACAAGAGGATCACAACAAGTATTTGTTTTCCTATAGATTTCCAATCATACTTTTGTTGCCTTACATATTACCTACACACACAGAGCGCCTCTTTATTTCTTCCCCATTCCACAAAAACATGGAAAGTAAATTAGGGGGAGTCCAATTACTGAAACTTAATTAAAACAATTTAAAAATGACTTAAGCAATTATCTAACAAGTGATCTTTTTGGTAACAGCTGTACACAGGCAATTTATTTAGTTAGTGAAGCCAACCTTGTCTTTTAATATAAACAGACTAATTAATCAGTGGTTAACTCTTGTAATGACCAGCTCTGGCATTTAATTATTGCTGCTGTCATGAAGCATAATAGCTTATTTCCCAGGGTTATTATGCAAATTGCCAACAGTGACCACTCTGTGTGAAGTTTAAAGCACTTTCTGTGATTATCTCTCATTTCCACATTCTCATGACTTTTTGGAGCAAACACTTTTCCTGATGTGAAAAGTTTCACTCAGCTTTTCAGCTCCGTAGCAAATTTTTGGGAACACTGGAGCGAAACATCCCAGTTCTTCAAGGTTTTAGTTGCTGGAGAGGAAAGGAGGAGGAAAAAAATGTTTATTTCCCTCATTAGAAACCTGCTTTATGCACACCTTTTTGAATGGGGCTGTGGAAAAAAAAGCGCCAAGATCTGCAACAGGCAGATGTTGGGGGTAATTATTTAAGCATTTAACTCAGTTTGGGGGTGAGGTCCTGAGCATCCAGTGAAGCGAGGCAGACCCCTGTGGAGGAGAGCTGAGAGCGCTCCATAGCCCAGCGGAAGGAAAGTCTGAAAGTAGATAAAAAAAATACCCAATGTGATACTAACAGGAGAAGGCAAGAAACCTCCTGGAGTCCGCAGAGCTCATGAAGAGCGGACTAAGAGCTGCTTGTAGTTAGAAGAAAGGGAGAACCACAGGGATGACCTAGTCCTCACATTAACCTTGGCCTTTCAAAGGCTTTGGGACAATGGCTAAGGTAAGAGTAGTGCATTGAATAGTAACACTTAAAAGGAGGCGTGGGCGTTAAGCACGGCATAAAAATCTCTGAGGTGAGGATGCATATCTGGAACTTGTAACCAAGGACATGGCAAGTACAGATGAGTAGGTAGGTGGATGCATGTATGCATACACCAGCCCGTAAATCGCCTCCCTGCCCCTCCTCCTGCTCACCCCCCGGGAATTGCCCCCTGGTATCGAACCAGCACAAACCGTGCATGCACTGGGGCTGCCCCTCCTGCTTCCCCGCTGCCGCCCAGCCCGGCGCTCACTACAGAGTTAAAGATTTTTTAACAGATTTAATAAACCTGAAATGTCCTGCAACAGATGCTGGATTTGATCATCTCACTGGAGCTGACAATAAAGAAGTTCACATAAACGCAGTGGGAAGGAAAGCAGAGGAGAGCAGAGGAGCCGTTAGAGAAGAGGCCAGCGTGAAGCAATTGCAGGCAGCAGTCAGTAGGGCAGTAAAAGCTAATAAAACCTTGATGTACAAACCACACTAATCAAAGAATAGGTCTCACAGCCGTATCTCCTGTCTCCTCGGCCTTCACGCAGCAGCTGATGGGAATAGCTTGATTGCTTTTGCAGCTAAACAGATCCCAAGTAAGCCATACCTGAGCATCTCTGCCAGCCCACTGATGTGCAGCAAGCCTTCGAAATACCTAAACCGTGGCTGTGAACTTCCACAAGTTTTCAAACCGCGGCTCTCCTCAGCGGGGCTGGCTTTGAGGATCTGAGTCAGCACGGGGGAAGGGAGGGAGGAACGGGCAGCTTTTTTCCAGAGCCCGATTCTGGCCTGTAGTAACCTTGTGAAGGCAGAGGCAGAGCAGGTAGGAGCTGCTGTAAAGGACCTAGCCTAGAGGTGAATCCAGATTTCTGCCTGCCGTAAGCACCCCTGCCCAATTCTGAGGATGAAGGCACCCCCATCTCCCTCCCCATCACACAAATCCCACCTGCATCTGCAGCCCTCTGTGAGGTTAGCTCACATCTGGGGAACACTGAAATTGTTTTCTTAGAGACCTCATTACATAGGTTAGTCCTGGTCACGACTAGGATTAAACCTGTTCTGAGAAATCTAGCCCCGCTCGGCCACCGGCGAAGGCAGAACAGGCGGTTTTGAAGCGCTTTAAGCCCTGACCATTATTCTTGGCGATGAATCAGTTTTTTAGTGGCTCAGCATCCAGAGCTGGGGTTAACCCGGCTTCCACTTAATTCGAACACCAAACCCAGAATGAAACAGCAAAGCAGCTTTGCTGGCTGGAAATGCACCGTGGAGGCAGTTGCTTTTGTCCCAGCTGCTCAGGCTGCACCATAAAGCCACACACGGGCTGGCAGCTGAGGTGTTTGCTAGCCACAGCCCTGCAAGCCTCCGTGGGTTGTAAGCAGGCTGCACACGTGGCAGCGAGCGTTCTCCTGACTGGGGAAGAACTGGAGGCCAGACCTTTCATCAGGGTCCATGTCTGCCCTCATGCTGTCACTGGAGAAGACGCGAGGGACTTTGTTGGCTTTCTGCGGGTCAATGGCTTTCTGCAGATGTGACAGCAGCCTCCTTCTGCCAGGGCAGCAATAGGCTCCCACAGCGATGGGTCAGACACCTGAATGTTGTGTCTCCAGAACACCAGGAAGTGGCTGAGATGTCCGGCCAGCGTGCCACCGTCCCTGGGGAGTGGAGAGGAGGTGTGCTCGACCAGCTGAGCTGTGCGCTGCCTTCTGCATGGACTTCTGTTACCCCAAAGGTTTGATGACTCAGAAGTTTGTTTTCATGGGTGGGGAGAAGGGAAATTATTGCATTATTTCTTGTTTACATGCCATGGTGTGTCTCCAGGAGCACAGGTGCTCTTACAGCTCTTGATACCAACCAAGCAGAGATTAGTCTGGTCCAAAGCATTACATTTTTACTGAACATCAGGGGGTACTGCTCCCCCCGGGTGCTGGCAGTACCAGCTAGTTTTGTAACTGATGTTCACATCTCCCATCAGAAAGCACATGGAAGTAGGGCAGCCATATATTTCCTCCAATTTGGCCTTGAACCAGAGGCATGGAACCAGTGCAATTTCCACGCTGGGCTGGAGATGTAATAGGAAAGCCATGTAACAGGTGAAAAAACAAGTGGCCACTGACACAGGCTGCTACTCCCTCCTGCCTGTCACAGCCTTCCCCACTGCTACCTGATGTCTCTGTGTAATACAAACCGTGCTCATTTTCCAAGCTCACTGCAGGCCAAACAGCTGTTAATCGCACTCAACTGTGCTTCTGTAATCATCTGCAGGCGTTCGGCTCCTGCGCAGGGTATCGCCGTGCTGCAGCTGGAATACAGCATCGTACGTGTATGATACATCATAACCTGATGCTGCAGAAGCACAGCTTCGCTGTGGGCTGTCAAAGCTCGCTGGCGGTCTGGGTACCTCCCTGTGCTTTCACGATTGACCACAACCAGCTTGGTTGTGCCTACATGTATCACAATCACACCTCCTGGCAGTGGGGCGGATGCGTCTGAGACAGCAAGCGCTTGGAGGGGGACCGTTTTTTGGATTGACGGTGATGGTCCGGGTTGCTAGCGGGGCCCCTTGGAGTCTGGCCAGGAGGGAGCACTCCCACGCCTGCCATGGCCTTCCCTCACTGCCTGGGAGCTGATGCAGTGGGTCCCAGCTGCAGGATGAGCCCTGCAGATGGAGGTGTGGGCTGCACATGCTGGATGGGAAAGCAGATGGGGAACAAGCACAGCTTGCCAGAGCTTGGTAGTAAAAGCCTTGCTCAGTAAGTGCATTGTGTGTTACATGTTCCTAAAGAACAGCCACTTCTTTGCTTTTGCTGTGCCTGCTCTTTGTGGTCCAGTGGCACAGGCATGACTTGCTGGCTCTGTATTCCAAGAGAAGCCACCTTCTTTCCACATTGGACCACTCACATATGTGCCTCATCACCACCAGGGATGTCTTTCCATGGTCCTAAAATAATTTAAATGGGTTTCATTAGCAAAAGAGGATCTGCTTTGAAAGAGATTTTTTTTCTTTAACAGATGTCCCACTGGGCCCCGTCCCAGTACAAACTGGCAGCTGTAGCGCAAAGCACCTGAGCCTGAGGATGGCAGGGAGCGTGCTGATGTCTAGGTTAGTGTTACATGGGCCTGCAAGGGGCAGGGAATTGGGTTCGATGATCCTTACAGGTCCCTTCCAACTCAAGATCTTCCATGATTCTGTTCCTCCTTGTGGTTATCCTATCTTAATATCCCAGTCTTGGTTTTGTAATATTTAACTGCAACCCCAGTGAGTTGCCCCTGCTCTTGTTTTGTCTCCCAGTATGCCATACTTCCTCCCATGGATATCGACCTGCATTAAGTGGAATCAGGGGATTTTTTTAATACTCAGTATCTTGGGCATTTGCTGTTTCAATTATATTAGCCCCTAGAAGGACCTCACTGTATACCTACTGTATAAGCAAATGGCTAGGGAATTCGTTCATTTTCAAAACAAAATGCATCCTTAGACCTAGACCTGGATGACTGATGAGCAAAATAATGTTGTGACTAGGGCTTGATTAGACCTTAGCATTTAAAATAAATGAATCTGCTTTAGTGATGCTTACACAGTTTTTCTGCCTACCCCTCCATGACATGGTGGAGCTTGATTAAAGGAACATGGATTTCAAAATCTTGTTCGTACATATGTTCACTCAAACTGAATTTGAAATGTTTAAATATGCCTGTCTGCTTTTCCTTCATGCTAATCAATCACAGAGGTGAACTGGCATACTACCCATTAGCTAGCCAATTAGGCATCACAGCTCACAAATTCTAAGTAAAATACTGGGCAAGATAGCTGTCCATCATATTTGAAAAATAGATTTGAGGAGTTAATGGTCTGTTCCTAGGTATGTTATGAGAAAAAAATTGGCCTTAATGTGTAGAAACAATTATTCACTGTGAAAAATTCTCCCAATTTTTCTCATTCAGAACACAAGATAGTTAAATATGTGCCATTATTGCCACTTTTCTAGATTCACAGATCTTAAGGCCAAGGGGGTAATTAAGATCATCTAGGCTGACCTTTAGCTTAATACAGGCTAAAAAATCTCTTCTGATTATTTCTGCATGGAGATCATAATTTCTGCTTGAGCAACAGGACATCTTTTAAAAAGACAGCTAATTATGATTTGAAAACATCATGTGTTACGGAATCTGGTACATGCCTTTAAGCTGTTTGGATAATTACCCTCGTTGCTAAAGTTTTTGTCTTGTTTCTGATCTGAATTTGTCCTGCTTCAGCTTTCAGCCATGGGATGGATCTTCTTATGCCTTTATACCACCCGATTACAGATCCATCTGCCATCAGAAATCCCTTTCATAATGGTGTTTCTAAGTCAGGATCAAGCCACCTTTTACCTTCTTTTGAATAAGCTGGAAACATTAAGATTAGCTAGTCTTTTACTACAAAGCCACGCTGTCCCATCTTGAGTTATTCTTGCAGCTTCTGTCCGAACCTTTTCTGGTTTTCCCTTTTATGATACAGACACAAAATTTCCTTAGAACTGCCAAAACCCGTAGCTGGCAATTCCCTGACTGGGGACTGGATCCAGCCTCGCATAGCTCTGAATCAGGCATTAACTCAGCAAGAAGGGTGCATTGGGCACAGAGCTGAAACTTGCTGCTTGCTGGAGTGCAGTGATGGTGGCTTGAGTGTCTCTATTATAATCAAAGCAGCTAAAGTCCAAGTCAGTAACACACCAAAACTTTGTAGTTTAAAAGCCCGGTTTCATGCAGCTGGAAACCTTTAAAAGCCGAATCATCCTGCAGAAAGAATTTTAAATGCAAGACATCATAGTACTATGCAGCGTTTTGATTCCCTGCATCTCTGAAGGGTAAAGGAGAAGTAGAAAGGTTCAGAGCAGGGCAAGGCCAGCGATCACAGATAAAGCGAAAATAATTTCATTCAAGGAGTGATTAAATAGACTAGACTTTGTCAGCTTGGAAAGGAGTTGATTGAGGAGGTGAGGCGGCAGAATGCAACTGAAAATGATGCAGAAAAGGTGAATGGCAATGACTGAATGCAATGATGAGGAGGCATCGAGTGAAAAGACGGAGTGAACAAAAAAAGGACGCTTCTTTATCCATCCTCTAATCAAACTCGGATGTTCCCTGTCATATGGGCTGTGTGGCTGCTAAAGGTCTATAGGGATTCCAAAAGCGACTGAGCAAAGGAAAGGGAGAAAGATCCAATAAGTCCCTGGGATGCAAAGGCCCCCACCGGTGGTTCAGACCGCTCTGGGCGACACACAGGGCACAGGATGGTCAGAGGGTGGGTACAGGACAGGCAGGCGCTGGCTGTGTTCATGCTGCTTGGTTTTTGTACTGCAAGCAAGCTGGTCACTGCTGGAGCATCACTGGATGGGCCTTTGATCTCACCCTGTCCAGATGTTCTCATGGTCTTAAAATGGGAAGTGTAATTGGGAATTTTATACAATCGCTTATTGCATGCCCGAAAGCCACACAGCTGCCCAAGTAAGAGAAAAAAAGTTGTGCTGGTAAAAAGAACCAGGCTGGCTTGAAACAGGCAAATGCAGCTGAATACAAATGCATACACACAGAGGAAAAAGAGATAGTAATGAATATAAATTAGAAGGGTGGAAAACCAGAAAATGTCTTAGTGAAGTGACAGGACACAAGGAAAAAACCTAAGGCAAGAGAGCAAATGGCAGTAAACCAAAGTTTTTAGTATGTCTCTTCATAAAAAAATCCTAACAATTATACTAGTTTGTAAAAACATGTTTTTAATGTAGAAATAGTGAACAGTTTCAATACATCTTGTTGTTCCAAGCATTTTTATGAAAAGTCTGCATGAAGAATTCACCGAGGGCGAAGATGAAATCTGTTCCTTTCCAACAGTAACTTGGCAGTACGCGAAGCAAGAGCTAATAAGCTGGCTGTTTTTAACCAGTAGGTCTGGCTGCAGCAAGAGCTTTAAAGAGCTGGATGAGGAGATGTGTGGGCTATTAAACCTGGTAAATCATGGGAACACTAGCAAGACTTGCTTGCCTGGAGAAACAAGATACAGATATTGGTAATTATAGGCATATCAGCCTGACATAGACAGCGATCCTGAGCAAAACGATGCAATTTAATTAACAACAGGTCAAAAAAAGAACTATACTTCACAGCAATCAGTTTAGGCTTAAGGGAAACAAATTGTTCAATACCAGCATGGTACAACGTGTTTTTCTTTGATGGCAGAGGTTTTGGGGGTAATGTATTCAGATTTCTCTAAGGTATTTGTTATAATAATGATTTTTTTTAATTGAGGATTTTTCAAAATAACACGTCATATTGAACAGGATTAAAAACATGTTAGCGGACTGGGCTCAAACCCTTCTGTTAAGTATAGGACCATCTTCAGTAGGCAACTGCTGGCTTTCTTGACCTGTGCTGTTTAACCTTTGTATGAGTGACTTAAAAGCCAATCTACAAATATTGCTGAAGGCTGGGGAAAGAATAGTGAAGAAGGCATGCCACTGAGCTATAATTACTTCTTAAAACAGGAGCCTGCAAACACTGTGGGCTTCAGTACAGCCAAAACTGATGTGGTACTTGCAGGGAGAAAACAAGTAGGCTGCACCCACAGAAAGGGTGATGAAGCCTTGGGTATCAACAACCCCAGAAAGGACTTGATCGAAGCCTACATATCTACAATAGGAACAGGAATCTGGTCCTAGAAAGCTCCTCGCCGTATGGGCTTATTAACGGGATCCAACAGTTTGGAGCTGAAGCTACCAAGCTCAGTTTTGAGAAAAGATTCATTCTTTTTAACACTGGGAGTTCCTAGCCATCTAACTGTTTCCCAAGATTTCTAGCAGACTCTTTGTCACTGTCAGTCTTTTGTTTGAGAGAGCATATAAAGGTCTTTTATACAGGAGGTCAAACCATAACATCAATGTTCACCTTTTTCAGTGAACAGACTTACCAAAATTCCATATGCCTACTGCTCTTTTTGTGCTCTTTTACAGACCTTCTAGAAGTAGCCCATGGACACCTCAGGAGACCAAATTGCCCCACTGACCCCTTCTGCATGCCTAACCAACACATTTACAAGTAAGTCTGAAAGAAACAGGCGCAGCGTTATTACTGTGGTAGGTTTGCTGGCTTTACACAGATGATTCTTTCACCTCTTTGATATTTCCTCATGTCCTCCACATAGCTGTACGATTGCATGGGATGCTCAGCCGTGTGTCTGAGCTGATCACCTCCATCCTTTTCAGTATCCTGTGGTCCAGCTTTTAATGGTCACCATGTTCTTTGTTCCTACAGACATGACCTGGCTCCTGCGTTACACACTGCCCAGACTGGTATGTATAAATGAGGTGTCTCCCTCACTGCTTCACACTCCCTTATTTTTAGACTCAGATAAAACCACTGTAATTAATGATTTTTATGATTTATTTCAGATAAATGTATTAAATGCAGCTAGCTTGCAGACTGATAGCAGAGAACTTTATTGTACAGCCTAATTCCTGACCACCTAGGGAGAGTCTTTGACTTCAATAGGAGCTGGATTAAGATTTGACCAAGCGAGTTATGTTAGGATTGGGATTACAATTTTGTAATTAGTTTGCTTTTCCTGCTTGGACTGCTAGACACTTTGGTCTCAGTTATTTCTATAACAACAATAAGGGACAAAGCCAGAATTCAATTAAGTCAAAGAATGAAAGGCGAAAGAAACGATCTTCAGTGGTGTGGGATCGTTCCTTTCTGAGGAGGCACACAAAGTGCCTGTTTGTTGTGTGTGCATTTGCCAAGCTGAGAAGTTATAGACAATATTGATTTGGGCTCTCAGCTCTTTGGAAGCAGGCACTGGGTGGAGGCCAAGAAGGCTGAAGCCTAAAAGCCAAGTCGGTCGGCCTCAATGGGCCGTTCTTTGAGAGTGGGGTCCCTTCTTTTCAGGGTTTGCACCTGTGGGCATTGTGTGCGTGTGTGTACGGAGCTAACAGGAGGCAGCACTGTCTGGAGACCACAGCAGGAAAACCAAGGGAAGGACACTCCATGCCATCCATGGTTTCAAGCTCTCTTGCTGGGATGGCAGGCAGTCCGTGTGAACTCTTCCCTTGCCTAAATTTAATCACCGTCAAGTGGGGATAACACGACACGTGACATGTCGAAGGTGGTTGGAGGGCTCTAGATGAAAGCTGAAAAGTAAACAAGTACTAAGTTTCATTATGAAATTTCATAAATCCTTTTCCTGAATTTTGATGGATATTAGCTTTTCATATCGCTTCATGACTGCATAAACCGGGAACTGAGATCGACTTTCTCCAACTGTGAGACGACTTAATCCAAATTGATTTGATTTTTATTCTTTCACATAAGCCCTACAAGATTCCGCAATAATTGCTCAGTGGTGGCTTCACACAGGTAAGAAGAAATACAACCTCACCAGCCCTTCTGGGCAGAGTGCTTGAACCAGGTGTGGAAGGTGAAGTCTTCATAATTAAAAAATTTTCTGCCATTTCAGATGTTTTTGCCATGTTTTCTTCCTGCTGCAGGGAGTTTGACGACAGATCTGGCATTTCTTTATCACAAAACTGGCTGGAAAATGTGAATTTGCATTCTCTTTTCCTCCTTTATAACCAACACAATTTATATAGTAACATTTACAAAGCTTATGACTCTATCTGGTTTTTATGGCCAGCAAATGTGGAAAACGTGTGCCAAAGAAGGGTAAAAGCACTCCCAGAGATCAATATAATACAAATGGCCCCACACAGCCAGCCTGCAAGAAAAATGTGATGGTTGACAAATTCTTTGCTCCCTGCAGTACTCTGGGTTCTTGGCTAACCTCAGACGTGCATCATTTAAGGCTCCGTGCGGACAGCAGGATTTTGCTCACATCGGCATTGTCTGACCTCTCCATTTCTGCTGAATATCTGTGTCACCTCCTGATTGCTCTCTCTGTAAAATAATCCTCCTTAAATTATTTAGATACATATTCTGCCTTCCCCTCGGCTGGTGTTCTAATTCTGGTGAGCGGAATGACCTCAATTACAAATTCTTGCTTAAACGTACAACATCACTGAGAGGGTTGCAGTTTGTCTTGTCTCTTCTTGCTTTTCTTCCAGCCCCGTTTCAGATGCGTTTGCTTGTCTGCAACTCATTAGCTCCTGTCATTACCTTCCCTTAAAACAAAACTTACTAGAAGATAATTATTCAGTTTTCAAAAAGGAATTTGAAAATGCCATGTTTAAGGTTACAGTTTTCCTTTTTTTATCGTTGGGTGGGGGTGCTATGTTCTCTAATTGCATAATCATACAAAAGCAGGCCCCATATACATATATCTGCATGTTTTAGAGCAACGTAATTTTTTGTGTTTCATTAGAAACACTTCCAATTTATGGCAGCAAAAGTGAGATCAGTATTATGGCTATTCATTCGTAATTCACAACCTTTTATTGTTGCTCAAGTTACTATATTAATTAAGATGTAAAGCACTGTATGTCTCTTAACCACTCTCTTTTAGTGTCATTTCCAAAAATGTTTTGCACATTATTCAGATGTCAAAATCAGTAATAATGTGGCTCCAAAAGTAGTTGTTTCCTGACAGAGAGAGGACTTCAACTGGCTTTACCAATTCTTGCCAAGAAAACTGAATTTCTCCCCAGCATCCACCTACCTACAATTTTTTTTTGTTGTTTATTAGAAACGATCGGGCACTTACTCTGAAATTTAATTCTGCGGCCAAGCAAAAAATTCACCACACTTTAATTTTTTTAATTCATCTATAGTAAACTTTGGGTGCTTTCTCATTTATTCTGCTTTACCCCTGAGAAAATCAGGACCGATAGTATTGAGCTCCGACCTTCATGGAAACCAAGGTGCTCTCTGCCAGAACAGGCTTTTCAAGGTCACTCCCGGCTGTCACATCCATGGGATTTGAAGTTTATTGAGAATCCAGTTCAATTTTTACCTCATCTTTCCAAAAGCAAGTTATTTTGTGGAGAAAACCCACATCTGCCTGACATGATTTGCCTTTCAAAAAACTCTCCTGACTCATGACTAATAAATAATTCTCTCAGAATGTACAGTTTATGGTCCAACTGTTTGATCCCTAATCTCTAATATTAACTGTGGATTAACTCATACTTCCCTGGCATTTTGCATCTGTATCCTCCATGAGAGGGCTGTTTTGCATTCTTTCATTAATCTCAGTAATCTCTGGTTCACGCTCATTAGTACCCACACATGTCCTCTGCAGGTTTATTGTTAATGTGTTTTCTTAACTAATTCAGAAGCAAGGGAAACATTTAGTTCCTTTGTCACTTTTTTCCCCCAAGAGGTCTATTTATTGACCCATTATTTCTCTGTAGTTTTCATTCCTCCACTATGTTGATGACATTTCCTTTCTTTAAATATTTATACACTTTCTTCTTGGTTGCTTTCCCTCCCCTTTTGCTCTTCATGTCTTAATGTTACTGATGTTTCTTCCTCAGATTGCTGTACTGTTTTTTTCCCGTACCCACAGTTAGACCATTGTTTCTTTACTGGAACACTGTAAGTATGGCCAAATTCCACCCTGACAGTATTTGTTGGATTTGAAAGATGAAAACCAAACAAGCCACATCCGGAATCAATTTCATATGTGAATAGATTGCAAAATTAATCTTATATTTACTTCAAATATTTACTGACATCAAAAGATACCTTTCTTCTTCCTCCTCGCTTTTGCCCCTCCTGCCACCCGTGTATCTTTCCTACCATACATCACCGCATGCTGCACCCTGCACAGTGACACGTGCAATGAGGCAGCATCATGTGTGATTCCCGCTGCCCCCTTGCTCCTCACACATCTGGCACTCGTGCTGATGGTTGATGCAGAGCGTGAAGGACTGCTGCCTTCCCCTCGAGCCACCGCTGGACAGGGAGAGGAAAAAGAGAAAGGACCAGGCACGGACCTGTTTGGCTTTGCAAAAGGCAAGCAATACATTTTCTGCTTCTGGAAAATGCTTATGCTACAGCTTTGCCTTCTTTTTTCCTTTTTATTTTTTTTTCCCCCCGTCTTCTAGCATCTCAGTGAAAATCTTACAAATACATGATTTAATGGGGAAAGGGGGTTGGTTAATAAAAGTGGTAAATGAAAATGAAGTATATGAGGAAAAAGGAGAAGAGCTCCATTTCAAACCCGGTCAAATGAACATGACTGCTCTATTTTGTAAAACAGTACCTCCGGTTTTCATAATTTCTAGCAAGTATGCAGGAAGAGATGGGAGAAAAAATTCATCATGGAAAAGTATAGCCTATGGCCAAAGTAAGGGTAGGCTTTCTCAGTAGCAGCAACTTTAGGAAGACATTTGAGATGATATGAACCCAGCTGCCTGCAGCCTGTTGAATATAACTGTTGGAGAGGTACCTGGTGCGTTTTTTAATGTGTTTATTATGCAGGTAAGTGCAGAGATACCCGAGCTGGTGGCTGGCTGGGTACACAATTATCCAGCACCTTGCTGTCCCCACTGCTGGTAACTATGGCTTCTACGTCTGCAATCTACACACTGACACCAGCATTGTCAGTCAGTTTTGACCACCTGTGTGAGAACAGGAGAGACAAACTAGATCAGGCTAGTTACACCTACTGCAGGTTGTGGTGTATTTATCATTTTATCACTTTGATTAGTGACAGTGCTTTGAGACTCTCACTGTGGACCGGAGCCCCGCTGCGCTATGTGCAGTGCAAGGACAAAACAAAAAGATAGTCCTTGCCCTGAATAATTTACTTTTTCAGGATAAACCTCCATCCAGAGAGCATAATGAGATAAAGGAACAATAGTCGTCAGAGCAATAGTGACGCTTTGGCGTTATGGGCTAGGGATGTGGGTCTCTGCAGCAGTAGCCTTACAAAAGGATGAGGGCAGGATTGCTTTAGCCAAATAAAAACCAGAGAAATGGATGTTGCCCCTACAGAGACATGAGACAATGAGGAACAGGGTAAGATTCTCACTGGGTGACTGCATCATGCTTTGTAAAACAAATGATGCAGAAAGAGGGTGGTGGAGCCAAGGGCAGAGCCTTGCAGACCCAAAAGCTGAAGGAAGGACACAGAAGACCTTCCAGTTGAAGAGGTGGGAAGGAAACACGCTCGAGAAGACAAAAAGATTGTGGTTGCCTGCACTGAGAGGGATGGGCAGGCCAAGGCAAAGGAGGTGAAGGAGCGTGGAGTCCTGCAGTCTGGTTTAGAACAGATCATTAAGGACTTGCCTGTAAATCCCTTGCCAAGTCCCGTCCCTAGTGATATCCGAACACTGAATATATATGTAAATTCCATGTCCTCAGTTCCCATGTGTGAAACAGAAAAGGCCAGGTAGAATAGGCAGGCATCTGCAGGGAAAGCAGCATCCCTGACTGAGAGCTGTGCCTGTGCCTGTGCCTGTGCAGGAAAGAGGAGGAGGAGGGATGGGAAGCAGGTTATTCCCAGCTGCCCAGTGCAGGAAGGAGGGAGCTGCGGGGAGCTTTCCCAGAAGCCAAGAGCAGCAGCAGGAGTTGAAAGAGGAAGTGGTGAGAGTCCACATGTGATGCTGAGGTCACCAAAAGCACATGGAAGAAGCATGAGGAAAACAATTGAGATGCCCATAATATCATTGGCGAGGGAGCTGCTGAAATCCACCAAGACATCAAGAACGTCAGGACAAAGAGGGAGAGAAAATGGAAAAAGAAAAGATAAAGAGCAGGATCATCCCAGCACGTTCCTGTGCGTGTGTGGACAGTGGCCCCTGGTTTCCGTGCTGAGAACAATATCACTTCACTGTCTTCTCCAAGGAGGTGGTCACAGCAGACCTGGGCAAAAGTGTTGACTGGGGCCAGAAGCTGCAGGGCTGGTGTCCAGCCAAAGGCTTGTTCCTGCTGGGATCTCCTCCCTCTGCTCATCACCCAACTCTGCCCCATACCCCAAACAGGCTATTTTTTAGCCATTGGGCTTTTTTAACCTCATCCTACATGATGATAACCTACATCCTACTGATGGCTAGTGACACAGGCCTGGTGGCATTTATATCCAGTTTTGTTTCTTTTCTCTGTTTCTTCACATTTGGATTTACACCGCTGCTTTGTGGTGTGTGAGGTGGGGAGAGCCTTTACATAATATATGGCAGGCGATGTTTATTAAAAAAAGAGGGAGAAAACAGAGGAGTGAATGATTTGGTACAGCAACTCAATAAGCCAAAACATATTTTACAAAAAAAAATAAATATCGGCAGTCGTGTAGTATAGTATCACATACCCAGCGAAATTCATGGCTATGCATAAGTTAGTGCAGTATCTTGACAGAGAAAAAGATTAATGAAATCTTCCTGCTCTGCTTACAGAAAAAATGGTTCTCACAGACTCCCTTAAATCTCTTGTCATTGCCAAACTCCCATTTTCCTTCTCCATGAACTCAAAAGCCAGGGATGAAAAGGCATAGAGAAATTTTGCCAACCTCCAGCTTCATATTTTCTGGCATCGACATTTAATTATCTCTGCAGGGATAGATACCACAGTGGGCAAGTCTGTTGCTGTACATTTTTTATATACAGAGGATGAAATTTTGTGTGGTGATTAGAAGGTGGTACCTGAGGTGGGGTGAGGAGGTTCATTGGCTTTTAAAATTATTGTCTGTGTATTAGCAAAAATGTGTAGGGCACTTTACATATGAAGTAAGAAAATTTAGCTCACAGTGGGAGCTAAATAGCTCAAGCCCCAGCTCTGCATTGATTTACATATGCACTCAACATAACCTGCCTGTGCTGCTGGAGGGACTGGGAAACCTCTGGGCTTGACCCAGTAAGCCCCAAATGGATGTTTAAAGCCAGCTGAGATGTCCTTGAAGAACCTGCTGGGGCTGCAGCTGGTGGCCCAGAGGGATCTGTGGTCCCAAGGCACTGCTGCACCTGCCTGCAGCTTGCCCACATCTTGGGAACTGGAGGGCAGCTTGGGCAGCACTGGGAGGACCTGGTCCCCTGGTGGCTTTTGAAGTCTTGCTGAGTGGCCCTTGAGCTCCTGGTGAGCTCTGAGGTTTCGGATGCCCACACGGGTTTGAGGTGCCTGGGGCAGGTGATGGTTGGGGCTGGCCAGGGGGGTCAGGCTTTCCTCTGGCACTGCTTTCCCTCCCAGGCCACTTTGTTAACACAGGGAACGATGATGGAGAGGGCTGCAAAGTGAACTTGACACCCACTGCTTTCCTGCAGACAGGACCCAGCTGCAGCCCAGACAGCTGTTTTGTCTGCTTTCTTGCTGGTTATATTTGCCTAAGCTGCTCATTATTTTAGGTGCCCTGAGTTGTTTAAACCCTATCTTCCTTCACAGCGGCCCTTTTAGCAGCTTCATTGTTGGTTTTCCTTTACTTTTTTCCATATGTGAGAATAAAAATTGAAGTATTGAACAGTTTGTTTTCATATTTGCAAGACGGATGCATGCTGGCAGAAGTAGCTGTGCACCTTACAGAGTCCTCCTTGAGCACTTTCTGCCCCTCTTCCCAGGTCTAGCCCATAGACTCTGCTCTGTCATGTCTGTGCCAGTGAAAAGCTGCCTCTTGTGAGGTTGGTGCATCTACCCAGAAGATCTGGCTGATGCACAAGTCTGTGGCTACCATGAAGCAGCATCTGTAGTTATTATGAATGTCACACAGAGACAAATAAGTGTGCTTTGGCAAACAAGACGCAGTAAGAGATTTTTTTTTTAATTTCTAAATTTTTTTTTTGTTTTCATTTTTGATTTTAAAAATATAATTCTGCTTTATTTGAATGCCCTTCCACTGGTAGTCTTCCCCCCACACCCCCTGCCTTTTGGAGAAAAAACATGTGGAAGAAAAGATGTGAAAATGTAAAATGATGTATATTCCCTCATGGAACAAACAAGGGCTAGGCATTTTTAACCAATTCCCCTGACTCACAGGGCTCTTTACAATAAGCAAAGAGTGTAAAAACACTTAACAGGCTCTTGCCTAGACAAATAGAAAGCAGTGAGCCCAAACTTTCCAGCTGGGTGGGTCTTGCTGTTATTCTATTCTGGTGTCAGGGTGGGCTGGATGCCAGAACCATTTATCTTCTATCTGACTGGTTCTCCTCCCCATGCTCTGTACTGTCTATCTGTAAATCCCAACCCCTTGTCAATGTGTAGTACAAGTACAGGTCGTTTGCAGTGTGTGCTGCTTGGGGACAGGGCGCAGTCCCCAGCCCCAACAGTCTGTAAGAGCAGATTAGATGAACATCTGTCAGGAGGCCTGTAGATTTAGCATATGATGGGGCTTGATGGCTCACAGAGTCCGTTCAACAGCATGGTTGTGCATGCTATCTGTGATGTTCCTGTTATTCCTGGGGATGCCCCAGGAGGTGGCCATCAGGAGGACAATGAACGCTACCAGGTCCCCACCACCCTCTTTTTGCAAAGCGCCTTCAGAGCGGGCAGGCAGCAGTGTACATGTGCTGTAGCTGCCCTGGGACAACATCTCCTTTGGTCATTCCCAAGAGAAAAGGTGCGGGGAGTAGTCTGTAGATGGGGTAAATAGTCCTGGTGGTCTGTGCTTGGTCCATATATGAGCTGTGAGTTTGGTACGCCAGATGCAGATGCCTCAGGACCTCTCCAGGTGACACGACACACTAACATGCAAGTCAAAGCAACACAGGATAATAAGAGTGGAAAAGACGCACAACAGTGAGCCACGTGGAGGAAGACAGCTTTGCTGGTGGATGTTGGGATTTTCTTGCTATTACCCTAAGGAGTTAGCTGAATAAGTAGGTAGTGAGAAATCCGCTCCAGAGGCAGGAGGAGACTGACAGATGGCACCAAGGTGGATTGAGCATCATCATCCCAAGTGTGCTTCTGGAAAAGCAGCAAGGGAAAGCGTTGAGCAGGAATGGGGCAGAGTTAAAAGGAAAAGCAGAGCCGACGGGAACCACAAGGAGCTTTGGGATGCAATACAGGAAACAAAGAAAGGTGGTGCAAAAGGTCCAGGCCTGGAGAGGACAAGGAGAGGCTAAAAAGCTAGGAAAGGAGGTTGTCCATCATACTGCCTTATATGTGTGATGGCTCGGGGGAGGATTATGGTTACTCTGTGGGGATGAGGACGAAGTAACAGTAACAGTCCAGCAAGTGTGTGGCCCAGTATAAAATTGCAAGCTCTGTCTGTGGTTTTTAATCACTCTAAGAAACATCTGGCTAGGATTAGCATGTCCATGGCCAGAGCAGCTCCATTAGCCACCCCTTCAGAGCAGGCAAGCCAGGGGGCTGGCAGTGGCCAGCACTCAGGGAGAGGCAGCGACAGTGACTGAAATGAATAACTTGAAGTGGGGTCCTCCCTCAGGACTTCCAAGCAGCACTTTGTAGGACCTCCCTGCTCTGCATGGACCACAGGAGCGGCGGGGAGACTCTTCCTGCCTCCAGCATTGCAGCATCAACACAGCCGCAGGCAGCGGGGAGGGTGGGCAGGCAGGGTGCCCCACACCACCCTACCCCATCCCACCTGCCTTAGTCATTAATACCCTTGCCCCATCAGCACAAGTGGCTGAAAGTCTTGGTCCCTTCACAGTTTTATTCACTCAAATAGTTTGCAGGGAAAGGGCAACACAAGTATCGTCAGCAGGTCTGTTGACCCCAGCCTAGTCAAGCGGTACTCACATTTGCAGGGTTCTTGGTAAGCATGTACTATGGTAGCCGGTAAATGGTTTCCATGTGCTATTCACGTTTGCATTGTTCTTCTGAGAGGTGATACCTTTTTTCCATTGAAACGGTATCCTCTCGTTGGCAGGCTGCAGGTCAGTGAGGGGGAGATGTGGTCTGTTCCAGTTAATTCTGTAATTGCCGTCTAACTGCTGACAGAAAGCGTTTGGGAAGCTTCTTAAACAGCCTAATGATTTTACATTGTGTACACCTAGAGGAGCACTCAGCCTTTCCAGCTCTGTTGGTGCGTTAACATGTCATGTAATGAAACTATTCAGCCGAGATTAGAGGAAAGCTGTAGGGGCAGGCAGTGGGGAATTGGTTAGTCACAACTGTGTCTTCCTGACACTTGTATTGCCAGGGTCACAGAAACAGGCAGAGTGGAGCGTGAAATGAGTACATTGCTGATAATTTATTAAACAAAACAAATTGATATTAAGCTGTCTAACAGAGACATTATGATTCCACTCCAAAAGCCAGCTATTGCAACGCCACCCCCGTATTCCTACAAAGCACTTTTCGCTCCACGATCTTGAAGCACGTCCTGGGCTGAGCATTCTCAGTTTGCAGATGGGAGTCAGGAGCTCAAGGACGGCAAGGTTCAATTGCCCGCTGCCTGTGTCCACAACCTGGGGGCAAAGCTGGGCCTTCAGCAGGATTTTTGAGTGCTAGTTCAGTGCTGTAACTCAGAGGCCACGCTGCCTCACTTGCCAAGTGGGCAACAAATCATCTGCTTTAAAGCACCCCCTATTCAATGATGTCCTTTCATTTTGGACAAGGGTTGGCATTTCTGTGCAGCATTTCTCAAAAATGCCTGTAGTTCAATAAATTGCAATGGATTTAGAAGGCAATTTCTATTCCACGACAGAAGCTCCCCCATGCCTCATTATTAATAGTTTTCAAATGTTGAAGTTAAGTCAACAAAATTGCAATTTTTTTTTTTCCTAATCTTCCAGCTAAGGGAGGGAATATTTACACAGATATTGCTCAGAGTACCCAAGAACATGTTTGTTTGTGGCTTTAAGTAAAGGACTGCAAATTTCCAGCAGAGCCCCCCCCCCCAGCCCCAGGTTATTTCACAATCCTGTGCTTAGGAACTCGGCCACGGGCACAGCACAGCCTTCTGCAGCCCTCACGAGTGCTGGGCAGCTGATGCTCCTGTCTGTAGCTCCTGGGAGATTCAAGGGACTACTTTTGTAAGCAACACTAAAAATTCATGTGAATTTCGGAATTTTCCCTGGAAACTCTTGTAGGGAAAACTCATCAGAATGGAGTGCTTTCTCAGTGCTCCAGACAGAGGAAGTTGTTTTCCTTTTGTTCGTTCATTCCTCCATTTCCTTCCTTCCCTCCTGCCTTCCCATCCTCCCTGGCTTGCTTTCTCTTCCTTCTCTTCTTTCTCCTTCTTCAACACAGATAATTGAAAAACTGTCATTCTGGAATTCCTTTGTCCCTGCAAAAGGCACTGAATAGTGATTCCAAAATAGCCCAGCCTTTTCTTTTAATCCATAATTCATCATCCTAAATTGTTGTTCACTCACTGCAACCCTGAACAAAATGTCACAGACGCAGCATAAAGAAAAGAAATCAAGCAAATGAAAAAGGGACAAAAGGAAAAGCAGCAAATCCTCAAGGGTATCTGCAAAGAGAAATAATTTAATCCATAAGGCTCCTCAGCTCTCATATAGGAAACCTTATTTGTGCCACGTGTGCCACCATGTATTAGGGGAACACAAGACTAGTCTTATCCCAAGACATGCTGTAGAGTGACTTATTGGGTGGAATAAAATGGAGACAGGACAGAGAAAGACACCAGAAAATAAAGTTCTCCACCACTTCTACCTGCACAAGCAGGACTGCAGTGAGCAGCCAGGCCTGGCTCAGCCAAGACTTTCCCCATCCCACAGCAGGATCTCACCCAAGTGTGGTTTGCTCCAGCTGACACAAAAAAGCTGGTGCCGGCTGAGCCTGGTGGCTCTGTCCCGGTCCCCGTGAAATATTGTAGCAACCGTGGAAATGGTTTTTTGGGAAATGTTAGGGGAGAGTGGGACCGCAAATTGGGATAGAATCCAGTGGGGTTTTCAGGCCTCTGAGACTTGTACCCAGAGCAAACCCCATCAAGCCTCCTCCCCAACACGTGGGGTGTCTTGCAGTGCAACGCACACCAATCTGAATATCACTTGAATATGGGATTTCTTGAAAATGCCTTCATCTGGAAGGAATCCAGAGAGAAGGTTTTGTGGCTTGCAACCTGTAATCTGTCTTCAGCGCTAAGCACATCGAGCTGTGGCAGCGGTCACCTGGAACCGGCTCCCTCCGTGCCCTGTGCAAATGCCATCAGCTTCTGGACTAGGAGCAGACAGCTGGGGCAGGGTTGCGAGAGGAGACAGGTAGAAAGCCAGTCAGGCAAGAAAGGATCCCGAGAGCTGGAATAATTGAATTAATATGTATAAGTTTCCTGCTCCCACTCCCATTGATGCCAGTGGGGAATTTAATATGGCCTTCAGGGGAAACAGGATCGGGCTTACTTCTGGGAAGAGCAGATCAACACTGGGGACAAAACACACGTGATTCAGCTGTGATTTGAGTCTTTCTTGTTTTCCTGAGATGCCCATGCAAGGATGTTGGAGAAATCAGATTAAAAGAGAAGATTTTAAGGTCCCCTAACAAGAGAAATGGAATGGAGAAAGCCACGGGGTTTAGTAAATGCAGTTATTATCCATTCATCCCACTTACACCCTTAGGCTTGTGGCATTCACATTAGAGTTGTCCTTCATATATACTGCTTTAAGTTAGTCTTGATGCTCCAAATAATTCCGGGGGGGGGGGGGGGGGGGGGGGGAAGATTATAATCATATTCAAAACCTTTTAAAAACTTTCTCAGCTGTGAGAAAGAGGGGTTAAGTCCTAGATTCAGCAAGGTGTTTGGACAAACGCCCTTATTTCAAGCATGTGAGCGACCCCATTGATTTATACTTAAGAATTCTGCTAAGAGGGGTCTTTGGCCTCCGCAACGCAGTTACACACGTGCTTCGCTTTTGGTGTGTGTAGTCCTGTGACTTTCCTGAGGAAACTCACATGCTTGGCTGGCTCGGGGCTGAGGGAGTCTTCAGGAGGTGGACGACATTGCAGCATGGCCAGGGTTAGAGGGAAAAATGTTCCAGAACTGTGCCTCTGGCTCAGTCACCACCTCTCTCTCGACTGTTTAACTCTACTCAACTGCTTGTAGCTTTGGGATAAGCTGTAGTGGGGAGAGAGTTTCTCAGGGAAAAAAATAAACTTTCACTCAGCATTTTGGCACTTGCAGTTCTGGCCTTCACCAGACATGGAAAAGAAAAGGTGTAGCCAGAAAGTTGAGTCTTGAAGAAAAAGATACTATAAACGTTTGGTTTTAATCAGGGAAAGGAGTTTTGGGAAGCAGAAAGGAAACAATAGTTTGGGTCTAATTCTGCTCCTTTGGCAAAATACCACCCCCCCTGCATGAGCTCATTAGCATGGCTTTTCTCCAAGCTGATAACAGAAGTGTCTGGCTTGTATGCCTTGCTCACATGCTCAGATAAACCCGTCGCCAATTTTGGGGCTAAAATGGATTTCTCCCTCAGGTCAGCTCTGCTGACTTGATTTCACCCTCCTCTGTGGGGAGAGGCACTGTCTGCTCCCCAAGACCACTTGGGATGGTCTGCCAGCCCTCCTCCTGGGAATAGCTTTTGGTCTTTTACTACAAGGCTTGAGCTTATAACAGGACATTGGGAAGTATCGTACATCGAGACAGATGATCCTTCTGCCCTAGGTCCCACCCCACATTGCCTGTGATGCTGTCCCCTGGGGTCAGCAGCCCCAAGGTGGTCCCTTCCCACACCATGTCTCTAAAACCCAGCTGGCATCTGCACCGTGGAGAGGGAGACCCATTACAAGCAGTAGCTGCTGGTGTGTTGGCAAGTAAATGTTATCCCAGCAAGGGGATAAGGTGGACACATATGCAGCGTATGGTTTGTCGATTCATTTTGACAGCTGGAATATCTTCTGACTCACTGTCAATGCACAACTCTACTTTCAAAGCAGAATGAAGCCTCTGTGCAGGGCACGCCACTAAAGCTTTGCTGGGAGCTGAGCAGCACAGGCAGCTTGAGCAAACCACATGGAGCAATATCTGAGCACACTGGGACTCAGGAATGCTGGGGAAAGGATGATGGAGTTGTCTGGGATTCCAGCTCCTTGGGCCTGGCCCAAAACTTTACACTTTGTTTATACAATAGTAATCCCGAGCACTTCACGTGATAGATCCCCGGTGATACATTTCAGGGGAATTACTGATTTACACTGCTCGAGGCCTTGGCCTTTATTTTCCAAAGGATTTTCCAAAATTTCCTAATGAAAAATACCAGAGTGGTCTAATCAGCAGAGGGTTGGGTTACCACAGCCCCTCTCCCCAGCCTCCCCCGGGGAGCCCTGGGCTGCGGGGTGCGGGATGAAGTCTGTAGGGCATCGGGATGTGGAGGGTTTATCTGCTGGCTCCCACCCCCTCTGGAAGACTGTGATGCGCTCAGCTCCCACTTTTAAAAGCTGTGGGGCTCCCCTCTCAGAGCTTAAGGTTTAAAAGTCTTGAAACTGATTAACTCCTTCAGCCCCAGACCGTACCCCAGAGACAGGCTCCTTCTTTTGCCTAAATTCAGCTCTGGGAGGAGCAGAAATGAGCTGACAGTGCATTAGAGCCTGCAAAACCCCATTCCTCAAGTAAGATGAAGTAACAGCCGGGTCTTGACTTATTCTGCATGTTCCTGCTGCTGTACAGCTCAGAAAAAGGGCACTGCCCTTGCCAGGGCCTACTGGGGGGAGCCGTTTGGCAGGAGGAGCGAAGAAGGAGAGCAGGCATGACCAGAGAGGTCAGGAGATGCCCTTTGCACTGCTGGAGCCTCAGACCCATCTCCATACGTGAACAGCCCCAGCAGGTCAGCCGCAGGCTTCATCTTGCCCAGGCTCCCGCTTCCAGCAGTGGCCCGAGGTGGGCGTCATGCGCGTGACCTTCATGACCCTGGGTCTCCTTGCCCAGAGCTTCCTCACAGGGTGCTGTGTTCCTTTGAGGTAAGGGCCAGCACAAATGTGGGTAGCAACTGAGGATTGCTATCCAGGTAGGAGGAATTTACTCCTGCTGCCTTTATGGATCAATGGAGAAAGGATGTAGGAGGAGAGAAGTGCTGATGAGAACACAGTACGCAATCTAAACCAGATTGTTTGTCAGGATTTCAAAGTCTGTGTAAGCCATATTATTAATACCTAAACAAGGCTTGCTTTTTTTTTTTTTTTTTCCTCCCCACCCCCCCGCCCCATCTTCCTGTTACAGGATTGCAAAACTCATTTCCAAACAAGCTTATTTCTTTCCTGTTACTAATAGCAGCAAGAATGATTTATATGCACATTGGGGGAAGAAGTGTATCAGAAAAGAAAAACCGGCCATGCTTTCTTCCACCTGTATCCAAACTTCCTCTCTTTTCTTCATTCTTCCCTCAGGGCTCAGACACAGGATGAAGTTAGTCCCCTTTCTGGAGCTGCCGTGGCAACCTGATAGCATGTCCAGGCCCAGGAAGAGCCCAGCTTTGCCATGTTCAAAGCAAAAGGTCCCTGGTTTTATTTCAGGAGCTGTGCAAGGCTGCAATGCTGAGCTAAGAGCATTGCCTGCCAACGGGCAGTGAGGTTGGTCTGAAATTCATTGCTCCGGTAAGTATTTGTGTTGCAGGATTTCACCTGGAATTCGTTTTAATGATTACATCGGGCAAGCTCTGGCAAAAGGAGTTTATAATGGAAACACTGGCTTCACTTCAGCGGGAGCAATGACAGGGCAATATCAGTGCCTGTGGTTATTTAAGCTTGTTTGAGCTATTTTGGTATTGGAAATCTGAAAGCCTTCCTTGGGAGCCACAGCTCAGCCTCAGGCTGAAGCGTGGTGGCCAGGCTGCGGGTGGCCCCTGTCCCTGCGACACAGCTGCTGGAGAGGGAGGCGCAGACCATGGCCCGAACAAGCCCTGCAAAGTCCGTAGCCCCACGCAGATGCTTTCCTGTGCAAGCAGTTTACAAACCAGTACAGAAGAGCTGACCACTAACACTGTGCCCGCACTGCGGGAGAAGGGTCAGACTTAACTGAAAAGCAGTTTTGGACGTGAAACAAGTGTCCAGGGAAGGGCTTTGTCAGGCTGGAATACAAGAAGTTAAGAGCAAATACTGCACCTGGTTTTGTTGGGAGGATTTTCTGTCTGGGGTTGGCAAGGGTATGTTAATGAGTATCATTAGAATTGGGTAACAAAGCACTTCCATGTAGGGTTGCCTAACTCTCTTGCTGTGCTTTGAAGCTGAACATATGTTTTCAATTATTAACATGATTAATGGGAATGAGGTGACTTGAATCCCAATGAGCTCTATCTCGCCATCACACGCAAAACCCACAACATGAGTATCTTTATGCAGTGTGGAAGTGCATGATTTCCTTCACCAGGAGGGGTCTTAGGAAGCCCAGGTATCTTAACTGTTAGTGAGTTTAGAGATCCACAATTAGAGCCACTTGTTATATTAAGTCCCTGGGCTCCTGCCTCTGCATCTCCAGGAGCACAGGGTGTGGAAACTGCTGTGCAGGAGCCAATTCATACTTTGCTGTCCCAGCTTGGCACGGGTTTTGGTCAGGAGTCCAAAAAGGGCCTGGTAACGTGAAACCACCGTTTTCCCATCGTCATCTGGAACAACCTCTAGGATGCATAAATCTCTGGTTCAGCTGAGACTTCTCCCACTATTTTGTGTGGGCTTTAAACTGCCCTTTCCATTCGTGGTGGGCAAATTTTGCTAAGGTGTGCAGCATTTTCAACCTGCCCAATGTCTTTGGGAGGGGAATAAGGTTCAGGATTTGGAACAAGAAAAAACAGACTTGGAAATTCTTTTAACGTTTAATTCCTCTGCAGCTGCCAGACCCAAAAATCATCATTATACTTGTACCCTTTTCCCCCATCAGTCAAGTCCTGGTCTAATTCCTTCTGACACGTCGCTCACCTGAAATATTAAATCATATCTCTGGGAATGAGTCATTCAGCCCCTTAAAAAACAGGAAAATGCTGGGTAGAAGTAAAATTGTACAGAATGAGTTTATTTGCTGAAAGTCTGATCTGGAAATGGGCAGAGGAACGCCCTTCTTCAGATCAAGAGAAATAAAGTAGTGCCATGAACACTGGAACTAATGAAGCCACCCTTCCCATCAGCCTGGGTCTGGTGGTTGAATTAAAGTTCCCATTTAAATTTTCCTGGGGTTACTAGACTTTCAAATTTGCTGTCTCTTGCAGATTCTTTGTCTTAAAGTGAGGGAAAGTTCATATTATAGCCTACCTCAGTCACGATACAGATCAAGGCTTTCTTCTCTGTCTGGATGATATTTTCATTGATTCGGTAAGAAATTAGCTGTCTCCAGGTAGGCTTGGAGCTGCTAAGAATGTTTGGGATTGCAAGGAGAGCAAGCAGGCAGAAGGAGAATGAGTTCATAAATCATTATTTCCATGGGAAATGTGACTAAAATTGCTATGCGGTGCAAGCGCAGATGGTTTTTACAGTACCAGCAGCATGTACACATGTGTGTATGCAGATAGACATACAGTATCAGTTAGCATCAAGAGGCTGTGTGACTAAATCTCCTTTTAAGTTTTGAAATAGTCTATATGTGTATGTACATATGTGTATATACACATTTTCCTGTCTGTCTCTATGCATATATATGTCTACATTTTTCTGTCTAAGCATTCTATATACATTTAGACAGAGTATCGAGTATTGTCTAATAGGCTGGTATACTATTATGTGTCTTACCGCACTTCAGACATAAATTTATTATTTTCAGATTTACCAAATCAAACAAATAGGTTGTATATGAGAACTCCTGAATTCATCCATGGAAAAGGGTGTGTGTGTTAGTGTATGTGAGTGCATGTGCATAATAGGAGCCATACAAAGGTTGCACTCAGGTGAGAGACAGCTTCAGAATATAAAAGCAGTAAGATCACCCCAAATGAGCAAATATTGCCAGCATGACTGTCACAGCCTGAGTGTCTAGCGGATGGTCCTAAGTCACCTGTTCATTCTCCACCTTCCTGCGAGTAATTTTACTGTTAGCAAACACGCAAATTCATGTCACAGTAATATTCTGCAAATGGTTATGGGTGGTATTTCCATGCGTGACTGAGGATGGGACCTGTACAAATAAAAATTTGCCTAGTAATAAACTGTGAATTCCCAGACTGTAAAATACTTTTAACTGGATCTGCACTCAACTGCTGTTTTGCGTGGGTGAGCTGCAGTGAAAGAGCATGGAGTATTACCAGTTAACTAATGGCATGTTAGTAGAAAGCACAGAATAGGCTCAACACCGTCACTGCTCCGGGTGTACAATCACACAGAAGTTGCCGTCAAACAGTAACAATTTTTGGTAATTGCCAAGCACAGTGAGAGGCAGCAATCCTCTATATTCCATTACCCGTTCTCCCAGACATCCACTTTTGCTGAGGAAGAGATTTTAGAAACAGAACCTATATTTAAGGTCAATTCAATTCTGAAGAGATTCCAATTTTTTTTTTAAAGTTGCCATTATTTAGCGTAATGCACTGCTGTGAGCATCTGGAAAAGGCCAGGCAGGGTGGTGAGCTGCTCATGCACTGGGAGCACAGGCAGGCGTCTGAAAGCGGAGCAGCTGCTTTTTGGCTGGGGCAAGACAGACCTGATATGGGGACCTTAAATGAAAGCAAAATGCTGTTTTGTGAGACAGCGTGTGCCAGACTGTAAGACTCTTTCCGCACGACCCAACACTTTGACACTTCTTTTGCATCGGCTGGGCTAAAGAGGCAGGACACAGAATTTCAGACGGAAAAGAAAAACTGCTTTAGTGCAGAGTGCTGAGGTTTCTCAAGCTGAAGAGCATGCTGTTATGGGTGACAGGGTAGGTCCCAAGGGGCATCTCCCCTCCTGCATCCCTGCCTGCCTCCACTCAGGAGAAAGCCATGTGTGCGCTATAGCCGGGCCTGATGAAGAGAGCCAGCTCCCTCCCGCTTGTCTTGTTTTTCTCTACGTAGCATGAAGTAAATGAAACACAACAGCCTGGGTTTTAATAACAAATGCTCATCATTCCTGGGAGACAGGCACAGTTAAAGGTGACCAGGAGGACTCACGCAGCAGTGTTAGCTGGTGCCTAAACAGGTTGCAGGTTTTGCAGCCCTATTTTGGTACCAGTTTTTTACTGGCAAACTTTCAAAAACCTTAGTGCCTTCATGCCAAATCTGTATTTCATTCTCAGCATCAGACTAATCTGGTAGTTGGACTTTTCTTTGACCTTGTCAGAATCTCAGTTCTTGAAATTTCTAAAAAAGATGGAGAAGGGAGGAAAGTCTGGGGACTCATCAACCAGACCCGAGCACGGTGTGCCGTGCTGGGGGGACCGCTGAGACCCCAAACCACCCTACTCAGGACCCAGTGCCCCAAAATGTAGGCTGTGAGCTATGGCAGCGAGGAAGGAGCGGAGACTCGCTTTCTCCCACCTTTCTCCCCACCAGTAGCTGGGGGACAGCTAGGGCAGCACAGCGGGTGCTGTGCCCCAGACTGCCTTCCCCACGCATCAGTCACAGCCCTAATTCACTTCCAGAGTGAATGAAGATAAACTGAATTAAGGGCTCTCTATTTCTGAACGAGAGTGTTTAATCTGCTGCTGATTATGTGTCAGCACCTAATCCACTTCCAAAGATAAATCAATTTAATTCTCCTGAATGTCCCCGTATCAGCAAGCCCTGAACACGACTGATGAAACCTATCTTCCATGCCCCAGGTGGCTGGCGAGATACCAAGTTTAAGGATGCTTGGAGCACCTGACAACCCGAGGCAGGTGTGAGGCATGGTGGTAAACTACTTCCTGAAAACTCGGTGAAGACTTCCCTGTGAAACCCCCTGAGTCCGTGGCAGCGGAGGCGTCTGGTGGCTTCTGCAGGGGGGCGAGAGGCAGAAGCCCACAGATACTGGTGCTGGGTCATGCTCAGCTCCATCGCTTCACACTCCTGCCGCGCGTTCCTCCGGCTGAAGGCAACACCATGAACAAACCCACATTCTGCCCACGTTGTTTTCAGCTGCAGCAAATTTTAAGAAAAACCAGGTACTGTTTAACGAGAAAAGTTTACTTTTTTTGCTTCTTTTTGCAGGTTTCAGTTTGTAAGCAGTACTTAAACCTCTGGATTAGAATATTTTACAACTACTGTGTGGCAGACCGTCAGCGCTTTGATGAACCCCAGTGGAGAAATAGTGACTTGGAAGCATAGAAAAGTCCTCAAATTTGGTTCTGAAAGAAAGAAAGTGCAGAAATGGCTGAAATATAGATGTATATCAATACTAATGTACAGCTGACAAGCTCGTGTTTGGTTTTTTGAGATAGAATGACACTGAGAATACAGTGTTTATTACTGCCATGTTGCTTTTTATAAGGGTCAAACCCAGGCAATTCAGGCAGAAGAAAGCGCTGCAGAGTGTTAGAAGGGTGGTAAAAAAGAATGTCAGTTTTGCTGTTGGAAACTATATATCTAGAACATCACAGCAGGGGACCTGTGTCATATTTTAAGTACTGATAAATTAAATGTTTGTTTGAGAGTGCTGTTTGAATGCCGCCCCCTCAGAAGTCGGTAACTGCTCATCACAGGTCAGGACGGGGACATTTGGCAACCATCTTTTCAGCCAACACTAAGTATGTGTTGCAAGCCTCTATGCAATGCACAGAGGTTAAGAGTGGTCGCAAATATGAAAAGATGCAGTTCTTTGAGAAACACTAAATTCTCACTCAGGAAATCATGGAATATGTGGAAAAGAACCATGGCATTCATGAACTTCAATACAATTGTCAAATCAAAAATTTTAAAATAGTTTGTGTTCATGGTTTTAAAGTTGAATGTTTTGTTTGGGGAAATCCTGGGAAGAATGAATTATTATTATCATCATCATCATCATCATATGTTGTTATTCAACATAATTTGAGATGGAAACAAACTATTTCATTTCAATTAAAATATTTCAAGAAAATTAATTTTGGGTGGGCTGTTATTTGTTCCACAAAACCTCTAATTTGTTCTGATTCACTTTTACCTGAACCTGGAGCTGTTTTCATTCTCCCTCACCCCCAGCTGCACACCACCCTGAAATCCAAGGATCACAAGCCCTAGATCCAACTTTCTTTCAGCTCTGTGTTTCTCCTACACAGTCCTCTTGGCCTGGAAGGATGAATCCATGCCACAAGTTGGGTATGCCCTGCTTTCCAGTCATGGCAAACCCCACAAGTGGAAGGACGCACCTCTGATGAGTGGGTTTTGTAAGAGACCCTCTCCACTGGTGCCTGGGTTTTTTGGAAAAAGCTAGTGGTTTTCATACAGAAGATCCCAGGTTGACTCCCTCTGCCAGATGTTGGCCAAGAGGCTGTTGACACCTGGTGATGTGGAACTCGCTTTTTGAGATTCATGTCATCTGGTCCAGACCAAGCAATATGTTGTAGCCAGTGGCTTTTATGCGAGCAAGTTGAACAGGTCAGAAATCACTTAAAGGAGATCTGCATTGTAAGATGTAGGGGGTAAACATTCCTCCCTATAGAGTGATGGAAAACAAGGCTGGGTAATAAGTGATTTTCCATCTCAGCAGATGGCTTTTGCAGTTTCTTTTTGCTCTCTCCTATACACAGAATAAACTTCTCTAACTCATTCATTAAAATACAACCTCATCCTCTGCAAATCTCACTTCAGTTGTGAACTGCAGAGTCAACTGTTCTGAGTAAATATTTATTAGATGCTAATAATATGGATCAGTATTTCCAAATTGTATCTTCTAAAGAACAAAACTGTGCTACTTGTGCCGAGAACACAAGTATCTTATAATTTCTAATCCTTCTCTTCATTTCTCCATTCCTTCCTTATGGGTTTTCTTCTGGCACTTGATGATATGCCTTAAATCTGATTTAAATGTGTTTGATTCAGAGACTTTTTCCCCATGTACTTGTATGACAGCATGATTCTTGTCTAGCTATAGTATTAATAATAATTACATAATATTTTCTTATCATCACAGCAGGGATAATATGATCCTTTGGTTTTATCCTGCTCCCAAATGAATTCTGTGGGAAATCACCCTCATCTACGGCAGGAGCAAGCCTGAGTCCATTACATTTGCAAGTCATCAGTACCACCCTTCAAGGTAGATACCAAGGGGCTCGAGGTCCTGCTAGCTCAGGGCAGAGCTCAGCTGCCTGGATGAATTTTCCGCGATGTCTTGTGATTTGTGCTGCTTTAGTCACAGCTGGACACCAGAAGCTGAGCTAGAGGGATGGCTGGTTGCTTGCTCCAGTGTGGCGATGCTTCTGATTGCACTAGGTCAGGCAGTGGCTCTTAAATGTTTGCCTGAAGTGCCCGAACGCAAATAGCTGAGATGCCTATTGACAGCAAGGAGCTTCCAATCCTAGACACTGATTTGCAATATGAGATGCAGTTTACACTAGCTGGAACCAGCTGGTGTTCATCTGCTTGTCCATAGCCCTGAATTATTTATCTGCTACCCACTGCACAGCATTTTATTGCTGCATCTTACTCTTTTTTGCCTTGCACTCATTCTCAAAAGAATAGTACAGATCCGCAGAAAAATCTCCCACATCAGTATCCTGTGACTAGAAATCCCTGGTTTCACTGCAGCGGTTTTGAACAACATGAGAAGAAAGGACAATTTCTGAGACAGATATTGTTCCATCAGCACACACTTTTGTGCCTTCTGCACTCATCCAGGCTTTTTATTTTCCCCAGTCCTCTCTCACAAATAACAAATGATGCACCATAGACAAGTCTGGCAGGTCATCAAGATGCGAAGGTTGGACCGTACATTAAGAGAAGAATTCAGATATCTAAATTAAACTTCAGTCATTATTCCCAGAACACCATCCTTTTGGTTTATGGACCTGTGATATAATCTACCTGATAATTTATACACTATTTGACCTACCGCAGTCTCAGATTATTGTTTTTATCACCCTGGAATAGCTGGTGAAAAGTAACAGTTACTTTACCATAAGCTTCCAGTGGAAGTGTATTTCCCTGTACTCAAGAGAACATGCCATATCTAAGGGAATTCCACACAGGAGTAATTTCTGTGTATCCTTTTGGTTATTCTTCAGATTTTGTTATTGCTATTTATTTATTGAGCATTGACAATGAGCTTAGTTTTGTACACTGTGTAGGAAAAGCACACAGAGCCTGACTCTCAGCCAGGTTAAACCGGCGTGTTGTGCTCTGGTGAGTCTGGCTTCCACTCCCTTATCTTCAGGGCTTACCATCAAAGGGTTTCTCACGGGTGCTTTCGGCACCAAGCCCTTTGTCTTGGTTGCTAGCTGTACATTCAAACACCTTTGGGGACCTGGTCTTGTTGAGAAACGGAGACTTAAATCAGCTGCAGTGGGAATTCCAGTACCTCATTCCTAAATCACACAGGTCTGCTTTTTCTTTTATTTTCTCTCTCTTATTTCTTTTATCCCTCTTCTTGCATGCTGAAAAAGTGCTATATCTTATCAGAAGCCAATGCCACAAGGCTTCTTTTATTCCTTTGAACACAAAAGCAAAATTCTCCTGGACGTGAATAGCACACAATCAGAGCACTTGGCGGTATGAGGTGTTACGCAACCAAAAAGTTAACCTGCAGTACCTTCTTCCCTGCTTGGACCCCTAAATGTTGCTCACCGAGGGGCTACACAGGTCTCACTCTTCCAGGGGAACACCATTTCCTTGTGAGCTCTGCTGGGAGCAGCCAAAAGGCTATATTCCTGGGCATTTGGCAAACTCTGGGCAGAGATGTGCCGGGGTGTCATGAGTTGTGGGAAAGGGGTGTGTAAAAAAAGGGGGTAAGCTCTCTCCTATGCCATTTCTAGACAGGACCATTTCTCCTGGGAAAGACCTGGGAACACCCTCCTTTGGACTCCAGCAGAGTTTCTGCATTACTCAGTGTTCTGAAGCAACATGGGATGGGGTAACCTACAGGTGGCTAAAGGCTGCCATGCCCTGATCGTGGAGATTGTGAGCTCCCTGCTCTGCCTTGTACAGCTACTTGACTGTGCAAGATGTGCTTACAGCTCGCTTGGGCCTCGTGTAGCTGTTGCAGCATGGAGTGGAGCCACAGCAAAGTCCCCATGTATTTATTAAGATCTTGGACAGACTTTGCAATCCACACTAAACCCTGCATAGCTGTAGTCCTACCGTTTTTAATACTGAGGTAATATAAAACTAGGTGCTCTATCAAGCTGCAACTGGTACTTTGGCTTGTAGTGTACCCATAGCTGGAGGGGTGGAGTACAGAAACTTACCCAGCTGCAGGGGATAGGAGCCAAAACTGGGAGCTGATGGGAAATGTGAAAAATATGAGGGCTTCTGTGAGGAAAATAGCCAGCGCAATAAATATATAAGTAAATACATTAGTAAATGGCTGAGGAAACATATCCCTGGCTGTAGTAAGGAAAATAAGTGGAAGAAAGGATAGAATTAGAGAAAAGGACCGGAAGAGAAGGAAAGTAGGAGAGATGGAAAAAAAGAAGAGAATGTTACTGGGTGTTCATTTTTCTTAGAGGGATTTGGGAGGAGGAATTGGGGAATGAGAAGAAAAAAAATAGAAAAATTAAGAGCTGTGAAAGGAAAGAGAAAAAGGAAGACACTGAAGTATGTAAAAAATGTTTAAAATAACATGTTGAGGTCATGGGATGGGAAAACATAGGCTGTGAAGGGAAGTAAAAAGCAAGTAGAACCAGACTTCACTGTATTTATGTACAACATCCTGCTGTTCAGTGTGAGTAAGCCAGTGAACCCAGGGGGATGCTCTGCAGACCAAAGGGCCTGTCTGAGTGACAGAAGGGATCAGAATCTGGCAGGAGGGTGAGGTAGATGTAGAATTGGATGGCTGAGAAAGTGCAAGAGAAAAAAGAAAAAAATCAATGTTACTGTGAAAAGGCTGATGCCAGAAAGTTGGGGAGACAAATTTTGATTTTTCACTTTCTGCAATGCAGGACTGGTGAGAGGCAGGAGAAGAACTGGGCAGGTCTGGTGGTGGCTCAATGGCGTGCATGTGAGCCCCTGTATTTTGGGTGCACGTGTGAATCTCCTTCTTCAGAAGTTTTCCTGAGCTTTTCTGTGGTGGCTAGGACTCACCTGAGTGCAGCCATGCAGTGATATTTCTTGGTGCACACTGATGTAACAGAAGTCCAACAGCTTGTTATGAGCAAGTTAAAGTTCCACCAGCAGCCTTCCTTTACTCTGACTTAAAATATTTTTTGAATCAAAAAAGTCTTCTGAAAATACAAGCAATTGTATCTTTTTTATACTTTCCAAGAAAAGAACTACTTGCATGAAAGCTTCTACATTTTGCTTTAGTACCTCTTCACACAGGTTTGGTTGTCTGTTGGAGCTGGAGGAGGATATTCTGCAACCATAATGAAAGCACTGAAGGGTGATTCAAGGGAGATCTCAAGTCTGTTTACCTGCACAGGTCTTAATCCTGAGGTTGCCGTTCAGCTTTACTCTCTGCGCTAATTGCATTGCTGAGGTTTTCAGGCTGTGAACAAAATCATTTGTAAGAGCCACCGTGAAGCAGGGCAAATCAGCCTGCGTGGTGCTCCATCCTCCTGCAGTTAAATCGTTTCTTTTAATTTGAAGTTATCTCACACACACGTTGATACTGC
This sequence comes from Falco cherrug, assembly GCF_023634085.1. Lineage (NCBI taxonomy): Eukaryota > Metazoa > Chordata > Aves > Falconiformes > Falconidae > Falco > Falco cherrug. The sequence goes on along the minus strand of NC_073702.1, from coordinate 79,938,920 downwards.
ACCACAGTCTGCAGCACACAACAGAGCACAGACCCAGACAACACATTGCCCATGGTATTGCCTGCCACTACGACAGGGATCAGGTGAGGTGGTGGTGGTGGTAACTTCGTTTTCTTGCTGCACAGGCATTCCCTTGTGCTCTGACACAAACCTGCATGGAGAAGAGAGTCTGATTCTTTCTTGCAGGTCCCTGGATCATAAAGCTGTTGCAGGTCTGCAGTGCAGTGGGAGAGGGAGGATTTGCGAGGGATACTGGGCTTTCAGGCTTTGGCAGAGACCTTTGTTTTATGGGGCTCCTTGTGAAGCAGTATGCAGGGGGTAAATGGGACAATGCTGTGGATGTCTCATTTTCTGGGCCCCAGTGGGCAGGGATGCAGGACTGACAGCAGTTCAGGGCTCACACAGCACCTGCACAGCAGCCTATGGATCAAGCTGGGGGGCTGCAGCATCCCAGAGCTCAGGCTTTGCCTTCAGCGGGGTTGATCCTGGGGTAGAGATTGGAGCCCGAGTGTCTTCATGGACATCTGAACCCCGAATAAACCTTCTTTGCTTTCAGCTGCAGTGAGGACAAAAAATTCAGGGTGACCTAGAAAATATTATGAGTAGATTCCCACATCAGAACAACATCTAGGAGGCACTGGAAAGTGGGTATGTGTGACCACTCGAGTCTACCCATGTCACATAGCTGGGAACATACACAGTGAGCTGGGGAGAGAAGGGGAAATGCAACCCCCTCGGGACTCTCACTACTGGAAAACCTGTGCGAGCAGGGAGCAGAGTTTGAACAGAATGGTTCCTGCTTGTCCAACAAAAATATCAGAAAGGAAAGGTGTCTGATCCTGAATTTGTAACTGCCAAAGTGCTGAAGCAACTGAAAAGCACCTGCAGCTCAGCTTCAACTTGGTGCTGTTGCAAACAAAAAGGAACTGGATGGAGCTGTTGATGAAATAGGATTGAGAATGTAGAGAAGTTATATGAAACCACTGAGATAATTTCCCTGCTCAAAGTGGGATCAAATATACCTGTAGCACTGCCAGATCTATTCCTAAAATCCTCTGCTATCATAGAGTCCCAAGCTTAGCTAAGGATTATTAGCCAGCCTTGGATTTTCCTTCAATATCTAAGTGCCATTCTGCAGGATCTAATGGATTCTTTCCTGAAAACAGGACAAAGGGAATAAATGACTGTTGTCCTTTCTTGGACAGTCTTTCACATACTGGAAAACTAATATCAAATCTACCTCTGGAATTTCTAGAGTGACCAGCTGAATTATCTGAGCTGTTTCTGATAGGCCACATTCTCTAAATGACTCCTTGGTCTTTTAAAAAGCCACCCAGAAGTAGACCCAGTACGCCAGCTGGGTTTTCACTGGTACCTTGTAGACCTGATAATTTCCTGTTGCATATCACACTCCTGTAATAATACATCTCAGTATGAGATTTGCCTTTCAGGAGATTTACCTGCTTTGCTCATATTTGCTTTGAGTCATACTGTAGCTCTCACATCTTTTTTTTTCAATCCTTCCACCTCTTCTGTGATTCCTCATTTTGTATTTGTGCATTTGATCTTTAATTTCTTCATGTAGTGCTTTGGATGCGTTGTTACTAAATTCTGTCTTGATAGTTTTAGACTATTTTTCCAATGTATTGAAATGATTTTGAATTCTGATCCCATCCTCTGAAGTGTTTCCCTCCACTCCCACCTTGGTGTCATCCGCAAATTTTATAAGTGCACTCTCCACTCCATCATCTCTGAGGATGGCAAGAAGATACTGAGCTAGGTAATAAAACATTCTTTTTAAACCTTGCGAAGATAAATAGTGAGTTAAACTCTGATAAAGAACACTTTAGAATGAAAAAGGTGTGAATATATCTTAGCAGTAGGATTTCTAATCCCAGTTTGTGTGAATAGTTCACATGTGCTACATACTTGAGTAAAGATTGGAAAAACACAATCCTAATTTTTGCAAGGAGTTTTCTTCCTCTACCAGCCTAACTGCAAATGAAAGAGGATGCTGGTAAACTGAAGTGTATAGCACGAGATAGTACCACAAAGCAGTTTAGTATTCAGGGAATGTACAGCACTAAAATACTTGTCAATGTTGCAGTATTTTGACATATAAGTGGGACACATCTGAAGCCTTATCTTTGCCCTGCATTGCCTAGTGCTAAGAATTGGCACAGTGACAGAATTCGTCTTGCTCAGGAGTCAAGATGTTACAAGAGCCATCTCTAACAAAAAAAAAAAAAAAAAAAAAAAGAAATGGCAACACCTACAGAAGTCTTACAGCCCTGGGTTGGTTGGCACTTGAGCATCTATACTCTTGACAAGCCTGAGAAGTTTTGTCTGAACTCAGAAATGCACAATTTGTGAACTTGCTCTCTGAGGAAATGTCAAGAAGCATTGGATGAAGAGGATACTTTTCTTAGCCTTTAGGATGTTGCCAGTTCTCCCAAATTGCTGTCAACCTTGCCACTGCTTGTATGATTTTCCCATCTGTGTAATCAATTGACAAAATACATCTTTTTTCTTCCAGAAGGCATTCATCCTGCCTTCACTTGAAGCCATTTTTTTTCTATGTGGGGTTGTTTTCCTGCCTGCAGATCCAATGGGAACAATGAGCTGAAAACACAGTGAATTCCAATTGTATCTGTTCTTTCTGTTTGGCTTGTTTTAGCAAATGTAATGGTTCTGAATGGCTCTGGATCAACAACCTCTGTACTGATGTTCCCTTTATTTTCCATACAGCAGGTACAGGATCCGTGTTGGCTGCACTGAGGCTTCCTTGCTGGGCTGTATCTCAGCCCAGTAGGACTGAGAGCAGTGTAGTTGCTTGGTTGTGGTCCCCGCAACAACCCGCAACACAGGTACCTATTGCAAGTGCAAACGTTGATCATAACCTGTGCTGTGGGCTCTGATCCCCTATGAGTGGCCTGAGACCAGGTCATTTCACAGACAGCTATTAGTGGCTTCAGGGGACTGAACAGCTTGGACAGTTCTCTCTGGTGGAGACTGGGAGCTCTGCGTGCTGTTACCACCTGCCTGAGGCTGTCAGCTCCCCCAGCAGATGCATGGAAAGCCTGCTCGTGGCAGGATCAGTCTGAATGCTTCTGGGCTTTTCTCAGGGAAGCAGAGGGAAATCGTGGCAGGGAGATTTACATGGGAAGGGGGTAACTGGTTACACACCATAAAGAGGCCTTGGCTCAGCTGATTTATTTATTCACACTTTTCTCAGCTCTAGGTAACGTCACCCACCATGGGGCGTGCAGAATAAAAGCACAGCTCGGGCAGGGTTTCCCACATTGAAAAGGTTCCCCTCTGAAGGCTTTATTCTTCCTGGGAGGAGACACTTCTCCACCTGGTAATTCACAAATGCAGACCTCTGTTGTGTTTGTAGGTGCGAGCCCTTTGGTTGTGTATTTCTCGGGATGTCAGAAGGGCATTGTCTCCTCTCAGACATGTATCAGCCACTGCTCCAAGTTCCCACCAGGACACTGCTTCTTTGCCTGGAGGGGTGGGGTGTGGGAATCCTGTCAAGGCCTCTTCTGACTCTTGGAGGCCCTTTATTTCAAGTCTTTTTTCCTGTGGGGCAGCACAGTACAATTTTTCAAGAACTAAAAAATGACATGTGCAGACTGACCCTGACAAAGCACTCGAGATCTGATTCTGTTCAGGTCCTTCAAACACGAACTCCCTGTCTTTCCTCTCTCTCTCTTCATAAGTGATGATATGAACTCATGGCTGATCAAATTCAGCAGCTAAAGTACCTGTGGGATCCTGAACTAATTTGGTGTCCCATCAAATTCTTTGATACAGCTATGCAACTCAATGTTTTAGTGAGCAGAGGGAAAAAACAGCTCTCCTGGGTGTATTGGGCCTGCTGATGTTTTTTTGGCTTTTAGAAAAGAAAATCTAACTAAAATAATAGTCTTATGAACCACCTCATTTTTTCTGTTTATTACTGTTACTCAAGCACATGGTATGCCTGAAGGTAACCTAGCCAAGAAAGCAGTGTAGAAAGCAAGCAGACACTATGGAAAGCCAGCACAGAGCATCATGATCTAACCCAAGGAAACTCCAGCTGGGGGGTTAATTATTGTTATTTAATCACGTGCCAGAAAACATGTGATTAATTGCAGCAAGAAAATGCACGCCCCTTTGTCGAATTTAAAGGAAGTCTGCCTGCCAGGAAGAAAGAGAAAGTCTGTGAAGCTGATAAACTGAAATAAAAGCAGGAAAGATAAATCTAAAAGCTAACAATGAACCTGCAGCAGTCGAGGCTTCCCACTGCAGCCAGCCTCTAGCAGGGTCCCATCAGAAAGCAGGGAAAGCCATGACACCCAAGCACAGGGTGGCTGTTCTGGTTGAAATCCTGTACCAGTGGCTTGACAGAGCCCTGGGTAAGTGCGGGAGCACAAGGCGATATTTCTTAAGTACAAGGTTTCTGTACAGTGTGTAGGTGTGTGCCTGGCTAACAGCGGTGACTATAGCTTCCAGCTGCCACTCGCCTTGTGCTCTGCCAGCAAGGGCTCTAGGGCTCAGCTGCTCCAGGGCACGTAGCATGCAGGATCCTGAAAGGGCAGATGACTCAGATAAATAATGGTTTAGGTGAGGCACTGCCAGGCTGTGCTGGCTAAAAGCAGGATTTCTGCTCATGGACTGCTAGGATTTCTCTGGTACTCCACATGGTGTACAACCGCCAAGGTCAATATAGCGTATGCACATTTGTCTCGCCATTGTCACGCTGTACCTCTGCGGGTACATCTGTGTCCCTAGGCAAGTATTTAGTGAGCTCTTCTGTAACAAGAACACACAGAGAATATCTCGTAAATGTTTTATACTGTGCGGTACTGCCAAGGATGTTTGTTCCTGTAAGATTGTCCTGGGACATCCATCTAGAGGGGGTTACTCAGACTACAAAAGAAAAGTAAGGACACAGAAGTGCCTCTTACAAAGATGTGATACCAGAAACAGTGTTTTTCTTGTTCAGCAACACAAGAGTTTTCTATTCACAGCATCACAGCAGGGAACATTTCCTAAAATGTGGGGTTTTTCCCTCCTTAACAAGTGATATGTGAGAGGCTAAAGTGCAAAGGCCGGTCCTTCATGCTGGGCTTCCTGGCACAACCAGTATATGCCTGTATGTGACCAAGCAGAGGTTCTTCTCTCTTTTCTGATTCTGCCCTCTTTTTCCTCTTCCTCTTCCTCTTCCCATGCCTTCCTTACCCTTTCCTCCCTTGCCACCCCCGTCCCTGCACACAAGCCTTTGGAGCTGACAGGGGCCCTGTGAGCACTTCCATGCACTAAGCAGTGCCAGTTTTTAGGACTGTTCTGTGCAAAGTATACACAGAAGTGCAGTACTCTGTGCAAATACCTCTTTTTCTCCAGTTATGTTACTACTTTTCAGCAAGAGAAGGAACTATATGGGAAATTTGACTTTTTCTCGACTTACATCAGTTTTAGCCTGTTGTAGTGACGTGGCCTTCTACAGATTTACTTCCAATTTAAACCAGTGCATGTGAGATGACAGCCAAACTATCTCTCTGTGGGACTTAGGGAAGGAATGATCTTGCTGGGGAATTCCTGAGGCCAAAAATGTTATTTCAGTAGGGAAGGCTTTGTTTACACCTGTATGTGCTGGAATAATCTAATTTACCAATAAAAGGAAAATCATTATTTGAGTGTATCTCCACAAGGTGCATGTCTCTCTCCGTTCAGAAACAGTTTTGAAAGCTAGAGAAAAGACTGAGAGATACTCTGGTAGGATGAGAAAGGAAAAAGGATCTTAACCTCAGTTAACAAACCCACAGATCTTCAGCTTACTGAACTAGGGCAGAAAGTTCTTTTATTTGCTGTTTGACTTCTTGGAAGAAACCACTTGTTCCTCTACCTGAAACTCTTGAAAGAACAAAGGGGATGGAAGATACGTGGTCTCTGCAGGGCAGTTCCAGTTTCTCTTTCAATTTATTTTGTTTGTATGATAGGCACCAGGGCCAGGTTCATTGTGGTTCAGTTGTGTTACACAGAGGGTGGATCTGGTTACCTCTGTTGGAAGAGGAACAGTGTAAAACTAATTTCTCCAGGTTTGCTGGTTTTGGCCCTGTTTCCAGAAAGAACATCTTTCATGATTTCCACTGATGATGATAAAGGTTTGAGGCCAAAAGGGTTGTGAAGGCTACAAACAAGGTCAATTTCCAACCCCTGTGGTAAGTGAGCCTATTCACTGTCTGCTCCAAAGTACTGAAAAACTAAATTTGGGAGAAATCAATATATGACTTCTAGAGGGTATGTGAACTGAAATAGCTGTGAGGATCTTTTTTCCCTCTTAGATGAAATATGCTCTTGAAAATGATACAAAAGCGCTGTGCAATTTGTTACCATGATTGTGGGATCCAAACACCAAACTTTGCAAACTGGCAAATGCGCAAATGAACACGATAAAGCAGCATATTTACTGATGACATGATCTGTGTGAAAAGACTACTTTTAATTGCACAGCGCAAAATATTCGTAAAATATCTGGGAGTACCATCTATCGCGTTGATAAGAATCTATCACTGGGGTTTGTTTGTTCAGCCACAGTTGTAATGCACAAAGCAGACACGGTGCTAGGGCAGGTGTGTGGGGAGTGGTGTCCTTCACCTGGTGCAGAGGAGTCTCTGGGGATGTACAGCACTGCTCACTTTGTCAGACCAAACTGTATCCAGCAGGAACTATGGGAGTAGGTTGCTATGGGCAGCATACTGCTTCGGAGGCATGGGCTCCACTCTGTGCATCTGAGTGGGAGCCAACATGGAGAAAGATATTTAAACATAAAAAGATTAATCAAAGACATCTGAGCTGTGTTCAGCCTGTCCACAATGGCACCTCTGGAAGTAACTTGTCATTGTCAGTGATTAGGATGCTTCTCCAGAAAACTGGAGACCTGCTTTCCATGCCTCAGACTGAAAGCACTTTAGCTCCTACCATAAGCGAAGTGGGGAAGAAGTAAGGAGATGCTTTCCACTATCCAGCTGAAGCTAAAATATTGTATAGCAAGCAGTTTTCTCTCTCCGTCGCTCTGAATGATACACAGACTAGGTTGAGCACTCACTAAGCGTCAGATTCTCCCTGCTGTCTGTGTAAGAAGCCAAGGTCTGACATCCTGGGGAGCTGGTGATCTCAATCACTTCAGTCGTTTCAATTCAGACGCTGCAGGGAGAGTCTGAACAGGGTGCAGTAACTTTGGAAGGGAAAGGCCTATGTTGCTTCCTTGTACTCTGCCCTCCCCTCCTACCACACCTCCTTCAGTCCTCTTCACATTTTTTTCTTTCTTTTCCCCTTATTCTCTCACATTCCCCGTGGTGAGCTGATGATGGTGCAATTACCTAGGAAAGACTTTATTTAAAGAGATAAGGAAAACCTGCTTCAGGTAGAACACTGACTGGGGGAAACATTTTTCTTCATCCCCAGGAATCTTATTGTAGGGTAATTTAGCTGCATTTTCTATACTTCATTGCAGCAAAGCTGTATCATAGATAGATAGCCTCAAATTACTTGGCTGTAGCCTTACTGATCTGGATTATGAGTTTGAATAGACAAAGTATCGGTTGAGATTACAGCACCATTGTGTGATGTGTTCACATTTTTCTTTGTTGCTCAAAAATAGACTTTTGTATTATGCATTAGCACACAGTGTTTACCCCTAGCCTCAAATGACTTACAGTACTACAGCTGCACACCACTGCAGCGTAGTCCTGCTCAAGAGGAAAGGATGGAATTTCCTGCCCTGTCTCAGACCATAGATCATCGGTCTTTACACTTTGGGCAGCCATGAAGAATCCAGCATGACCCCAGAATTCAGATAAATGCAATGAAGGGCGATCAAATTACCTCCACCAAAGGTGAGGTCACTGTTTCAGCAAGTCTCCCTCCACGGCCGACTCTCTTTTTCATCTGTCACCACTCTCCTATGGGAGATGCTTTGGAGCTGTATCACATTTTGATATCCGATCATCAGCCTACAGAATGCCACAAGAGGTTTGTTTTGTGCTGCTGAAGTTCAGCCCAACATGTTAAGTGACTCAGCTCAGGAAGAATAGTTGGCAATGGGACTGCAGTTTGTACTGGCTTCTGCCATCTTTAGCGGGAGGCCTACCAGAGGCTGAGTTATTCTTTCCCTGTCTTCACCACCCAAAGGAAAAGAATCTGTTTCCTCTCTTTGTAGAACTGAACAGCTCCAAGGAATGTTGAACCTTAAACTTTATTTAATAGAGAGGAAGGGCTTCCAGATTTGGATCATTTGCCTTGGAAGCATGAGGGCTTAAGCTGATACTCAAAACTCTGTGAGAAAATGCAGCATTTACAGTATCTGCATTGCATGAGGTAATGTGTTGATCAATCTCTAATGGAGAAACAGCATTAAAAACCTGCTATCAGAGGAAATAACCATTGCTTTATGCTTTAAAAGAGAAGATGCTACCTTCTCGATATCGAAGTTTAGGATAAGAGAGGTTTAGTTCTAAAAAGCCTGAATGTAATTGGACCTTGCATGGTAAACCCTGTGGTCAGGCAGGGTGACATGCTGTTTTCAAGGTAAAATGTACGTGATACAATATTTGCTATGTGGGGTTTTAACAGCTCAAAAAACATTCTTGGAGGGTAACAAGATTTTCTGGAAGTGAGCCACTTCTCAATGCTATTGCCAGCACGTCTGCCTACTCTGGGTAGCATCAGAAACTGTGCTGAAAAATTAAACAAACATAGTTCTTGGCATCTAAACAGATGGGAAAGGACATGTTGACTCCCAAGTCTTTAGCTGAGGAGGTAGTTTGTTTCTCATTGTTACCACTGTGCAGTGAGGAATTGCAAAACACCCACATAGATTTTCAGACCTGCTAGCTGCACTTAACCTTTAATCCTGCAAGTACTCAGCCATGAGCATATAATTTTAAACGTCTGAGTAGTCTGACTGACTCCAGTGGGAATACACACTGAATGAAGTTAAACATTTGCATAAACGTTTGCAGGATCAGGATCTTTCACTACAAACACAATTCTTGCACTACAAACACAAACTCGGCTTGGCCTGAGTACTCAGCTCAAGTTCTCAAGGCATTAATAGACCTATATCCTCCACAGATATATTTTAAATTTCAGGTTAATGTGTGATTTCTGTGTTATGAAACATCTTACATTAGGCTAATGAGTAACCTTTCTCATGAGAGAGGAAGAATGACACACTTTCTGACATAACTGCATAGGTTTAAAAGAACGTAATCTGAACTGGATCAGCAACACATTAGCTTCTGTGTGTCAAAGAGGTTCAGACATCATGATGGGATTTTTGGCCTTTCATAGCTTTTAAAACTTACTTTCTGTGTTTTAGACCTGATATGAAAATCCTCCTTCCTCTCTTTGCAAGGACAAGATTGCTTGCATGAGTAAGGGATTGACTCACTTATTCCTCAAGGTGAGAACTGTTTTCCATTTGCACTGTCGGAGGATTCGCTCACCTCTGACTACGTCATTTAAGTCCAGAAAATGATGAGCAACTTTTGTGGTCTTTAGATACAAGAAGATCATATGAACACTAACACTCTGAATTAGACTCTGGTTGTGGTTGTATCTGGTTTTATACCTGCTCTCAAATAAATTCAGTGAAATTCCCTCTGGTTTACACCCTAGGTAATTAGATCAGAATTTGGCCCATTGAATCTAGGTGTCTGCATGACAGATCAAAGGCACAGTTTTGATGATTCCTTCTGCAAATTTCCTATTTGTACTCTCGCATGCTTAACTTCTCTCTTTTGTTTTAAGGGCTGTGGTTGATAAAGAAGCAGTTATATTCTGTGAATCATTCCAGCAATGCTGCTCTTAAAATATGCTAATATTTTCTTTTGAAATGCACTGGAAAAATCATTAAAAAATATCTTAAATTTTTCTTGAATTCTTTGCTTTGATTGAAGTGCCTTTTTTTTTTTCAGTTTTGCTTTGCTGACTAAACACGTTAGGACTTTTGAGGCAGAGAGGTATGTGCATGTGAATGAATTGTAATGGAACAGGCAGCTTTTCCTAGAGTTAAAGCCATGTAACATTTTCCATTCTAAACCTCTGTGTTTTCTGTGGTCTGTGAAATATAAATGATTCAGGATGAAATCTGCCAGATTGGGACTTTGTCCAAGTGCGAGTATTTTAGAAAGATTTGAACAAAACTGGTTCAGCCAGTTCAGAATATCAGCAGAATGGAAAAAAAGAAAAAAAAAAAAAGCACATTTCTCAAGCTAAATAGGTTCTTACAGCCTATTTTTTTGAGCATTTCTGTAAATTTATCAGCAGAAGGCTGAAAAATGAACTCTGACGTGGAAGTAGCCTTCCTTGAAATAGACATGTATTTACTTGTTCAAGAAGAAATTGTTTTGATTTGACTGAGTTATAAACCTTTGAAAACTGTGATTGAGCATGTGCAGTGGGTTATTTCAGTAAGCTTATGAAGTGTGCAGCTACAGAAAGATTTTCTGTACATGCATGGCTGGCTAATTTTGCTGGAAAGGGAAAAATCTATGTAAGCACATTGCTAAAATCAGTGAACATACCTGGGGCTGCATGGAGACCTTTGAAGACTGTCCCAAGATCTTTTAGATTGTGAAAAGGGCAAGAAAAGATTCTGTAGGCTTTGCAAGGTGTTTAAAGAGTAAGTGGACTGAAGATTTTGTAAGGTGAGATGGGATTATGGCTCCAGAATTGGGCACTTCACATATATAAATATATGATATTTTCTGCGGGGAAGGATGTCATGCACAGCACCCTCTCCCTCAGCAGATCTGCCTGCTGAGGGAATCCCCCAGCAGCAAGGGAGCTGTTTCTTCACCTCATGTCCAGCTGATCGTAGAGCTTAAGCGGCAGGAGTTTGTCAGAATGTTCACAATCTTGGGCTACTGACAGTGCTCTGAACTATATAGAAAATCTTACTCATTAAAATCTAGCCTTTGGGGTGGTGTGTGTGTTTCTTTTTACATGCAAGCACAATCAGTGCTTTTGCAGGAACTGTTCTCACTTGCATCAAACATACTCGGGATAAATCAAAAACTCTCATCCAGAACATCTGCGTGTCTCCTGGCAGCCCATACTCTCCAGAGTACCTCACTTCAATGGATGCCAGTTATTTGATTCCAAAACTTGTATTTTGCACAAATTGGGTGTCTCTCTCCAACTCCTTCCAAAACCAAGAGTCGCTGAGTGTATTGAAAGTCATTTGCTCTGAAGAGAGATCTCTCTTTATTTTACACTCCCTGAATGAACAGTTACTTGGGATTTCTTCCTTTGTCTTTTCACCCATCCTGTTGCTCCATCAGGGCTCTGGCAGGTGGGCAGATACGCAGTCATCCACTGAAATCTTTGCATGCCAGTCAACTTCTGCCCAGACAGTGCCAGCATTGACATGAATCATCTTCTTGGACAAGAGTGTCAGCAGAGTGACTGTGCTGGTGAGCAGGTGAGTTTTTGATGCCATTTCTTTTGGCTGCTGGATCTTTGCCTGCTCATGCAACAGAATTGCTGCCAGAGCCCTGCCACATCCTGGCATGGCTTGGTGAGGACTATTCCACAGAGGCTGCATAGCCACTGGCGTGGCTGGACTGGCAGAAGTCTGACGTCAGTATAGATAGGATGACAGAGATGCGGGGTACAGGCGGAATGGGTGGCAGTAAGTGTATTGGTAAAACATGGTGAGAGGACAGAGAAAACCTTTAAAAACCAGGAATGTTCTGTTTTGTGTGGGTACCATGGCTCTGAAATAGAGGTGCTTTTTAATTGTTAGGGAATGTGTCTCTTCCTTTCTTAGTTTTGTGTTCTCATTTCTTCATGTTTCACAGTGGGATAAGAGAGCAGCAAATGCCGAACAACAGAAAACTCAGTGGTGTGGAAAAACAGCAGCATGAGCTGCACACACACAAGTCAGTGAACCACAGTGAGAGCCAGCAGCAGTGTAGCGTCTGTCCTGAGGTGTTTAAGGGTGGAAATGGGTGAGCAGAAAGAAAGGTAATTTTACCAGGTGATGACCCCACACCAACAGACCAGCCTCTAAGAGTGAGGCCCCGTGTGGGTTAGCCTCCCGGGATGATCCAGGCAGTCCCCCAGAGCTCCCTTTAGGCCAGCATAGGGGAGACCACGCTTCCAGCTCGGGCACTGCTGTAATGCGGTGACCCCAGAAGCGCAGGGGGAGCAGGTGTGTGGCCTTGGTGGGACGGTGGGCTTGTCAGGACCTTGGTGTCTCCCATAAGGCCATGGAAAGATCTCTCAAATAACGTAAGGCAGAGACTTACCAAATGAGATGCAGGCACCTGTCACACAGAGGACACTGGACATCACCCAGCGTGACTTTGCTTTCTCACCTTTGAGGTTTAATGAAGACCCGTGTCACCACCAGCCTCAAGTGACTTCCAGGACACCACCTTCATACAGCACGCTCGTCGTTCCCCGCCGTTCGGTGGGAACAGCGGGGAGAGCGGCAGAGACACGGCATGAGGTGGCCAGCCTGGGCCTTCCGTGGACCTGGGAGTCTCCAATCGGCCAGCGCGGGTGGGAGCGACATCCCAGAGCGGAGCGACCAGCACGGCAGCGCTGCGCTCCGCCGCCCCGAGCCGCCCCGGCCGCGGGTGCCGCCGCCGGCAAACCCGGCCGGCCGGGTCGCCCCCCTCAGGCCCCAGCCCCGCCGGCCGAGCCACGGGGCGCGGGCACGGGCACTCCGCCGCGCTCGGCCTGGGGAGGGCGGGGGTCAGGCCCCCGCGGCGGCTCCGAAGCCGCGTTCCGGCACCCGCCGGCCGCTCTCCCCGCCCGGCCACCCGAGGAAGGCGCAGCCGGGGCGGTCCCGCCGCCGCAGGGAGGGGGGACGGTTCCCCGCGCCGCCCGGCTGTTGGCAGCGTGCGCCCCTCAGACCCGCGGCCGCCGGCGGGGAGGGGCCGGGCCAGGCCCGGCCGGCTGGGGGCGGGGGGGACGAGCGGGGCCGTTCCGGTGCTGCCGCCGCGGGGTACGCGCGGCCCCGGCCCCTGAGCGAGGAGGCGGCGGCGCGGCGGCCCGGCGTGCTGCAACCATGGCGACGCCGGTAGCCCCGCCCCGTCCCGCCCCGCCCCCCGCGGGGCCGTGCGGCGCGGGATTGGTCGGGGGGCGGGCGTTCGCCCTCTGCCCCCTGACCCTGCGCGGCGGCGGCGGCGGCAGGAGCGGAGGCGGCGGCTGCTGCTGGCCGTTTCCTGGTGGCGGCGCGGGAGGGAGGATGCGGCGCAGGTCTCGGCTGCTGCTCTGCTTCGCCTTCCTCTGGGTGCTGGGCATCGCCTACTACATGTACTCGGGCGGCAGCGCCGCGCTGGCCGGCGGCGGCGGGAGGAAGGTGAGAGCCCATCCCGGAGCTCCGGCGGGGGGAGCGGGGCGGCCGGGGCCGGGCTGGAGGCGGCGCGGCTCGGGGCGGGGGGATCCGCTCAGCCCCGCGGGGCGGGGGGGCCGCTCGCTTTCAGGCGGGGCGCAAGTTCCCCTGGGCTTTCCGCCCCCGCCGCTCCCCAGCCCGTTTCCCGGAGGCAGATGGCTTCTTTGTGGACTTCAGACCGGTTTCAACCCCGTCACGTCGCTCCCCGTCCAACTGCGGCTGGCCACGTCCCGGGCCGGGGGAAGTCGGTGTGGGAGGGGAGAGCGGGGCGGGCGGCCGGGGGGGCCGGGGCCGCGCTACGGGCCGGGGGGGCCCCGCCTCGGCCCCTCTCCGCTCCGGGCAGGTAACGTCGGCCCCTTCCTTCCCCGCCGGCACCGGGGTCCCCTGGGCTCCGGTTCCCCCTGGAGAGAACCGAGGATCCCAGCCGCAAATGCCTTTTCTCCCCATGTACAGCGATTTCTTCTTTCCTTAGCGCTGCACCGAAAAGCTGCCGTTTTCCGATCGGTTTTGCAGTATTTCAGGGAATAGCCGGATTTGTCACATTTCGTGCCTGTGGTGTGGAAGGTCTGGCTCTTCTTTTTTTTTTTTTTTTTTAAATGGCTCGGTTACTAATGTTCAAGAAGTTGTCTGTTGACAGTGCTGGAGTGATTTTTTTTTTTTTTTTTTTTCATTATTCCCTCTGTCAACTTGTTAAGGAAATTTTCCCATGTGTTGTGGTAATTCCTTGATCGTGAGAATAGCTGGAAGCATGTCATAGTCTGTATCAAGCAAAACAGGCTTTTGTGGCATGATGTGGGAGGCAGCAACTTTATCCACTAACTCTAGAAAAAATTAAGGTTTTTTTTGTGTATGGCCTTTTTTACTCCCAAAGACTAGTAAAGCCAAGAGCTTTTGGAAATGGTTTAAGCCTTATATTTTGGAACAGGAAAAGTGAAAAAGCATCTCATCACTGCGTCAGTTTTTCAAAAAAATCTCACACAAACCCAGAAATGCGAAGAGGGCAAGTGAGCGGTGCACTGCAGTTCAGCAGCGTTATTTGCTAATAAATGGCAGTCTCCTGTTAAATGAAAAGTAGCATTTTTAAAGTCTAGCACTGTATAAGAGGGGTCTTTATGTTGCTCGGCTGCGGTTCAGTTCATCGGTGCATGTATTCCTGGTAAAAATCTGCCGATTGGTTCCTGTGGCAGGTCGTGGAAGCAAATACTTGCGTGATTACTTGTGTGAGAAAGTGTCTAGAGAATGAGTCGCTGCTCGCTGATAATTGGCTCTCTCTTCTGATGTGTCCTGTTTTATTTTCTCCCCATAGCTTAGGAATGCGTTCAACAGCAACTTTTGATATAATAAAGTAAGTGTTAAGTGTGTATTGCTAAATACAAGTTCTGAGTCCTTCAAAGTAGATACAATAGGAGAAATAGATCAAGCATGTGATAAAAAGTAAGGCAATAGCCTAAAGCCTTTCTTGAAGAACCGCCGGAGTGTATTTGGAAAGTAAAAGCAATCTTAGGCTGCTGCTGTATAATGGGATAAAGAGGAGCTATCAAGGAAAATATATCTGCAGATAGGGAAGTATATTTTTAACTCTTGCGTTGTGTTTCATTTGATGTTACCAGACGGATTTGCAAGTCTGTTCAATTCATTTTTACTGCTGGGGAACCTGCAGTGTGGGGATAGTGATTTGCCCAAGGTCACCCAGAAGACTAGGTGAGAATGAAATAGAAAAGAAACCAGTTTTTCTAACTAAGAGTCTGGTACTTTATCGCTAGAACCTGCTGCTGTTTATTATTGATATTAGTAGGAGGTTTTATTATGGTTTTAAGAGATCTGTGATACTAATACTTGCTTTGGTAGTGTAATTCATTATCACTCTGCCCAAAATCTAGTAAACTTTACTGGTCTGGGTAATTGGGACAGTTTAGTGAAGATAATCTGAAGAAAAAGAGACATTTCATAGGCCTGAGCTGAAGCTCAGTGCTAGGTTTACAAATGTGAAAGTTTAAAGTAGGTTGTGGTAAGGAAGAAAGTAGGTACTGTGACCACAAGAAACAAGTGGGGAAATTAACAATTATGTGTGGATTGGTGATTTAGGATTCTATTTTCTGTCAGTGAAGCGTAAAATTTAATCCTGGGCCTCAGTGTAGGTTAGCAAATGTAAGTAGGGGAAGATGTGTGTAATGTAATGGCTTTTGAATCTCAATAAAAGGCTTATTAACTTAGTGTCAGACCCTGGCATAAAACAAAAACACAAACTGTCTTAAACTTACAAACAGAAACCCTGCTGTAGTAAATTTCTTGGTGTGTATGACTTCATGTAGTCCTATTACTTGCCCACTATTTCAATATAATGGAAACAGTTGCTTGCAGAAGAACATCACTTTTAATAAATTGAAGTCTCTGCCGTGTTCAGTCTATAAAATTACAAAAGCCGGGAGGGGATAGTACTTCATTTGTGTAAGCAATTTGCATGTTAATTACAGATCTGGTTATACAAACAGGATGTTTTTTTCCACAAGGATGATGAGGGGTTTTTTTTTCCGTACGCAGATATAGTGTGTTACCCAGACATACTGGACTTGTCTGGCACAGTCACCAGTCCTGTGATGCGATGAACATCACCAATTTCTTTTCTCTTCAGGAGAGTTTGAAGTTGTTTGCCCTTTGCCAGGATTGCACTTGAGTGTGAGAAAAGAGTGATTTTCTTTTTTTTTCTTATTAGGATAGTGTCAGGATTAATGTCAGCTTCTAATTATTTTGGTTCTCCATTTACAACCTTTCTAGTAAGATCTGCAAAGCTGTTTGGCTGTTGCAGTGTGCGGTACAGCCTTGCCTAAGTTTTTGGCCCCTGTGCTGTGGCTTGGTGGGAGGGAAGCAAGCATGGAAGGGTCTAAAGCACACAAAGTAGAAGCTGTTTCATTGTTAAATATGTAAATAATAATAATAAAAAAGGAAGGTGCAATGCTTCTCATTCTGGACCTAGACATAAAAACTAGAGTAGAAAGAAATAATGTCTTTTATGTCTGGAATTTAGGGTGTGACAACCTTTTCCTTTTTTCTTGAAAGGAAGAAAAGGGTAGAGTCGAAGCCTTTCACTCAACATGTTCTTGGAGGGGGCAGAAATGTGGTTTGTTGTTTTTTGTTTGGTTTTTTTTTTCTTCTCCCCTCCAGTGAATCTCCAATTAAAATGATAGTAAGCATGAGAATGCCATGGCTTCAGTTCACTCCTTTTCCAGCCAGATCACTGGATTGTAGATTGGAAAGAGTGAGTCTGATTCACTTGTTTAAAGGTTAGAGAAACAGTTCCCCAAACAGAGGCTGTGACACAGAAGAAAGCAAGCTGCAAGCCCAACAGTTGTGAGATTGAGAAAAATGTGGGCTACTTTTGTGTTCACTTAATATGTTTTATATTAAAAAGCCTTTGGAGCAGAGACTGGAACTTCCCTTCCTATTGTGGATGAATTTCCTAACCCGTAGCAGAAGTGGCTTATGCTCTGTGCCTTAGACTTGCACAAAATGGAGCAGCTTCTGTAAGATGGTTAGAAAGCTGCTCATACTCTCTGAAGCCAAAGTCATCTTGATGATGTGATCCCCTCCTAAGGCTGCTGTGAATTTGAGTATTTGTCACACAGGTTTTGATTTCTTTAACCACTAAGCTCTTGCACAATAGAGTGACTGGATTGAGGGGACCCCATGCCCCCCCCCCCCCCAAACAAACAAAACAGCCAAAACCCCCAGCTGTTTTCTAAAGAACTTACTGTGCTAGGCATTAAGAAAGTAGCCCCATGTAATTGAGCCCTTCAGACAGGACAGGGGAATGTCTGCATCTTGTTGAAAGCACCAAAAGCTTCCTGGCTGCTGCCAAGAGTGAAATCCTCCTAGGCATACCCTGAAGGAGACCTGTAGGCAGAAAGGGGATTTACTGCTGAAAGCTAAGGCACCAAGAGAGGCCTGCTAGGTTAAGCTGCAGCTGAGCCAAGGTTTGGAGCCTTCTGGATTTAGGTGACAAGAGTGCTGACAAGCTTTTGCTTTTGTTGCCGTGTAAAGAGTGTCGGTTGTTTTTTAAGTTGGACCTCTCTCCCATCCCACCCCACCTTTGCTATCTAGAGGAGGAGGCTAAAAGCAATCTTTCAGTAAGGAGAGATGGCTAACTTTTGCCAGTGTTTCTTAAAATTAGAAATATCTTTATTTTTTCATTAATTCCAGCCAGCCAAAAAACCCCAAACTCCAAAACCCAAACAAACCCAAACCCCAGCCTGCCTTGAACTAGAAGCTTGTAACTGTTGGCTCATCAGATTTACTGGGTGTAATGGAACGAATTGGAGAAATGGAATTTATGGTTAGTTCAGCCACAGGGAGGCAGGCTTCCCCTGTAGAACTGGTTATTACCCTGTACCTAGTTTATTTTTCCTTTCTATGTTTTGGTTTTGTGCTGGGTGGTGGTTTTATTTTGAAATTTTATTTTGGAGCAGACTTTTGATGGGTGGCTGTACCATGGAACTAGCTGATATGAAATAAATGCAAAGGTAAAAAGGTGATGCTTTGCCTTGAGTACGTCACTAGTTGAAAGTGACTTGATCCTTTGGGGAAAGCAGGAGGAAAAAGAAGCTTTAAGTTCTTGTTCTACAAGGATAAAACTTTAACTCCTTTCAGCATATGCAAACTTTTCCTTTCCTCTTTATTTTCTCATTTTTGGAACCCCTGAACTATTTCAGTTACTGTTAAATGAGGCTTTTATTGCCATTATAGAGAACAATGTACATAGTAGAGCAAGAGTGCTAGATATACTACAGATTTAGTGTACCTGAGGTTTTTTCTTAAGATTTAAGTGGAGGAAAAAGGAAATGTGTTTAAACTTTAGATGCATTAACCTGATTTTGTCAGAGAATGAAACTGCGGAGTATTAACTTTTTGACTGTCTCTCTCAAGGTTCTTGAAGGCAGCAGAGCTTTTTTTTTTTTGGAAGGGGGTTAAAAGTAACCTTTCCAATTCTGTTTTCTTTCGTTTGAGGAAGGCATTGCCAGTTTTAATTGCTGAATGCTAATTTTAGTTTGCTGCATAATTTTCAAATGTAACTTCAGTCCCTTATATAATATGACATTGGACATGATTTCTGATATTTTGATCTTTAGACAAGTGAAGATATCAAAGGTTACAAAAGTCAAATTGTGTCCTTTCTGTGGCATTCACTTTCTACAGGGTACAAGGAGATAGAAAAAGATGTTCTTCTGTAAAACAGGTTAAGTTTCTGCTAATGGATATTTTTCATCTATACTAGTCTGTAATAAATGGGGAAGAAGTGAAATGCCCAGGCACTTCAGTGAAGCTATCCTTCTCTGACTAGAACGTAAAAATGAGTCTCTGAAGTTTGTTGTACATGTATGTTTTCTTAATTTAACATGTCACTGGACAAAATGACTGTCTTGGCAATTCAGTCACTTATTTTTGTGGATTACTTCATAAAATTTAACATTGAGTGTAATGAAAAGACAGATGCAAATTTTGTGCAGTCTGTGGTTGCGTTGGGCTCTTCCCTTTTTCTCCCCTGATATTTGAAATGCTTCAGTGGGGTTTTTCTCCAGTTGATGGAGTGTCAGTGAGAAATTAATTCTTAGCTGCAAGATTGTTGTGTTGTCCCCTGCAACCTGCCAGGTTAGAAGCTGATGACTCTGGCTCTGGTACAGATGCTATTGCTCTTGGATTACTGATAGCTGTTTTGCTTCATAAATGGAGAAGTAGAGCAGGGCTGTAGTGGTGGCAGAAGGAGTTGGGGAAACAAGAGTGACTTTTAGTAGTTTCATACAAAACAGGTTGGTTAACCAGCTTTTCTCTTAGTTTTTCCCTTTCATGTGGGTATTGTAGTAGTTTGCTGTGCTTCTCCCTGTTATTCCATTGCTGCTGTGGTTTGCTGCTTACTGTGATCTCTGTGTACAAAGTTTATAAATCGTAGTGATGTCCTTTGATAGATGTAGTTTAAAAATTTAGTGCACTAATGAAGTGTGCCACGTACCTTACTTGTTCTTGTCTTGTCCATCTTGGTGTTTCAAGGTGTATTACAAATAAGTGTCGGTCATTCTTTCCATGTGTTCTAGATCCTTCCAAAAGTACAACATGAAGAGTGATATAATAGCACTTTTTTTCTAATTTAGAAAAGACACAATAGTACTTCATATAAAGTAAAATAATATTAAAGATCCTTCTCAGTGGCGATTACCATAATGAAATTGTCATCACTTGGTCTTTAGACCAATCTGGGGAAAAAAATACAAACCATTTAAACGTATATTAGAGAACCTCAATCTTGGCCTTCAAAATGACGTGATAATTCCACACTTTCCTTAGATTTCCTCTTTCTCTTGGTCCTTTTCCATTTCCAGTGTTGTGTGGTATCCAAGTGCTTGTGTATAACTGATACTGTTTTGTTAAGATGGTGGTAGATCGAATGAGAAATGTGGTATTGTCGGCTAGAAAGCGGCTCACAACAGTACTCTGCTACAGAATAGAAAAGACACCTTTATATTGGTACTGGGTGTCACTTTGTTGCATGCCTAGAAACTGTTTAAAAATATTAGTTCCAGCAGATAGTCTAGAAAATGTTTTTCGTTGACTTTTTGGTAGCTGCATATAAATTTAAAATACAGTACTTCTGGTTAAGTCAGGTCTGTTTGAAAAGAAAACATTGGGACAGGGTTGATCCTGTGAAACTCGGGTGATGAATGTGAACTGCCCAGATGAAGTAAATGCAGTTGGTAAATATTAACTTGTGCTTCTGTTTAAGTTGACTTGGTCCACTTGAATCTGTTCTTAAATAACCTACTCTCAGCAGTAGTTTAGCTGTAGCAGTGTACAGCCAGGTGTTGTACAGTTTTTCAACTCCCTGGCTATTGATGACTTGTTAATAAATGTGATTTTTATTAGGACTTGGTGAAGAAGCTGTGTATTGCTTATATGTTGGCAATACAGCTGAATTTTAATAATGAATCTGCAGGAAGCAGTGAGACACTTACGTTTTTTTTTGGTTTTTTTTTTTTTTTTGCAAGAATGTGGGGCTGAATGTCATTGCCCGAATATATTGGGATAGTGTGGAAACGGAGTATCAGAGTGGGTGTTACAGAAGGAAACACTAAGCAGGTTGTTTTATTGCCATTGTGTAATGCAAAGTAGTGGTGTCTTAAGCCATATAAATTTTAAAACCTGGCTGCATCCTTTAATGCTGTTTACTTTTAAATTAGTAGATGCTCATCTTTTCTCCTGCTTTTCCCTTTCATGTAAGCTTTCAAAAGGGTAAAGGATGGATTGAGGAGGGAAGATTGGGGGGCGGGGGGAAGTGAAATGTCCACATCAAAATGTTTGGTTTATGCGTGTTTGAATTTAAAGACATAGCGTAAGATGTTCTAGATACAATAGAAGTTGAACCATTTCATGGTCTCTCTGGTTCCATAAGGCTCTTTCATAGAAAGCTTCATATGGTAGACCGCTCCTGTGAAGCGGAAGTGAAAGTGAAGGTATTTAAATGTGTGGTGTGGTTTTTCTCCATTATGTGCAGAATGAATTATTTTATAAAACCTGTGTGTTACTGATGCGTACCACATACGTGCTTGCCTGTCGTTCTCTGAGTGTTCGTTTGCCAAGTAATGTTAGCATGAATCAAGCTGTCCTGGACTATTTATTGTGTCATGTGGCAGGCATTAATGATTGAGAAAGTGGAAAAAATCAGCATCTGTTTTTTTTCTAAAAACTGTGACTGATACATCCCTACGTCCCCTGTTCAAATATAGCATGTTTTAAACTTCCAGTATGGCTTTAAGGTAGGCTTTTTTTTTTTTCCCTTGGTGTATATCAACTTACATGTTAAAGTTGTTTTTCTTCTGAGAAACAAAGGAACTTGTTCATATGATAGCCTTCCAGTGTAGCCTGTGCAAATTACTATCAGCACTTTTTTTTTTCCCCCCCCCAGTTGCCTTCTCCTCTGTCTAAACTGTTTATTTTCCCACTATCCCTTTTTTATATGCTGGTTTTGTTAATTGCCCAGGGTATCTTTATTGTCATTTAAACAAGTTAAAATATGCTAGTTCAAATAGCTCCACCATCTGACAAAGCACATCTGTGTAAAGGGACTATCCAGGCAGATGTTGGTTTTGAGCTCAGCTTATGAAATTCAAATGGGAAAGGAATGAGATAGTAAAAGAACAGAAAGTCTATATTTTAGAGCATTCCATATATCCCCCAAATCTGCTATTTAGTGCACATCAAAGGCAATAATTTAGATTTTTTGTCTTTATAACTGTGGTCTCTTATGGAAAAAAAAAAAAGAGCCTATTGGAAAGGTTGCAGGTTCAGTTGTTAACTTTTCTGAAGTTGTAAAATTATTTATCATAAAACCTGGCTGCTTTTTTTAAGGAAAGCAAAGAATAATGAGAGAATATGCTGAGTTTATTAGGCATTAGCAAAGTGCAATAGACTTGTCTACTGAGTAACGGATCTGCTTGAAACAAAAAGGCTCTACCCAAGGAAAGATTATACAAAGAACTGGCACAGAGTTAATGCTATTGTGTACAAATTCTCAAAGAGCTATGACTTGATGAGGAGAAAATGTTTTCTCCTTGTATGAAGTTCCAAATGTTTAGCCACCCTGGAAATAATCAGCACAGCTGAAATTATTTTTGGTTACTAAAATAAATTTGTTCTAGCTGGCTTGTCTGTTTAAGGATGGTCAATAAATATATGAATGTCTATATGGATATATGCTTTAGTGAGATGAAAGGTTAAGGTCTTTACATAGCTTGGCTTTTCCATGTCACTTAAGAGAAGCAAGAAGAAAAAAACTTGTAGGTTTTCTTTGGTTACCAAGGTCTTGGTAAGGAAGAGTTCCTTTTCCTTCTCATAAATTACTTCATTTGGTAGAAAACTGCTACTGACTAATGGTGGGCCAGCCTGCATACTTACAGGTGGTTGTTCTACCATTGGGAAGTGTGTTCCTTTCACAAAACCACTACTGTGGTAGGTGGACCTGCCAAAAATGTGGGGGCAGTTGGATTACAGTATATATCTGCTGGAGTGTTTCACAAAATTGGGTTAGTGTATGTTGTCCAGACAGCATAATCAGTTCTTGTGAAGGGTGGTGGCGTGTCTTCTGCTGCAGTGGAACACACTAGTTACCACAGCAGACCATCCATCAACAGCAACCTTGCTCATTTTCTCTTGTGTTATCTATTTGGAGCAAATAGTGCGTGTTTGTTAGACCTCTGACTTGTGCTCTCACAACACGTGTTGCGTTGCCAACAGCTACTGACATGAAGATGTACCGTGTCATTTAGCCTCAGCAAATGGTGAACCGACTGTTCTACCATGTGGAATAGTTATTACCCATAGACACTCAGTTAGTGAATACTTTTTGAAGCTGTAATTAGGGAAATGTTCCTTTTCATTCCACTGGCACAGCATCTAGCTTTCTTTTGGTGTTCTCTGTAGGTGCTGATGGTGAACAGTAATTGTAGCAAGTGCCATAAGGACTCAGTGAGAGAACTGGAGCTTTACTCTGTCACTTGTGCGCTTTTAAGGACCATTCTTAATACCTCTTAAACTAATAATGTCTATCAATGACAATGCCCCCACCCCATTTGCGAAGTGTGCTTTCTTTTAATAAGCACTTCTTAAGAACTTGCAGATCTTGATAGTTAAATAAAAAGGCATTTGGAGCCTGAAAGAAATACTTAAACTACACGTAGTGGGCAGTGGCCTAGCAAACAGCAGCACTTCTTTGCATCCTTAGGTTTCATATTTAATGTGCAAAAAAGCAAAGGAGGAGAGACTTTGCTGAAAGTGTGGCTGAACACTTTTGGAGGAAAAGTCCTTTTTTTTTTTTTTTTTTTTTTAAAAAAAAATTATTATAGAAATCTAAGTGCCAATGTTGTTTAGCCTGGTAGATTCTTAGTGGGAAGATTGAACTCAGCAGAAGATTGTTGGTACCACCACTGAGGTATCACAAGAATTAGAAGTATGTTAGGACAAAACTTACACTGATCAGAGGAGAAAGAATTCTTGAAGAACTTGTCTGCAGTGATTGTCAGGTTTGTGACACACTTGATGAGGATGCAGTATGCCTCATTAAGGTGCAGTTGTTCAGTTATGCACAATACTTTCCTAATATTCTCTAGCAAAAATAAGCAAGAAATTATTCTTGATGTTCACTTCAGCCTAGACCTAAAGTACCTGGCTTTATACACAGCAAAAGCTATTTGCTAAAAAATCTATTTCAGTTACCTACTGAGATAACTAATACAGATCATAGTGGTCTAGGAATAATACTTCTTATATCCTGGGAACAATAGTTAGAACATCAAGATGGTAAGATCAGCCTGTAGTCATTTAATGTTCTCTCTTGTGTGCTTGCAAACCCAAGAGCCAGAAACTTGGGTAAAAACTGGCTTTATACACATAGGTGGTCTTGGAGTGTGACTTTTCAGAATATTTTTTTTTAAATTGCCATTATTCCTTAAGGTTGCAAATGTTTCAAATTTGGCCATGATTGTGTCTTATTTTAGTGATATGCCAAAGTAGTGCTGTGGTTTGTGTGGTTTTTTTCTTAAGCATATATAAAAATTTTTTTTACCATTTCAAGTACTATACTTGCTAGGTTGTTTGTGTATAAATAATCCTTTTCTTGATAAACTTGGCCATTGTAAACACTGTCTGACAGTATTGGAAAGTCTGGTGAAAATATTCTGTTAAGGATGCTTTTGACTATTTGCATTGTAGCACTGTCTAGAGTCCCAGTTCTATTGTGCAAAAGGCTGAATGGTCTTAACAGGTTACTTTTACACCACGAACTTAGAAAAGGGCTTCTTCCTAGAAGGATTTAGGTATCTCCGTGTAAATGTTAGCTGTGGTCTTACGGTAGAAATTCTCATGTGGTCATCTCTTAGTGTGGCCTTTTGCTGATAAACAAACCTTTTTGTCTACATGAATCTCGGCAAGCTCTATTAGACAACTGGCTTTTATGGATTAAAAGTCAGTAACTGAATGGACTTTAAGAAATGATAATGTCTCAAGTTATACATCATATGGAAAGGATAGCTCAAGCTTTTCAGCCTTCAGCATTGAAGTGTGGTGGACCTCATGGTGCTAAACTTACTAGAATGTGGGTCTGAATTTGACACAGCAGTTAAGCTATTTGAACCACATCTAGTGTGTAATCTTAGTGCAGCTGATGTTGACCGCTTCTGAAATCTCCAGTTCACACATGTACAGTTTTGTTTAGAATTGTGGTATTCTAATGTTTATTTCCAAGAGTGGCTGCAGCTCACATGCAGGCAATGGTTTGGAAATATAATGGCATTTGTTCAGATTAACTGTGATTGTGGCTGTTATCTCATTATGTCGTTTTCCCAGTTACTGAGAAGTTTCCAGTGATGGATCTGGAGAAGCATGCAAGAAAATTGATGTAAGGTCGCCTTCTACCACTTTTTTTTTTTAAATTACAGAAATGTCCTTGGTGTTCCAAGAAGTGTATTAAAACAGTTTAGGGATGTTGTTCACTGAGTCTTGGGGTATAGGAGTACTTTGGATGTTACTTCCTTTGAATACCGTACGATAAGTGAACTTACTGGTTTTCAGTTGTAAATTGCTTTGAAGATTTTTTTTTTTGGGGGGGGACAGGATGGGACTGCTGTGCAAGTGATGTGGTAAAGTCTTGTGAAGACTTCTAAAACTATGTTAAGAAACATCGGTTTTCGTGTACCCAGTTTGTGATGAAAGCCAGTTCATAATGATGAATAAGCAATGTGTTGGATGTTAGTGGGTGTATGTACTTGTCTTTCAAGATGTTATCTTCCTTTTTTAAAAGATGTGACTAGTGGAACTTAAGGAGGAACCCTGTACTTAAGATGGCAATTTCTATTAAAATAACCCATAGGAGCACTGAAATTATGGCAAAAAAGACCCTAAGCACTTGTTTATGTGTGCAGAGCAACCAGTAAGTGTCTGCACTTTTCTTGGATTATTTATGCTTTTCTGTTTGAGTGTTATATACCATCTTAGTTTGAGTTTAATCGTAATTCCCCTTAGCTATATGTTTGTGTCAGTTTCCTCTTGTACTGTCATAATACTTTGTCAGAACATCATGGCACATGGTGGATTTTTTTAAAACATAAATTTCTTGGGTAAGACAGGCTTTTAAGTGGAGATTCTGCTTTATTATACAAGTGAGGGTAAATGTAAAACCGGTCTTGGCAGTTTTTTTGTTTTGGGTTTTTTTTTTTTGTGACCTTTTTGTAGATACTGATACTTTGTTTGCTGCTGTTTCTTGTACGATATTTGAACAAATCTGACTTTCTGCTTTTTGCCAAGAAGTGTGAACTTTGCAGTGACGCAGATTGCTATCTGCAGTTTCAAATGACTTGAAGACATTTGCTTTTGTCTTCTGTAGGTTAAAATAACGTGTTCCTTTTCCTGGATGGAGGCGATAGAGAGGGAGCATTAAATGATCCCAGAAAATGTACTTTCATATAAGTGTCTTATCAGAATAATTAAAAAGATTTTTTTCTAGCTTTTTGGGAACAGCTAGTGCTTGCAGATAGCTGTTTTCTGGTCTGAATTTGTTTAGCTGGCTCTTTTGTCAGCTGAAGGAAGAAGAGTCTCCAATGGGAGAGTTTTTTTGGAAGTATGTCAGTATAACTGTTCTTCTGGCAACTGCGCAGTGTTTTCATTTAGACTGTTCTCATGCTCTTACTGGCAGTGGGCTGTAGCAGCTGGGATGTCAGCATGTTTGCTTTCTTGTGACATGGTTTAGTCTTCTCTTTCAGGCTTATTAGTTTAAGACAGTAATTTTGTAGTAATTTTTTCCCCCTTGTATTTGAATGGCCTTTTGCCATTATACAAATAGTGAAGAAAATGTCAGTGAAATGATAGGAAGTGCTAGTACTGGCTTTTCTTCTGGTTTCGGAAGTTACAGTGGTTATTGCATGCCTGAATGCTATTTTTTGCCCATAGTTCAATGATCAAGTAGTCGATCTCTTCTTTCCTCTTCTCCTGAATTCTGGGTTTTGCCAGAAAAACAAAGCTTATCCCAGTTTTGCCAGTAAACAGCAGTGCTTGCCAGTTATTGCAATGATGTTAGTATTGATAGAACTACTGTTGAGATGGGAATTACTCCAATTGTACTGCTTGAATAGGTGGATAACATGGTATGGGCTGTGTTATTACTGTTCCTTTGAGTGCTAGCGTGCTGAAGCATGTGGTATTAATTTGTCCATGTTAACTTTAAGATTAATTCCCTAAATACTCTAGCTAAGAGTAGCCTTGTTTGCCGTTGAAGAAAACGGTAATTACTGGCTCATGTCTAGTAAAGATGCAGATGCCTTTTAGTGTTTTATAGTGGGAGTAATTAGTCTCTACCACGATATTAATATTCAGTTTTTATGTTTACTTATCACAGTATAATCTATCTTACGTGTGGCACCATGTAGTTTTTCAACTGTTAACTTGATTCTGCCTGTTTTTTCTGGAGGCGCAGTTCTACCTCTTACACCCATTCCAGTAATACAGGCAACTTGTAACATACACTGCCCTTTTAGTCCCTTGAGGGTTGAAGATGTACAGCAGAAGTTGTGTTAGTTCTGTGCTGCACCCTTGGGTTTGTATTTGAATCTCTAGTGGCTGCACTCTTCATCTTAGTTGAAAAAAAACAACTGTGTAAATAAATTGCATGTTCTCTTTTCCCTGCAAGTATGAAAAGCTACTGGTATTGACATGATGGTATTCCTGCCGTGGAATAAAGAATGTATGGTAAATACTTCCTGGGAAATCTGCTGTCTAACCAGGAGCTTAGATGGTTACTTGGTTATTTTCCATTAACTAAAACTTCTGTGATCCTGGATTTAAGCATTAAATAACTGCATACTGGTAAAATAATAAAAAAAGAGCTCAATATTTCTGTTTTAGTACCTTAAACTAGGAACTGACTCTTTCCATTTCTGATGCCCAAAGCCAGTGTTTTTGTGGAGGAAGAAGAGCTGCAATAATCTAATAATTTTCATAGTAGCTGGCATGCACCAACGCACATTTTACTTGTGTTCTGCAGCAGAAAAAGGAGAGGTAATTATATAGGCTGCTACTTTGTTTTAAAAGGTATAGTGTCTGCTGTACGTATTTTTCATCAGTCACCAACAAAGCATCCTGTATAAGAAAAGGAAGAAACACAGCAGAGGTAAGCTGTAGGTCAAAAAATTAAGAAAGGCACACTAAGGAAGCATAGCCTTATCTCAGAAAATCATCACAAGCCCTAAGAACAAGTGTGGGTTTTACTAATCTTAGCGTCAGTACAAATGAGCATCAACCAAAGAACATATCTGGAGCGTGGCATTCTCCCCAGATTTCCTTCAGTTCAGCTGGATTTGACTTTCAGGCAGAGACCAGGTAGCAGAGGCAGCATTTTATACTAATGGCAACAATGTATAATTTTAGTTATCCTATTAAATTCACTTAGCTTTGAGGTTTAGAAAACAATAAATAATCTCTGTGCTGAGCATTAATGATGCATTTTTAGATTGAGCTGTTCAGTATACCTGTTCACCAAATTTACTTGTAGACAAAACCAATTATTTCCCATTAGGAGCAAATATGAGTGGAAAGCTGTTCTCTTCATGTATGTTTTGTTGTTTGGGCTACTGTATCCCTCTACTTCATTTGGTTGCTTCTTGACAACTCTACTGATTTATTTATTTTTCAGTCACGTTTGGATTTCAATCATGAAAATTGTTTTTTTTCATAGACTGTCAGCTGCCTTCCAGTTTGCATTAGCAGAGAAGGAGACTTCTAGAAATGGAAACCACATCAGTTGTGATACTACAGTGTCTTTTTTTTGGCAGCTATAAAGTATGGTGTATATATAGAGAAACTAAATACGTGGTATAGGGGCATACAAAACTAAGAAAAAGGATATGAAACAGTCATGGTGCTTCATCCTAGGATGACAGGTGATTTGGAGTTTGCCCACTTTTGGTGCGTACGTTTCAAAAACTTTTAAGTCACAGCAATCTATAAAAATCAAGAGTTTTGTGTTGCCGCAAACCACGCTTCAAAAATAGCTGGAATGATTGAGCTGGGTAGGAGAACCCACAGCTGTGGCAAAACTAGGGTACTGAAAATCTTCTAAGAAACCGTCAGTTTACTCGGTAACAATCAGTGTGACTAACCATTGAAATACAGGGTTTAGGTTATCTTTAAAGCTAGAATACATGTCTGAAAGCTAAAATGAAGCTGCTTTTCCCCCCCCCCTCCTTTATTGGTGTTTGGGAATTCACAGTAACCTTTTGGTAGGTAGTGAGTTAGGTTCTGGCAAGCATGGGATGCTGGCTCCCACTGCATTCAGTGCCTCTCCATGGTACAAACAGTTGGCGCTGAACTTGTTTTTCAGTCTTCCTTTCTTCTTGGGCGATCGCTCCTGTTGGTAAGTGGCACTGGCACTAGAAATGTCAATGCCTATCTTAATGTTGCACGACTTCAGCTTATTTCAGAATTGATCAGAAGGTGTTTTGAGAGGAGGTCTGCGATTGTGAAAGGGAGGTGAAATTGCCAACTTTTTTCCTGTGGTTGGGTATCTACAAATTTTAACTAATTTGCTATTTTACGATGTGGTTTTCAAAATCTGCTGCAGTGGTAGGCTTGGGCTGTTCATAGAGAGAAGCTGTATATTTCATAACATTTGTATGCCAAGGCTCTGTTTTGTAGCTGCCACCTTAGATACGCACTAATTCTGAATGTGTTGCATGTTCAGCATCCCTGTCCATCCACCTTTGTTACTTAAAACAAAACCTGTCTTGTCATGTTGCTGTAAAAGAAGTTGGAATGGAGATTTCTACTATTGCAGTGAGAAATAACAAGCACTGTTTTTTCCAAAATATTTTTACCATTTAATGTAAGCTTGATATTTTACTTTATAAACTGTCTGCATTGAGTGCAAGTGGAAAGTATTGTGTCTTATAAATAAAAGCTAATTTAATCTGCTTGTGATATTTTTGCCATTGTACTGTTTACAATCTTTAAGACTTCTTAACTGTGTTGGATCTTTTTTCTTTTTGACAATGGCAAAATGCCTCCGATTCCCTCTTTCACATGACCATTTTCTCTGTGCTACAGTTTGAAGCAACAGGGATGTTGGAGCCTTCAGTTTTCTACATAAGGCTGCAGACCAACACTTTATTTTCTAGATCTCGGGTTACTAGACAATTGTAGTTGAACATGTTTTCCAAACCACAGAAATGTTGACTTGAAATGTCACAGCGATAAGGACATTGTAATAATTTCCTTTATAAAGGACTGATGAAGTACAGGAAAATCCACGTGGACAGGTCATTTGTACTTTATTTTTGTCTGTAGGAAGAGATGCACTGTTACTGAACTATGTCATCGTTTGGTAATATGGCCATATACTCATGAGTAATGCATAAGAATGCTTAAATAACAATTTGATAGCTGTCTGTTGCCCCCTGCGCCTCCCCCCCGCCCCCCCCCTTGTATATTGTTAACTGATAGGAATGCAATCTTTAATACATGCAATTACTTTCCTCCTAGAGAGTTACAGAAAGTGATAAGCTTTGGGAGACCAAATAGCTCCCGGCAGTCCTTGAAGAAATATGTTGTCCTTTATAACAAAACTTTTCTTCTGCAGAGTCTGAAGAGCATCTTCCGCATACAATAGTTGTAATAATAAAAAACACCAAACTTGGTGTGTGACCAATGCTTGAAATTCAAGTAAGGTTTAGTAGACTTTCTTTGAATCTTTATACAGAAGTAGTACAGAGGCTACCAAACTTACAAGTTAAAATTGATGTTCATTTGCAAGATGATACTGAAAAAAATGAGCTCTATATTCAGGAGATTAGTTTCACTGCTCTGCCAAAGAGTGTAGTCAGCTCTGCCCCAGGAAGGAATCTTTGATTTCATTTTTAAAGATCACTGAGTAGGTTCTCCTACTGTGCTGACTGGCTTTCTTTGCATCTGGTAACTGTATTGTCCCTCTGATTTTTCTGTTTTTCTCCTTTCCGGCCAATACTTGATAGCTGCAAATAAGTAGCCATGTAGTTCTGGTCCTGGCAAATAGTTTTTTCTGAGTATCTTTCTACAAAATATGCTATTTTGTTGTTCCAGGTTTTAAAGAATTTGGCTGCCAGTAGGATTATACTGGGTTATGTATTTTACAGTAGTGCTTCTCTGATGCAAGTCGTACATGTAGGCACTGAATTAAAAGAAAATAGAGTCCTTACCTGTTGAGGTTTTTTGGCCACCAGTACAGACCAGCACCCTTTTGGGGAGGAAATTATGTAAAACACTGTCATAAAACAAGAATAATATTTTTACCCTCTGCCTTAGAGAATCCTCAAATTAGTGTAAAAGGGGTAAGTTCAGAAACAAAGAAATATAACATGGTGGTTTTCCTGCTGGAGGGAATGTGTGACACACTGCTGCGCTGATGGTAACCGGAGCCTGAGGAATATAATCATCTTAGAACAAAAGCAGTTCTTCAGAGTGGGAGTATGTGTGTTGGGTGGTGGGAGGGTGGATGGCAAAACTTCAGTTTACCACGTCAGGCAATTTGATGATTCAAAATGAACTTGGATATGAAATTCTATCAAACATTTTGAATGAAGGTTAACTTAAAGATGGCTTCACAAGGACATCTTGAAAAACACTTTCTGCCAGACCTCAATTTGTTGTCATTGTAGGTTTTCTTTTTCCAAAGAAATCTGCTCTGGTAGCAGTCTTGGAGTCTGTGTTTGTGTGGTATGGCAGATCTCCAAAGGCTTGGGAATTTGTTTTTGAAGAGTGGTGATGCAGCTATTTCTTTGTTCTCATTGCATACAAAATCAACCATCTTTGTTCTGCTTATTCTAATATATTCATTCCATAAAACAGATATAACCCTCAATATTTTCCCTTGAAGCTTCCCTTGCCTTTGTGACATTTTCAGTTGCTTGAGTTGAAGAACTGGTTTTCAGACACAGGAGTTTGTATTTACTGGGAGGGATAGAAAACTTAACATTTCTGCTTTTCACATCTGAGATTTGTCCATAGCAGGTACTGGTGACGAGAGTACAATATGTGAGCTGCAGTGAAATATGCTCTGTTGGTGCAGATTATCAACACAGATGTATGGGTAGAAGTTACCTCAATGCAGAAACCCCCTCAAATTTAGCCTCTGATGCTGAAGCTATATGTCAATGGCTAGATTCAGAAGTTGAAACATTACTTGGTTATTATGAGTAGTTGAGAGTGGCTTCTGGATTTTAAAATCTTATTTGTTGACTGTAAGGTATACATTTGTTGTACTTCAGTGAAGCCAGTATAAGCATTTCTCTGAATGTTTGAGTGCCCATGTCTAGCCCCTGGTATTGTTATTCCCCCACACCTCCTTCCTCTCTTAATTGAGGTAGATTGATTTCTTTTTATCAGATTTTTAGCTCTAAAGCTTGTGGCTTTTTCCTGTGGAGGAGGGAGAACATAAGGAGAAGAGAGAGTCAGGAGAATGGTGTTACTGAATTCAAAGGGAAGTCTGGGATGGGACTATATAATTTTCCTAGTGTGTCTTGCTCAGATGGCTGTGCATGACAGAGTATGTCTTTACAAGCATCTATGAAGTTCCCTTCTTTGCAGGGTGGAAGAGGCTGCGTGGTTGCAGATATTCTTACTAGCACAATAGTATTATTATTTTACTAAATCCAAGTAATGAATTTCGAAATTCAAGGGCTGAATCTATGCAACTTATACTGAATTTCTGTACCTCTACAAGAACAATGACTTTCCTTCTGGGCCATCTGTATTTCCATTTCCTCCCTGCTTTGGGGGTAGGCGGTGTGATGGGTAGCGTATTGTACCTCATGTTTCAGTTTGTCTGGTTAGTCTCCAAAGAGCAAACCTATGAACAACTGCACAAATACTGTGATTTTTGTATTATGTTGGAAGCTCTTTTGCCTTGAATCTAAAAAGGCAAGTAGTGAAGAATGCTTCACAGCTAGGCATACAAATACCCTTTCTTCTTTGGTTTTGCTGTATTGTACGGTAATATGCACAGCCTATAAAAAGCATTTTGTTGTTTTCTTAGCTCCTGCTGGCTGTGAAGATCCTTTTTCTAGTAAGGTGACAATTTTCCATTCTCATATCTATGCTGGGATATGAACTCCCTCTTCCTCATAGCTGCAAATGTCTTAGTGAGTGCCATTGAGAAAGGCTGTTCTAGATGGAAATAAGTCAAAATAATTGCGGTTGCTTGCAAGTTTGGCTGTGCTTTCTGTGAGATTTTATTGCCGAAAGGACCGTGGGGTGAATCCACAACTATAGTAGAGTGCAAGCCCACAGCACTGCTGCAGCAGACTGAGCTAGCACCTTGGTAACACAACAGCATGCCCATATTGCAGTGGAGGTTAGACCAGCTCTTCCTGTGCTTATGAATGACTGAGTACTGTCAGCCTTGGCTCTCTGAGGCAAGTTGGATGTATTTTGCTGTTCTCCACCGTATTAGGGTGGATTACAAGGTTTTTGGTATGTGGCATACACTGGCAGGAAGATTTGACTCTAGTCGGTGATAAGAGACTTCACTTGTGTGAGAGTATTGTAGAAAAGATACATAGCAGAAGAGGGTAGAAAGGAGATTTTGGAAGCAACTAGGATATTTGAGCGCTATTTATTTTCAAGTCAAGCGAATGACTGTAGCTGCTCCTCCAGCTGTGCTCAGTGTGGTGGGTTAACCTTGGCTGGCCACGAGGTGCTGACTGAGCTGCTCTGTCACCCCATCCTCAACAGGGCAGGGGGAGAAAATACAATCAAAAGCTTATGGGTTGAGATAATGACAGGAAGATCACTCAGCAATTACTGCCATTGGCAAAAGAGACTCAAGGAAATGCATTTATTGCCATTAATAGAGTAGGGTGGTGAGAAGTTAGAACAAAAACTAAACCCACTTTCCCTCACCCCTCCCTCCCTAGACTCAACTTCACTCCTGACTTTTCTACCTCCTCCCTTCCTTCTGTCATATAAGAGTACTGTAAAACTCAGTTGTTTTTCAGTGTTCTGCTTGTCCAGCTGTTAAGTGACTAGAAACTCATGATGTAACTTAAAAATGTGAAAGGTAGTAAAGCAAGAGAGTAGTCAACAGTTCCGGTGCAGTTTATATGCACATTTACGGTGCAGTAAAGTGTGCGAGCTTGTCTTAAACATGGGAACTATGACTGGGGATAGGGGGCTTCTGTATCATTAATAGCATGACCTTGAATTTCTGACAACTTTGTACATTTTTATCACAGATGGTATTGGCACATGCATTAAAAGATGTGGGTTCCCGAGTGAAACAGCATTGGTAATCAGAGCAGTAAGTGTGTCTGTCTGGGGGGAAAAAAGTGTGAAAAACCTAAACAGATATGTTCACCCTTAGATTTTGAGGAAATAAAAGTGCACAGGATAGCACTGTTGATATAAAATAGTTGTAAGTCTTGCTAGAGGCTCAGTAAGCATGTGTGTGAGGCTTGTCATCTAATTAACTGTGGTGTTAGACAACAGCAAGAGAATGTGGTAGGTGACCATGTCTGCCTTGCCATGCTGTTAAAATTTCGTTGCCTTACAGCATGTCACTAGCACTTATGTGGTTTTCTAAGGGTTTTGAGCCACTGCCCTTTATTTTTGTCCATAAAGTCTGATAAGACAAGGCATCATTTGGAAGCAAAGCAATAGTGACGAGGAAACAATTTTCTGTTTACCTCGTGACTTCAGTCTAACTAAAAGCAGTCTAGCTCTGTGTGAGCTGACTGCTCCGAGCTTTTGCAGGAACCTTCTTTTAATCAGCTGATTAACATTAACAGGTTTGTGATCTCAATTACTGTGTATCAGTACTTAGCAAGAACAGATAATTTAGTGGGCAGTATTACTGGGCTAGTAAAAGAGTCTTTGCTAGACCCAGCTATTCTGCAACCTGTGAAGCAAATGGTGAGGAAAGCAGAGATGGGGATGGGAGCGGGAAAGAAGCTCAAAAAACACAGTTTGGGTTGAAGGGCAGAAGAAGGAAATATGAAAGGACATATACCAAAGGGGTATCATCAACACAGCACAGTAGGAATAGTTGTTCTGCTTTAGGAGAAAAGAGTTGGCAGAGGACAGGGAGTGGGCACTACAGAGCTGAAGGAGCAGATGGGTCTTGGTGAAAAGAAGGTAGATCGTAGAATGAATTTAAGCATGTTATTTTTGATCTTGTGCCTTTAAAGTGACAGTGGGTAGACAAAACACCTGTTCTTTATCATCACTTTTTAGGAAATGTAAATAAGCCTAAATGTTAATTCACTTCTAAAACTTCACCTAATGTTACCTCAGCTTGCTTCCAAAATATTTGCTGTGGTGTTTGCTCCATACACAGATGGGGTATTTTGGTATTGGTATGTAGGTAGTACTGATACAAGAAACTGGCTGGGTGCATCGCTGTAGCTGATCTGTGTGGTGGAGAGAGACTGCCTGCTACATTCCATTGTGGTTCTAGGACTTCATATTCACTTTGCATTTATCCTGTCAGGAAATCTGCATTAGCTGTCAGTCCTTGGAGTGCACTGTACTTGCCTGGGAGAACAAACTGTCAGAGGATCTTGCATCTTTGTTAAGAGTAGGGAAATATGGGTAGAGTCCAGGGGTAGGACTTCAGCTGTGGTTTCATCAGGAGGGGGGGTGCTTTGAGCATGCTTGGGTTGTGCCTTAAATGCTGCAGAACTCCAGATATAGACACAATGAGAACTTGCACCAAGGAGTACCTCTTTGGCATGCTATATTACTATTGTAAGTGCAGCTGGTGTGAGCCACATCTGGTGCTTCACTGTTATTGTTTTCAGCTACCTGCAGTCTGCTTACTGAATGGTTAATTTATAGAATCATAGAATCCTTTAGGTTTGAAAAGACCTTTAAGATCACAAAGTCCAACTGTTAGCCTAGCACTGCCAAGTCTGTATATAAACCATATCTCTAGGCGCCACATCTACGCATTTTAAATACCCTCAGGGATGGGGACTCAACCACTTCCCTGGGCAGCCTGCTCCAATGCTTGACAAAGCTTTTGGTGAAGAAATTTTGCCTAATATCCAGTCTAAACCTCCCCTGGCGCAACGTGAGGCCGTTCCCTCTCGTCCTGTCGCTCGTTATCCGGGAGAAGAGACCGACCCCCGCTGCCTACGGCCCCTGTCAGGTGGCTGCGGAGAGCGATCAGGCCCCCCCTGAGCCCCCTCCTCTCCAGGCCAACCCCCCCAGGTCCCTCAGCCGCCCCTCACAAGGCTGGTGCCCCAGCCCCTGCCCCAGCCCCCTGCCTGGCTCTGGACACCCTCCAGCCCCTCCACGTCCCCCTGCAGTGAGGGGCCCAAAGCTGAACACAGGGGTCCAGGGGCGGCCTCACCGGTGCCCAGCGCAGGGGGACGGGCACTGCCCTGGTCCTGCTGGCCACGCTGTGTCTGCTACAAGCCAGGATGCTGTTGGCCGCCTTGGCCACCTGGGCACACTGCTGGCTCCTGTTCAGCCATCCGTTGACCAGCACCCCCAGGTCTTTTCCCACCGGGCAGCTTCCCAGACACCTTTCCCCAAGCCTGTAGGGTTCTGTGGGGCTGTTGTGACCCAGGTGCAGGACCTGGCACTTCTTGTTGAACCTCATACAATTGGCCTCAGCCCAGCCTGCCCGGATCCCTCTGTAGGGCTCTCCCGCCCTCAAGGAGACCATCACTTCCCCCCCAGCTTGGTGTTGTCTGCAAACTTACTGAGGGTGCACTTGATCTCCTTGTCCAGATTATTTAATGTCTTTATCAGCTGAACTGGCCCCAGTGCTGAGCCCTGGGGAGTACCACTTGTGACTGGCTGCCAGCTGGATGTAACTCCATTTGCTACCACTCTTTGGGCTCAGCCATCCAGCTGGTTTTTTTTATCCAGCCTTTCCAGTGTACGCCTGCCCAAGTCATGAGCAGCCAGTTTCTCCAGTGGAATGCTGTAGCAAACAGTGTCAAAAGCTTTACTAAAGTCCAGGTAGACAACAGCCATGTATGTCTCAGGTAAGTGAAGCAGGAGGACAGGGAGCACTTTAGAAGTTTAGAAACTGTTGTGATGCTGATTTGTACTTGACAGGGTCAGGTTTGGCATATCTCCTTTTGAAGTTCAAATGGGGTGCAGGTAGCCAGGAAACTGCCAATGTTCTTTGTCAGCAAAAAAATTGGTGCCATAACAGTGTTGCTGGTTGGGCTTAGTTGCTTCTGTGCTATGACAATATAGGCATTCAAGTCCAGTGTTTAATGTTGACCATGCTGGAAATCTGTCTTAATTTATAATGTCACTGCATCTCCCAAAATAGTGTTACTTCATATTGTGTTAGAAAGGAAATGGTATGACATAAGTTTATTCAGGTCCCAGGAAATGTGTTTTTATTTGGTCCCTGACAAGGATTAAAGGGCATAGTTGAGAATGTGAGTCCAGTCTGAACTCATGTGTGTTCAGTAACTCTAAACTGCTCCATTTGTTGAAAACAAAAATGCTTCTGGGGTCAAATCAGAAAGAAATTAAAATGGAAACTCAGTGATTAACACGTTCCCTGAGTGTAGGCCCTGCAGGTTGTCAGTGATGGTTTTTCTGTGTGCGTCTGGTTTTCTGTCAGCCGTCAGAGTATACATAAGCATTACAAATTTACATGAAGAGAGAAGTTTTGGTTTTATTATTTGATGTTTGAGTCTTCAGAAACTCCTAGCACTAAGTTGTTGTGCTAATTTCTATGAAATTAGAACTCTAAGATTTCTATAAGGTACTGCTAGCATTAAGCTACACAACTTGAAGTTGCAATTTTTCTAATCATTCTTGATTACATCTTCATTTCTTGCATGTCAGGGGTAATTAAATGTTGACTAATTACAGTGCTTTAGATTTTTGCTGACAAAAACCTGCTTTTGAAAGTGCAAATTCCTGTTCTAGTTATAGTTGTTGTCTTCCAACCTATATTTTTAATGCATAAAAATATCACTTGGAGGCGGTCTAAGCAAAAATGAAAGCAGTCTGAACTGCAGTGTCATTGGCTGCCCTGAACTACAGTACAATTAGCTGCCTTGAAATGATGGTACTTATTGGGCACATCTTTCCTTACAGCAGTTCTTTTTATACCTATTGGCCACTTCTGCACTTCTGCTGAAGTCCATAGAAGCAAAGGGTTGTGCCAGGGCAAGTGGATCTTAATTTCCAGCAGTGGGATCTAGAGCACACTCTTTGAGAATTATGTGGCTACGTAATAGTGTTTCCTTCCATTTGTTTGAGAGTGCTATTGTTTGTTCCCTGCCATCCTAGAATAGTGGGCAAGCCTTTCCTACCTTTCCTACCACCGCTCTTGAAACTATAGATTTACTTTTTTTTTTTTGCTACAGATCGATATTTTCTGTAGAGTACTTAACTAACTGAATTCAAGTATGGGAAGTTCAGTTACATTTCACAAAGCAGGCTATGAATTTGTGCTGTGCAAAGCTGGAATATGGAGCAGCTAGGTAGGAGATACCTAGTTGTGAGTTAGATAAGTAACATAGCCTCAAATGCTAAATCAGTTTCCTGCAATTTCCATTGGTAGCTGCTTCCCACAATAAAATGCTATCTTCCAGAGATCTAGAAGAGGAGGAAGTTATATTGATGTTTTTCAGCATTTACAGTATAAGACTTGCTTTTTGGTATGCCAGTTGGCATAACTAACTTGCATATCTGAAGTGAGTCTCTGGAGGAGTAGAGGATAAAAGTTGATACTGCTTTTGTTAGTGCACTCCTATGATTTTCTCTTTGCTAAGCTGGCACACGTTTTCTAGAGTGAAGATATAAACTGCTTAAGATGCATCTTTTCATTCTCCTAAACTAAAAGGTTTTATCAAAATGCAGTCATCATTTTGTATGTGCAATGTGATGAATTACCATACTAATATTTTTTTTTAAGAAGTACAAATTCAGTATCCCATAGTATTTCTTAAACAGTTTATAAAACAGTATCCTGTATAGTCTTACAGACTTGAAATGCTTCTTCACTTACAGGGTTATAATTTTAGATAAAACAAAATATTCTTGGCACTTCTTGCGACAATACTTATTTAGTTGACTCGGAAAATGGAGAGATTGCAGTGATTTCATGGCAGAGTGACCACAGAAAAATTATTCTTGGTACTGAAACAGATCTTGGCTTTTGCTTTTTTATTGTTTTGCTCTAAGGCTCATTCACAAGCAATTGTGAAAATAAAACTTTACTTATCTAGCCTGCCTGGTGTGTTAAGAGAAGTATTGATTATTCTCAAAATTGATTTAGAGATGCAGCTTGCTGCATGCCTCTCTGATGACTATATAAAAATCTGTAGGTCTGTTCTAAAACTTTTTTTTTTTAGTATTTGTATTATAAATAGCCTCCCAACCCCTGCTATCAGCATTATTGTGTGCACATTGCCGAGGAGATGAGCAGTGCTACTGTGCCCTCTGAAGCTTTGCTATAACTCCCCAGAACTTGTCAGTGGTAATTTTCAAAGCAGCTTTTAAAGAGCCTGCATTAGACATAGAAAGTATCTTGCTGCAAGTATGAATGCTTCCATATTCCTTAATGGCTTGCTTGTAAAACTGTATCAATAACACTTTCTTGGTCTAAGGTTGTACTAGGCAGATTAGTTATGCATGCGAAGTTATATCTTGTTTCTGCAGTTTCAGAACTGCCCTTCTTTGTCTCCAGCTAACAAACAGTAGAGCCAGTCAGGCACAGATCTGCCACTTTCTCAAAATGGTTTTGATGATTACAATTTGATTTGTTGCTGAAGTAAAATGCTGCTTTTTCCCCTCTGCACTAATCTCCCTTGAGTGATGAGCTTTTGAAACTTGATTGTCAGTGAAGAGTTAGGACCTGATAGTCAGGAGTGGAAATGTAGCTGAGCCTTTTTGGCTGGTTTTGTTTGGGACCTCTGAATTTGGTGATTTTTAACTGGGAGGTTACAGTTGGTGCCGTGTACTGCAATTTGCCTTTCAGTTGATATTCCAACCGCCTTATTCTACTTTGTCTGCTGTGGCACCTTAACTCATCTCCTCAGTCACTTAATCTCTGTTCTTTTACTGCAGGAAAGAAGCCTTATAGATGTATATAGACCTCGCTCCCCCTGACTGATGGGTTACGCTGTTGCTTAGCATATTGGGTGTAAAAGTGTCAGTGTTCAGTCAGTTCCCTGATAACTGCCTCCCCAGCTCCAGTGGATCTTTCACAGTTCTTAATGTTTTTGAAGAGTCTGTTAGTAGTCACAGTCCTAAACGAAGGCTTAGTGGTTCTGATCCTGGACAGTTGTTCTGGGAAGAAAATGGGTTTTACTGTCACCTTCTGCCTGCTGGGCCTCCAGAAGGCTGCCCAGTCACCCCAGTTTCTCTAGGCTCTGGTAGCAGGTGTAGCGTCCATCTGAGCTTTTACTGCATCTGAACAGTAGAGGTGAGTATTTTTTTCAGGGGTACTGGAAAAAGGTGTCTAATCTAACACTGTCACTTGTTTTTACAACTGTTTTGCAGCTACAGACTTCTGTAGATTGTAGTTTCCCAGGTGACTAATAACACCTTCTGAATACTGAAGTTCATATTTCTGTAGTGTTTGGGAAAGTTTTGAGCAAGAATATTGGGACTTGAACAGGGATGCTTCACTGTAAATTTGCTTTCTTATTAACTTCTCAAAGTTTTATCCTTAGGAAAGGACAAATATAATGTCTGATGCTCATAAAGAAATTTGAGAGATGCCCTGAGACTCTCTGCCTTCGCTTGAGGTGATACTTCTGTTCCTGGCGCTCTGCTGCTATTTTAGAAAGAAGTTTAGAGGAAATACTATATTATCTAGGCAGTAGCCCTGGCTGAAAATTACTCTAAAATAGGCAGAGATATGCTCACCTATTTAAAGGCTTGTTGCTAAAGGCTTGTTCTGTACCTTCTAAATTTCTTTGAAGAATAAGGTCTGTAAGAAATAAATTTCTGGAGTTATTTGAAGTTTTTTGAGAATAATAATAGGCAGAGGAAAATGGTCGACAGTGCAAATGAATATGAAAAATCAGCAGAAATTGAAATATCTTTTTCTTTATATGTGACCCTTTGGCTATAATTCAGTTATTACATCATCTTTTGTCTGTCCTTAATTTGTCTGAGTACTTGAAAACTGCCACAGAAATGATATACCTGTTGAAGATTATTAAAGATAAAAATGCAAATGCCTGTAGTGCTTAATATTTATGTTGTTACACTTTCATACTTTATTTCCCACAAATTATATGCAGGTCTTTCTGATCACAACTTTGTATGAATATGCTTGTCTTTGTACTAGTGTGGATGCCACTTCCACGATGCTCTAAATAAGTTACGGGTTTTTTTAAGGCTGTCAGTGCAAAATGATGTTTCTGAAGTAAACTTAGGCAAGCTGAATAATGAAAGATGTGACTTCTAAAGAGCATCGCATTATCTGGATGGAAAAAAAATCTTCACAAATTAAATGTGTGAGAAATATGAGCCTTTTCCTAATGTATCTATGTAACTATAAATAGTGTTCCAGGCTAAGCAGACCCTGGATGTTTAACACAAAGCTTAACAGTTCAGGTTATCAGATAATTAGGGGAAAAGATGCAAACAGCTCATCAGTTCAGTGAGGGGAGAAATGACTTCTTCCTTTACAGTTCAGTAAAGAAAAATGTTTTCTGTTCCTTAATATGAAGGCACTATTTTTAAGAGTTTTGTTCTTTATTTCACCTATGCTTTCTGCCATTGACAAATCTGAGACCAACAGAACTTGATGTTTTACTTTGTTCTTTCATTTTAAAAACTTAAGGAAAACTGAGGGCAGAGAGGCATCTTGCAACCAATCCTTTTTTGGTTCAACAAAAAAATTTTCAGTTGAGCAAGACTTTGCTTGGAAAAATATTGTATCTCACTTCTTGCTGATTTTTTTTTTTTTATTGAAAGTTGTTAGGTTAAAGATATCTTTGAAGTTTGTATCTTTTGAAGCTGTGAAATCTGCAGTACTTTGGATTCCTGGTTATGAAAACATTTGTTCAGAGCAAGACTGATAAATCAAGACAAAGCTTCCTTCCTTAGCTGAAATGGGAAAGAAGCATGGTTACTTTTGAAGACTCAGGAGGGCTAGGTATAGCTGGTGTCTCTCTGGGAATTCTAGTTAGCTTCTTGCAAGGATGTTTCTTGAAATGGATGTAGAGAAGGAAATACCCTTTCACTTGCCACTTTTTTCGCTTGTGCCTGCAGGAGGAAAGAAGTTATGCTTTGGGAGTGTATTTTTGATTTGCACTGAAACCTATGGCAAGGACTGTAATATTCCAACGGCTCTCTAGAGTTCCTTTGTAGAAGCACGATTATTATTCGAGAGATATTTGTACCTTTTTAGATGCTGGATGCTTTAAACATCTTTCTGGAGTTAAAACAGTTTCTGAAACTGCTGCTCAGCATTTCTGGAGTGGAGACTTATATCTGACTTACATGTGTGCTTTTAAGTATCCATGGTTAACCTACAAAGTATTTATACTGAGATTGTGCCTTCTAAGAATCCATGGCATTGTCTGATTTTCTTGTGTTCCTCAGTCATGATGATTTTGAATTACTCTGAAGGCACCCCACAGAGAGATCAGATTTTCCCTAAAGCAACTCTGCAGAACTGAAAGTTATTAGAAATGTCATAGTACTAATCTTTAATATTGATTCAGCAATTAGGTGGATCTTAAGTGGTCAAAATCCCTGTCCCAATTAATGATGACAGAGTTTTAACAACATGCATCTCTGAAAGGAGTTTTATGCAAAGGATCTGCTTTGACATGATAAATTACTTCCAGTCTGCTTGCAGAGTACGGTTTGGAGTGCCCTTGTATAAAACTTTTGTCTCAAACTTAGACTAAATAGGCCTAATATTCAGGGTACAAGAGAGGTGTCCATCCACCTCTTCCCCCCCCCCCCCCCCCCCCCCCCCATCTATCAAGGTTTATGTATTTTACTGTTTTTGGCACTGATGAGCATCATTCACTGACTTCTTATGTGTGTTTGTATAACTATAAACGTTGCTTTGATTTCTCCCCTCTCCTCCACTGCCCCAGTTGTTTTCAGTATTGCGTTTTAGTTTTAAAGTGGAATAATTGTTACAGTTCTACCTTTACTTATACTTCCTTCCTGAATGATGATTTGTCCTCAAGAGCCCAGCTGCAGCAAATCTGTAAAGCTTTATTCCTTAGGCTTCTTTATTAAATTTCATCTAATTTGATATGGTTTTTTTCTATGATACAGTAAGCCAAATAGTTAATCTTTTCAGGCTCCAAACTTACCACTGAATCACAGTCAAAAAAAGTTTGATTAGGACTCTTAGATTTGTACAGATAAACTGTTGGTGGGGAGGGAAGGAAGGTAGGGGTTTGGGAGAGATTGCTTGTTTAAGATGAAAGAGGAGCTGTCTTAATTGACCTCTGTTTAACTCATTTTTGTCTCCATGTGTGTAATGTTGAAGAAATTAACTGACTTTTGAATTTTGTCTTTCTCTTCTCTGGGAACCTGCCTGTTATCTTGACTGGTTATCTTGAGTTCTTTCCTTGAAAGTATTGCATATATATATATTTGTAGCATAGTGCTCTGTCTTTTAAAGCTGTAGCCTTTCTTGTAATCAAGGTATCTGAAAACTAAGCTTCCTTCCTGCCTCCCCAAATCATTAGTTATTGCAGAGAACTAATAGTCGCGTGAAGCAGTAACTTGTCTTCTAAAAGTGCTGTACAGCTATTAAAGTAGTAAATAAAATACTGTAATGCAAATTTTATCTTTCAGTACCTTTCTCTAGATTTGCAGAATCTTAATTCTGTAGAGTTTTGATCAAGTATTTTTGTATAAACATAAAAGTTTTGCCTTTATTAGGAAAGGTTAGCTTCACAAAAGTCACCCTTGGAATAATTGGGAGATTAATTTTGTCAGCATGAACTAATTAGTGTCACATTGTTTGGCTTTTAGCACTTGCTAAGTGAAATCAAATTAAATTGCACATGTCTGTCTGTTTCCAAAATAATAGTTTTTCATGCTTGACACATGGGCTTGCCTTTATTATCACACACTCATTCTGGAAGGGTTTCCCTGTTAAAAATGAAAATAAGGCTGCCTGTGAATCTAAAAAGAAAACTAGCGAAGCAGCTATGTATTTAAGTCTTCAGAGGAGTGAGAGCCCATTTATGTCCTTAGAAGTCCTAGAATCTGTTAAGAGTTCAGAAAAATCTAGTACTACATCTTTTGCCGTGGTATTTCACTGCTTATTTGCGGTAGAGCCACAACCCTGTGGAAGAACCCATGCTGTACTGTGTGAGATGGATGGCAAGGTTGGCTGTTAGTCTGTCTTCTGCTTTTTATGCTATTTAGTTAGATATTTTTAATGTCCTGCATCCCAACAAGCAAGCCTGTAGGCCATGCAATGTAGGCCATTACTAGGGAAGTGAAGGGTTGCTTGGTTTTGAGGCATGTTTATCCAGTTGCATTAATTGCAATGAAGGAGTGTATCTTCTAACAAATTATCTATTGCTGATACGACTGATGCGCTGATCAGAGATCAGGCTAAAGTTGTATTAGTCATGAATAGCCTCACAAGAGGGGGACTAGGTGGACAGCAAACACAAGTGGGGCAGGCATGTCCAGGCACTTTAGTTTTTGAAACCGTTAAATGTCATCAGAGCTGCACATAAATGATTTGAGCAGGGTAAGGGTAGCAGTGGAGCTAAAACTGAGGCTCCTCATGACTGCAGTAAATTAACGGTAGAAAATATGGCTGCAGAAGAGCAATGTAGCCCACTGCTTGTTGCTTTTAAAGTTGTTTTTAAGGAATAATTGGTTATCAGTTGCTCGCTCCCATGGGCTTGTATAAATCTAGAGTCAAGGCTTCCTGGCAGAGCGTGGGGCTGAGCTGGCAGCTCTGAGCAGGCAGGCACTGCCAGCTTCGGCAGGGGATGGCCTGCGGCCAGGCAGCGAGCAGTGAACTCCAGGGATAGTGCTTCTGCAGGTCATTGTGGAGGCACCGAAGTGAATTCTGCCTAAAACACAGCCTTTTGAATGAACAGGAAAACTACGGTTTACTCAAGTTCTTGTTTGTGCTGGCAGATTGGCCTAACAGTTTAATTCAGCTCTCGCCCTTCAGTTAATACATAGGAAGTGCACGAATCACGTTGTAGTATGTGGCTGTCGTGCCTTTGTTCTGAAGTCTCAAAATTCTCTTGCGGAGAATTGTCAGGAGTATCAGTTCTTCTTCTTCTTTTTTTTTTTTTTTTTTCCTC
Organism: Falco cherrug; assembly: GCF_023634085.1. Classification (NCBI taxonomy): domain Eukaryota; kingdom Metazoa; phylum Chordata; class Aves; order Falconiformes; family Falconidae; genus Falco; species Falco cherrug. The sequence goes on along the minus strand of NC_073702.1, from coordinate 79,894,223 downwards.
TCCAAGAAAGGGAAAATTCTGAATGTAATATTGAAGTGTGTGTCTGCAGACTTCAATGTTGGGAACATTTTATGAAGAAATACTTAAATCCTTGATGCAGTGCTGAGAAAGTAGATAGACTAAAATGTATAAACTTCATGGAGAAGCTAACTGCTGCATATCTGACAATTCTGTAATATTCTATTAGCTTTATCTTTCAGGTAGTTGGAGCAATGTCTACAGTATGCACTTCTCCAAGGGTTTAAAAAAAATATAGTGAAAATCTTTTTATTTACAGTCACCTTCCTCAAAATAAAGGCATGTTACTAGGTTATATTTTTATGTAGTAAACAAGATAACTCTGACAGATTTGCCAAGTTATTCTTCAATCATCTGTATAGCAGAATTGTCTTAGCAAGCAATGCCTTAATTGGTAGACCAAGAAGTATATCTAGCGTACTTCTAATAAACAGAGTATTATTCAGAAGGGCAGTGTTCTCAACCCACAGATAAGCATTCACACAGAAACTGCAGAGTTAGCTTTTCTTGCATTTTCCCTGTCTTATTTTGATAAAGCACTCCTTTTTGTTTACATCTATATAAATGTTACCAGTAGTAACTTCGTTAAAAATCATTTAAAAGATGAATATTTTGTTTGGATGAGAGTCATTGGAAGACTAATACAAGAACTTTATAAGATCATGAGTAGGAGTAAGAGGAAGCCAAGCTTGGTTTTCTTGTGCTGCAGTGAAACTTGGCAGCCTGAGGATTCTAGACTTTTCATTTCTTTTATTAATACATTTCTTATGGTGGATGACATGCAGTATGTTTTTCTAGGATAAGAGAAGTATTGATTGCCAGAACAGCTATTTCATTTTCTGTTCTCTCCCTTCTAACTCTATTTCCGAAGACAGGAATAGGTTTCCATAGTTTGCTGGTTGTGCAACAAAAAAATCTGTTCATCTAATTTTTTTTGTTGGCTGGGGACTTTTTATGCATCTGCTGTGGTATTTGGCTTTATCAAAATACTGTGAGGGGCCAGTGGAAAAAAGCAGAGTATCTTTTTTGTCATATTAGTCAATGTTGCTGTGTAAGGTGCTGTAGGACAATGAAGAATGATTTCTCATAGCCTGTGTGAGCTTCTGGAAGGGTAGGCTTCTGATGTAGAGGCTGTTTTTACTTTTAAGTAGAAATTTTATGATGGACGCCTTGTTGGTTTCCAGCAGATTCTTGTTTTGTTACAAAAGTTCACTATTTACTGCTCTTAAAAGGAAGAAAGACCTGTTTGAAACTTTACCTGTAAGCAGGTAAGCACCTGGAAAATAAATGGGACAACTGACGTATTTCAAAGGTTAATACTTTTTGTAAGTGTTAAACACATACTGTGGTTTGGCTTTTGCCCACCTGTTCAGTTTCCATTGTTCTTGTGTGCATGAAAGCTTTTTATGTTTTAAATTAAATTCGGGGCAATTTTTGCCCAGAAGATAACATTCTGTTGAGAAAATACATCCCTCCTTTGGGTTACTAGGAATCACTAAAATGCAAATGAATATACTAGAAGCGAATTGCATTGCATTTACTTATGTACTTTTAAAAATGTCTTGCACATTCATCTTCTGGATCGGCTTAATAGATGAGATTTAGTAGTTCTTCCAATGGCTAGGGAGAAAGAGCAAAACTTCACGGGGCACAAATTCCTTTACTTCTAAGCTCTCTGAGCCATCAAGAGGGCTGTCCTCATGACCAGATTCTCCTTTTGATGATTCAAGCCTGCTACTTTGTCTGGACCATGTCCTCTCAATATGTTATCCATATACAGTTTAATGTTTTTGCTGTAGTGTGTGCTAGCCCTGCCACATGAAGAGGACTGACTGGTGTAAGTGGTCTAGCAGAACAGACTTTCTGAGTGTCTGGGTTCGCACATGTGTCACTTCTTGCACGCTCTCGGGCTTCGCAGCTTTTACCTGGGTCATAGCTAATGTAGCTGTGCAGGTTGGATTCCAAAGTGTAACGTAATGGTTGCTTGGAGATGACTGAGCACACCTTCAGTGGAAGATGAAACTGAAAGCTGAAAAGTGGTGCTGTGCTCTATTGTCATTTATTAAGAGATTAATAAGTATCTAGATGTGAGGCATGAGTAACTCCGGTTGAAAGTATTATTTAATAGTTTTGAGTTGCTACTAGAAGAGCTCTATCCATCAAAGCAGAACTCGCATTCATTCTCTATTCTGCAGAGCCCTGATGAAGAGCTCCTGGACAGGTGTGCTCGTCTGTGTCTGCTAGCTCTGCTCCTTTATCTCATGTCTGTCCTTAGCTCTTAAAAGTTGAGTCAATCACTATTTGACCAGGCTAATCTTTTGGTGGCATTGTGTGTATGACAAAACCAGGTTTGCTATTATCTATATTCAGAACTAGATATCCAAAGCTCATTAGAAATAAGGGTTTTAGAACTGCTTTTCAGCTGTAACTAAACATTGCCAGTGTGCGTGTGTAACATCCTTCTGTGTGCTGAACCGATGCAGAAGTGGATTAAGAATGCAAACTGCAAAAATCTGGTGCAAAAGCAGGAAAAAAATAATTTTAATCTAGTCCTTTATTGAAAGCCAGGCATTTCCAGTTTCTCAGTAGTGTGGAGGAGGAAGGTGGTATTGTTCTTCCAGCAGCGCGATCATTTGGGTTCCCTGACACTTGGTGTATTTTCTGCTTCCTACACTGTTTGTTTTTTTTTTACCCTAGCTACAGAAATTCATGCTTTTAGTGTTTGACTGGCAATAAAGATGTTATTTTCATCAAAGTTACAAGATTTCAGTATAATTTCTAGAGAGTTCAGAGCCCTGCAGCTCTTAAAGATCTCCAAGAAAATCTATTGTCATCTTTTCCTCTTTTAAGGGGATGAAAATGTGACAACTCAAAGTTAAGTAAAAATAATCAGTATTTTATTTCATTTCCTCTTCAAAAGAATTATTTTATTAAGAGAACAAATACTTTTTCTGATTTGGAATATGTATTATTCATGCTGTTATATAGTTTGTAGATATTAATGATTAAGATTAATTTTGGACTTCAAAGCAGCTTTGTGTGTTCTTGATTTAGTTGGGTGCGGAGCTCTAGGTTTCTTTTCATTTTGGAGAACTATTCCTTAGGGTCTCTGTGTCTTCCAAGGAAGAGTTTGTGGTAGAAATAATCCCAAGATGCTTTTCTTTTCTGTAATCAAACCTGAGTATGCAGCTTTTTTTTTTTCTTTTTTTTTGGTCCTTAGATGCGTGTTCAGGTTTTACAAGTAAATAGTATATTATGTTATATTATCTTCCCCCCGCCCCCCTTCTCCCCCCTCTAGAGATTTCCAGATGGGCCTCTTTCTTCTGAAAAATCTCTTGAATCTGCTTCTGTGAGTTCTGCAGGTTCTGCATTTTTCTTCAAATTCTTTTATCTCTGCTCTTATTACAGAGTTTCCTGGAATCTAACCTGGACTGATCCAAGTAGGTACAAAGGATTAACCTGGTTAAAAGTGAGAAGCATTATCTTTTGTTCTGAGCAGAGCCCTCTTGTGGTGTCACATTTGAGGGCTGATAGATTCATGTTCTCCAGATCACCTGCCCCATATGCTCACCCTCCTTGATATCCTTGATATCTTCAGTGAGGTTGTTGTTTTCAGCGGTGGTGGTAGGATTTTCCCCAAATTATCCTTGAGAAGTGCCATCGAGTATGTAAACTGTTTGAGAGGTACTGTGTATTTTCCTTTGGGGTAAGGAAGAATAAGCATACAAAATAAAAACTGTTATGGGAGCAATCTCTTTTATTTTAAATCACTCTCTATATAGAAAGTGGATAAAAAAATAATAACCTTTTTAATCCAGAAACCTAGCGGAGTGCAAGATGGTAGTGAAAATCATTAACATGTAGGAAAATTGGGCTAAGAAATCTAAACAGGAGAGAAAAAACTGTACTACTTCAACTTGAAAGTGAGAAGATACAGGCATAGTTCAGCTCTGTGTAAAGTGACACTAAGAAATGCAAGGTGCTGCTTGCTTTTCACAAGGTTTAAAGTGTGGTTGCCAGCAAACTATTTTGAAATACTCTATCCAGTAGCGAGTCTTGAATAATTGTTATAAAACTTTGTATCTTAGCAGAGCAGATTTTTTAAGCCTTTTGACTTGCAGTGGTGTCAAGGGTATCTCATTATTCTGTAAATACAATTTTACCATTAATTAAAACACTTCTGGAAAACAACACAGGAGGATATTTGAAAAATCTAAAAATTGAATTGCATTGTTTCTCTTGTGTGTGATGCTAGCAGCAGTGGTTTGTAGTCAGTGGAATAAACTGATGCTTGAGAGAATCAATATCTTCCATTAAAGTCAAGTGTAAACTACAGTGTAGGATTTTCTGTGCAAGTCTTTTTGCCTCGAGTATGTTGATATCATAAATGCAAGATCTTCCTGTGTCCAAAACTAATCAATAAACTTGTCACTGTGAACTGCTTCAGGCTTACTGTAACCAAGCAGTGAACAAAGATTATTCTCAAAGCTGTTGTTCGTAGTCATGCATTTAATAAGATGTTTTTACTATTGTATCTGAAAAGCATTTAAACTAATAGCCTAATTAAAAACCAGTTTACTTATAAAGGTGTTCCTTAACAGAAAACCTATTGCTCCCATTGTAGGTCATGAATTTGAACAAATATTCAATATTGTATTGTTTTTCACCTACCGAAATATGATTTTAAAAATCTAAGTTCCTGCTTATGTCTGACAAATCACCTATGATCTTTAGCAATGGACCAGGTATTGTTCTCATAACTCTGGCCAAAAAAAGAGAATTCCCTTGGTAGTAATGAAAGCAGCTGATACAGGAATAAACCCAGTAATAATTATATGCAACAAGTATTCCAAACCACCTTTTTACTTTCTTGTGCTTATGAAGGGAAACTCTTGCTCAGTTGCTTTTATCGTGGTCTTTTCTCCTTGTGTAAGAATGTTTGGAAACTACCTTTATATAATCTCGGCATTATTTATAAATGCCATTATTTATAAGTGCCATTGCAACAAATGGCTAGCACTGGATATGTAGCTGATAATTGTTTTTTGAGTGTTCTGCCATAAGTGCTGATGGTGAAGGAGTCACAAGTGTGAGAAATTGTAAAATTGGTGGTCACTGGGCATAGGGCTTTGAAGCAGTAGCAGAAAATATGGAAAAGGTGTGTAGCACTGCTTTAGAACAAAGTATGACCATCCCATGTTATAATATATAGGTTTTTAAGGTGCAGCTAATGCTGGCAGTAAGCAAGGCCATTTTACAATGCTGGCAGTCAAAAATGTTTAGAGAAAGGGAAAGGGACAGCCTTGTGAAATACAGGATCAGAACAGGTTTTGATTGTTGGGTTGAGGAAGTAGATCTGGTGGCTTTCAAGAGCAGTGTAAGAAACCACAGCTGTAACTTGCTCCTGCTTGTGTTGCAGCTTGATTCAGTGGTGCCTGATCAGTTTGAGCATCAAAGAATTCAACTCTGGTTTTAAGGACTGATTCATCCTCTTAGAAGAAAGAAGTGTGAGTGCACGAGTGAAAAGGAAAGAAAGGAAGAAGGCTGGAGTCACCAAGAAATAGTGCTTGGGGCTGGCAAAAAGTGCCATGTATTTGGCTTCTGGAAAGTAGTATTCAGTAGCTGGAGAAGTGAGTAATATCCATCAACAGAACAGCACACACTTTAAGAGCAGGTGACCTAATCTATGTCTCTGGCTTTATCTGTGTTTTCCTGAGAGTGCAAAATAAATGAGTTTTTAAGTGTTCTGTGTTTTTAATAATAAACCTTTTAAAGTTGCTGTTATCTGAAACATATGTATCCCAGTACTGAGAATTAAATGTCAAAGAAATACTTGCTTTGAATTGTTGCTTGGTGGTTTTGAAGTTTTTCTTCATTTTCTCTAGTAGCGGGTGGTTTCTTTTGTATCTGTGTGTGTCAGTGGTGTGTGGGGGTTTTTTTTTTGTTTTTTTGCTTTCCTCCCAACCCACAAAACTGTTTTGATGGACTGTCTCCCTTCCTTCCTTCTTTATTCTTCTTCCTCCTCCAGCTTTTGGATCTGTTGTTCAATTCAAAATAAACTTTAATTTTTCATCTTTGAGTTCTTTGAAACTAGACAACGTAGTAGTTGAGGACAGATCAGATTGTGACTTCCCGGAAAGAGCAGGTGTAATGTGAATTGAAATATTTATAACTTCTTGTGGGTTAAGATTACAAAGCCTCATTTCTCATGGTCTTAGCTTATAAATGCTGCTGCTTGCATAGTTCTGTTATCTAGTCTTACTGAAGTCTTAGAAATTATGGCAAAGCTGCCTTTGGGCTGCAACTTATCTATTAATCTGGCTATGTGAGTCAGAATTTAAGGAATTTTGACGGATCATATTTACTTATTAGTCCAGAAACAGCTTTTGAATTATTAGTCTGTGTAACGAAGGGGTCTGGCTGTGCTAAGTACTACCTCTCTAAAGCTCAGTTTCACTTGTATGCCGTGGCTCAATATTCTGGTGCTTTTTTTTCCAAAATACAAACAAAATAGGGTAAGAAATCAGAGCAGTGTCTGAGTTTGTAAAAATCTGCTGGCTCTAACTTTTGGACAGTGTGACTAGTTGGCTATACATGATTTATTTATCCACTTATTCAAAACAAGTCATTAGGAAGATAAGACAGTATCCAAAAACTTCTGACTCGTGTAGTTTGAATTCCTCCAAGTTTGAACAACTTGTTTCTTATGCTCTCTTCTAAATCTTTTAGGTGAAACAAAGACTTCTAGGACTTAAGAAATATCCAGAAAAGTTGTTTTGGTTTGGGTGTAATTCTTTTGCTTTGCCTTAGAGCATCTAGCTTTCAGGCTGTCTGGCATACTGGATGTCTACAGCTATAAACTGTTGCTCTCAGAAATACCATTCAGCCTTGAAGTGAAAGGGCTGGCTGATGGAACTTGACACTTCTAATGCCTCATTGTGGTGAGGACTTACGGATGATTCGGAAGAACAACAATGGAAAAGGTAGTTTAAAAAGCCAGTGATGCCACTGTCTTGATATCTGCATGTGGTATCTCACATTACTACTTGTTCCCTTCATCCCGCTGTTGTTTTAACTGTTGTGGCTGGACAGCTGTTTTACGTGTTTGTAAAGGATGAGCCCGCTTTAAAGCTCTGCATAAAATGGGACTCTGTATAAAAGAGAGATTAAACAGTCTTTACAATCAGTAAAAGTGGAAAATAGTGCTGTAGCAATCTGATTGCACAGTCCAGTGTTGAAAATTTGTGTGTGATGAGACGTCTCTGATAAATTTAGTCACCACAGTGGCACCTCATAATGGCATGTGAGACCGATTTAAAGACAGGTATCACCTTTTTAGCTAGGAAGAAAGTTGCTGTCCTGTAGAGATGATGATCTAGTTGGGTAACAACTGGAAGAGAGTAAAGTCAGATTTCAGGTGTGAAGTGATGTTACTGCTGTGCAAAACAGAGGACTGCATCTGCAGTGTATGCGAGGGCATGAATGAAACCTGTGTTTTCAGGCTGTGGTGGGTTGGCCTTGGCTGGACACCAGGTGCCCACCAAGCCGCTCTATCACTCCTCTCCTCAGCAGAACAGATGGGGGAGAAAGTAAGATGGAAGAAAACCCTTGTGGGTCGAAAGATAAAGGCAGTTTAATGAAGCAATAGCAAGTCACACATGCAGAAGCAAAAGAAAACAAAAGGTGTTATTCTCTACTTCCCATCAGCAGGTGATGTTTAGCTACTTCCCAGGAAACAGGGATTCAGGACACATAGAGGTTGCTCTGGAAGACAAATGTAAATAATAAGTGCCGCCCCCCCCCCCCCCCCCCCAGCCTTTCCTCCTGCTTTCTCTTAGCTTTTCTATCTGAGCAGGTGTCATATGGTCTGGAATATCCCTTTGGTCACTTTGGGTCAGCTGCCCTGGCTCTGTCCTCTCCCAAGATCTTGCCCACCCCCAGGCTACTGGGTGGTGGGGCAGGTGAAGGTTGGAGAGAGCCTCCATCCTGAGCGATCACTGCTCAGCAGCAGCCAGAGCACTGCTGTGTTATCACCACCTTTCTAGCTACCAGTACAAGCACAGCACTACGAGGGCTTCCACAGGGCTCAGCCAGACCCAATACAAAGACGGTGCAAGAAAAGAAAATGTCGCTGTCTCAAATTCTATTTTGTGGACTAGCCAATACTAAAATAATCCTCATTCCTTTCCTACCACATCAGCTATTTCATTCTGTCAGTTCTGCTACTGTTTTGACTGTTAACAGAAAATGAAATGAAAAATGAGAAGTGAGAAGTATTATCTTATCAAATTCTTTATGATCACAAGTAGTGCTATTTAAAAAAAAATACTTTAGTGTTAGATGCTTACTGTGCTACCTGACTGTCTTGCTTGATTGACCACCAACATATGAATGAGTTAGTATGTTCACATAAAGTAATTAAAATATTTGTAGCGCTGCAGTGATCTATCTTGATCTATGAAGCCTGCTGGTCAGTATGAGCATCAATCTGATAACCATATTCTTACTGGAGCTGATTTTTTTTTTTTTATTTTTTTTTTTATTTGGAGCTGCCTTCTATTGCATAGACAAACACTGTCTTTCCTGAGTGTAGGGTAGTCCTTACTTTCTCATCTTTAAGGACTTCTCTAATCCTTGTAACAATGTATTTTTCAGGAAGCTGAACCCACCCTTCTAGAAGCTAAATTTGAGAATGCTGCTGTGGCTTGGGTTCGAGATAGTGATATTACTACCTTTTATTTTTTTCCTTAGTTTTTCTGAAATGTTTTTACTTTTTCTTCGGTTTTTTTCTTCTTTTGGGTAATGTATCTCATAATTTTGTTATTTACTGTTGTGCTGTGATCAGGATATCAACTGTTTTCACTGCCAGAAAGCAACTACGTTCTCTTCCCCATCTTCTAGTGGTAGCTCAAATTGCTTATTAGGATTTCTGTTCCACTTCTGAAAGTAAAGTACACTTGGTCTCCCACCCTGTGCCTGTCCCCATTTTTCTACCACAAACTCGATCTGCAATTTGAGTTCACTTCTGGCTGCTAAAGTGAAAGAGTACCTCTGTGTGTGTGTTTGCATGTATGTATGTATTTATGTGTGTGCATATATATGTATGCATGCACAAGGATTTAAGGAGTCTTTCTCCTCAAAAACATTTTTTTTCTTGCTTATTTTGCAATGACTTCTGACTTAAATGCCAGTATGTGGGTGTATCTAGTGAGAGGAGGCAGAGTGCTCACTGTTGAAAATAGCGGGGTGATACGGATTGTGGAAACAGTAGATGATAGGAGTGACGTTTTGCTCTTATCTTTTATATACCATTCATGACTTCCAAAATAGATGATGGCATTTACCTCATCTTTTGGCATTTTCCAACATTAAGGCTAATATTCAGTTTCCAAGCTGGTAGTAAAAAACCTTCTTTGAGCTAATGAATTCTAGAAAACGGTAGCTCATAAAACCCTGCAGAACAGTTTAAATTCTGATTTTGAGAAGTTTCTAACAGTTTGAGTTAAGCAGCTTTAAAGTGGAATCGGAGTTGGGAGTCATCTTTCCTGTCGGAGTCTCTAGAGTTGTTAATTCCACTAGTTTTCCTTATTGGTGGATTTGAAAGAAGCACAAAAGCTTGCTGCGCTGCACCTGGCTTAGCCGTCATGCTTGGATCAGCCTTTAGTTCTGGCTTTCCCCCTCTTAGCTCAGTTTCTATGATAAGGGCTCTTTGTGGAGGTTATGTGAGATCTCCTTGAAGGGCGCACAGTTGGCGACCTCTCCTCTGAGGGATTGCCGATGAATAGATCATAACTTCAGCAGATTTTAGCCCCTGTCCTCTTCTTTCTAGGCCTTGACATCCAGGAGGAGGTTTCCCACCTCTTTTTAGAATGAGATTAACTCCAGTGTGTCTGTATAGTGTGAAATTGCCTTCCAGCTTGCTGCTCCCAAGTGTGCAGAATTCCTGGGATGCTTCAGTAAATTGCCCAGTCCTTTTTAAATATCTTCCCCTCAGTCCTGAAAAACTTGTTTTCCTATATGCAGGTTTGTATATTGTCAGCCTTGTCTTGCATGTTCTCCAAGGTCTCATGGATATGCACAATGGAAACCTTGAAGGACAAAAATTGTATCTGAAGGGCTCTTTTTAGACACTTGATATGAAATCTAGCTGCATAAAGCCGCTGCTCCTTTCTGTGCCTCACTGTCTCCTTTTGCTTTGGACTGAACGACTGGGATTCCAACTTGAAGGACTGTACGTTCTCAGAAAGCACAGACAAGCTAACGAAGCGCGGTTCGGAGGAAGAGCGGTGCTGTGTGCTGGGAGCAGAATGCATTAGCAGCAAGGTGAAACGCCTGATTTCCTGCCTTGAAGCTGTGGGTCTGCGTGGGGTTGAAATTGTACTAGTAGAGTGCTCTGACACTGGTTTCCTGTGGTAGTTTTAGTTTGGGTGTTAACTTCAGTAGACACACACACACCAAAAAAAAAAAAAAAAAAGAGGCAAGCTTTTTTTTCCCACCCCCAGTTAGTACCTTGTTGCAGAACGGTGTCTTTCAAAGGTGTAATGTTGTATGGTTTTGTACTGTGTGGAGCAGAGAGACAAAGGTCTGCATTGCCTATTTCAGATACAAATCTTAGTTCTAAAGTTTGGCAGAAAGAATTTAAAGCAAGTACAGATGCCCCTTATCTCTGCAGTGATGAGCATTTCTTCTTCCTGATGCAGGGGTCTGCCTTTCATACTTCTCTAGTTTGTGATAGGCATTCATTTCATTATGGGATTGAGCTTCATTTAGTAGTCCAGAGTATTTTGAATGAATGATGCTGTCTAGGTCTGGCAAAACTGAAAGATGTTATTGGCAATTACCTGTGTGAATTTCGTACTGTGAAACCTTTAATGTTTGAATGCATTAGTAGATATCACTTACTGTCAGAATTTTTGGACTGTAATAAAACTTTACACTTGCTTTGGACAGTGTTTTCCATTTTGATTTTTTAAAAATAAGTATCTGCGGTTGAACACTGCTGCTAAATTTTGATGCTATGTGTACTGTCATGTGCCCAGAGCTGCAGAGACTTGTCCATAAATCCTCATGTTGGAACGAAAGGGAAAATATGCAGAGTTATTGAAGGCAGAAGTCATCTGTCAAATGCAAGCTTGTCATAAGGTTATTTAATTAAATGAGTTACCAAGTAATTTTTCAGACTTCTGGGACTTGTTCCATCTGTGTTCAAAGATGTCCTCCTTGAAAGAGGTAGAAGGAAATAGTTCCCTTTTTTTGCAGTGGCTCATCTTCTGAATCTGAAGATTAACCTTTTCCCCTTTATGAAAAGGTTAAGATGTTAAATCAGTCTTGCTTTTTGTTTTCCTATTGTTTTCTTAGAGAACAAAGTGATGCTTTTGCATGCTACAGAAAAGATCCAAGACACAGCAACTTTCATTCCCTTGTCTCAACCTGTCTTCAGTTTCCTTATGTGCCTGCAATAACCTTCTGTTAGGGCTGAGAAAATGGTGTGGTGTTGTGTTCCTTCATCGTGTCCTAACCCTGCAGATCTGGTCCAGCAAAACACTCAACCTGTTAATTGCATCTTGTTTTTCTTTTTCTTCTTCATTCAAGATAGCTCTCTTGGATCTTATTTCTGTATTGTTTTTATTATAATAGTCACCTTGTTCCCTTTACTTAAACTGTGGATGTGACTGCCACAGCAGTTTTGCTTTTACATACACTTGCATTTCTGATAAATGTATATCCTTTTGAGCTCAGTTACATTTGCAGGTTTAAGTATTTATAAAATGAAATCAAGCTGAAAACGGTTTAGTGCTAATTGTTTTCCCTTTCTGTTCACAGTGCTTCAAGATATGTGTGAAGGCATGGGAGATTGTTTTTTGGTTTTGTTTTTTCCGTTCTTCCCTTCTGCCCCAGCTAGTTCTTGTATTGCAGCTGAAGGATTGCCTACTGCTTCCTTCAGAAATACATAGATGCAAGATGTGGAAATGTCTGGGTTATTGGAATACTTCACTATACTTAAGTTATTAGATGCATACATTTTGTGTTCTACTTATTTATTCAATCCTTTGCTTTTCTTTCAATTGTTTAACTACAGTTTCCTGGACTTGCAGAATTTATAAGACTTTTTCATGTGTGTAAATATTAAAACGAAGTCCCACACCCTTTGCTTTCTGTGCCTTTCCCCCCTGCCTTCTGCTGTGGAAAAGCTTTTTTTTTTTTTTTTTCTTTAGAGAGTCAGTCTTCGAGCTAAAAGCAAGCAGTGATGAGTTGAATTCAGAGAGGATTAGGGACAGGGCTTTGAAATGCAGGCTGATTCATCAGACACTTCTGATATTGTAGAATTAACAAGAGATGGCATTAAATCATGCCTGAGCATTTGTTGGGAGTAATTGCCTTCTTTCAAGCAGAAAAATATGTAGTGGTTTTGAGTGATGGTTGGTTTAATGTTGTAACTAAACTTGTAATCCTCTACTTGTAATAGGAACACCCCTTTCAGCACTCTTTTTCCCTGCTACCCTGGCTGCTGCTTCCCTTGCATCAAATACCTGAGAGAACTGATATTTTAGTGGTTGATCTTGTGGTTTAAAAAAAGCCCAACCAGTGAAATAATAAATTCATTCATCCAGACCCCCTGCACCTCACTGTCAGGTCAGCTGAATGAATCAGATCCCCACACCAGTGTCTGTAAGGGGAGAAGTGGGGACAGTCCAGCAGCTTGAGATGGAGATGTGGTGAGGAGGGAACAGCCCCTCTGAGCCAGCAGCTGGCCTTTCAAGCAGCTGACTTGTCAGGGTAAGCAGTACCAGCTGCACGCTTGCTTTGCAAACTGTCGCAGCAGTTAAAAACTACATGGTCCTTCTGGTTTCCTCCCCTTGCTGATCTAGGTGTTCTGTGGGACCTTTCATCTGCTGTGAGTAAAATCAACCAGGATTGTTGAACAGGGGTTTAGTCTAATCTTGTTAATTTTTTTGAATGACTAACATGCCCACTGTCTCTCTTGGATCTGAATTAGGGCCTACGTGCTTGTGTTAAGCTACCTGAATCTTCAGACTTCACACCTTGAAGAGCACGCAGCGAGAAAATGAATTATGTACAGTACTTCTCAAACAAGAAGTACAGACTCTGAAAGAAGCACAGTGGGCAGATACTGTTTGTGCATCAAGACATGCATTACTTCTCTGGGACCTGTCATCACTTTTTCGGCCTTGTTCCATTCCAGAAACTGATGAATGAAAACAATCAAACAAATTTAAAATATTCTTTGCAAATACTATTAAGTGTGGGAAAAGCAATAGGTATGAGATAGGCATGCTAGAACTAATGCTGCTGCCTATGTAACTTAAAACACTTTTTAACCCGTGAAATATGATGACAAAATGCTCCCTGGAGGTGGACATACCAACAAGATGCTTCTAACAAGTTGCAAATGGTAAAGTTATGTGATGTCTTCCTGACTCTTGCTGCTGAAGTTTTTTCCTGGCATATGTATAACAGATCAGATCACTCAGCTCCTTTATGATTGATTTATTCTTGGATTTTTTGTTTGCTAATCTGGCACGACTAAAAGAGCAATGTAAACATCACCACTGCTGAGTGTGCATTTACTGTGTAAATCATGGAACTGTGTCTGCACTGACAATTTCAGAATAGAAAGCTGCTTTAAATGTTATTTAAATAAACCCATGAATTAACTATTGAAATAAATATATTATTTGGTCTCCATTAATCTTTCCTTTTGGGAATTAAAACTGAGCGTTAGTAGACTTAGGCATTATCTTGAATTTAAATAATCATTGCAAATGTTTTGTGATAGTTTTATTTCCGTACTCTTTGGCGGGTAGTGCAGACAAGTGAGATTTTTTTTTGTTTTGTTTAAGACATGATAAATTTAACAGGAAGTTCTGGATACTGTTTCTGACTCCCTGCTGCCATCCTTGGAGATGGTTATTCCTAGCTTTCAAAGTTACTGGTGCACTTGAGAGCGTACCCTTCCATCAGTCCCTGTACCCTTAAACGTTTTTAATCTTCCCCGTCACCTGTGATCTACCCTTATACATTTAGGCAGCTTCATGAGCCATGAGGATTGAGTAGTCTTAGAAAAAAAAAAAAAAGCAAAAAGGGCTCCTTTGCAGTGTTTCTGTTGCATTTGTGTTCTTCCTGGTGTATGAGACTTTCCTTTTGCTTCTGCCATTTCTGTGGAGAGGTGACAGTGTCCCGTGTGTTGGGGCAAGATTCTGTTTTGCTTTCTGGTCCTTGGGCACTTCACAGTGGGTGCTGGTGCTCCTCCTGTCTATGGCAGCCTCTACAGAGACTTTTGCTTGGTTGGTAGGACTTCTTTAGGTATGGGAGACTTGAGATAGCTGATGTTAGAAGTAGTCTCTGGCAAGAAAATGCATTTTTACCCATGTACACTTTATCTGAGTGTGGGTGTGTGTTACTGCACTGTCTTGACTGTCGTCTCAGTTTGACGACCACTTCAGCTCCAACTGCTTTTTTTCACTGTACAGCTGAAGAAAATGAAGGGTGTGTTGTTATCTTGGGTTTGTGGGGTTTTTGTTTCCCCTTTCTGTTGGTATACTAGCTTGCCAATTTTGTAAGGTAAGTAATGTTCAGTTTTCTGCTTGCTTGGTAGGTGATAAAATTGACCCCCTAGTTTACGCACTTCTTACTAAAGTGGATGAAATCTAGGCAGCAGGGAACGTGGTTTGTTCGAGGTCACCTGGAGCTGGATACCTGAATTCTCACAGAGCTGTGAGTTGTGGGGTTTTTATACCTTTAGGATCATGTTATGTGATGTTAGATGCTTACAGAAGATTTTATAATTTGTTGTAAAATACAATCTAAAACTGCATGGCATTTGTAGGCTAATCAGTTAACCCAGCATATGTTAAGCCAGTGTAGGCTTTTGGGGGATAAGTCATGCTGTTACTCCTATGTTATTTTCAAATTTCAATTAGTTCCCTAAAATATACTGAAATGCAAATCTTCTTACTACCTTATGCTTATTTCTGCCTGAATAGCCCTGTCTGGGTGTTTCTGTTGCTCGATGGCTCTTGTCAGTTGAATAAGTTCATTTTGCCCAGAAATCTTAAATGAAGTTGAACCAGAACCAGTTGATCCCATTTGGTGTACAAATAAGTCTTCTGCTGCAAAACTGGATCAGACCTTCCTCAGAGAATATGTATACATGTATACCAGGAACTTCAGAGAAAACGTTATTTTTGTCTAATCCATCGCGAGTTTATAAAATGTCAGGTTTTATAGTTGTTTTGGTACTTGAAATAGCATTTGTAAACTCTAAAACATGTACTTTGCCCTAAGTAAAAGTTAAAATGTACAGAGAAGGTAGGACACTAAGGCATTTGATCTTGTCTGGAGACTACAGCTTATAGTAATTGGCATTTTCAAAGTGTTTTGGGTTTATTCACTGAGTGTGAATCTAAACATATTTCCTGTATGTGGAGTCATCAAAGTATAATCTTCATCACTTCTCCCTTTTTTTTTTTTTGAGAGAGAGTTTTTAAAATTGCCGCCTTGTATGCATGAGGGGTGTGTATGTTTGTTTCTCCCCGCTGGAAGCTTCTATTTTTGCTCTGAGTATTTTGGCACCAATTTACTTACACTGAGTAAAGGAGTAAGAATGAAAATTAAATGATTGCTGCTGTACTAATTTCTGACATCATGTGTAACAGTGGGAATCAAACATTGTAAAGTATAAATATATATTCAGTGTTTTTTCTGTATATTTATGCTTTGCTTCTTGGTATACTTGGAAATGTCTGTTACTAATGCTAAGCAAGTTGGCAATCAAAGGAAGTCAGCATTTGCTTATGGGATATTTCCTGCCTGTAAGAAGCAGCATTCCAGGCGTTTGCAGAGCAGCTTTATCTGTTTTGTACAAAACACTTTTGTTGACAAGGGTAGACATGGGTGCCCCGTAATGTAATTACATTAAATTGCCAAAGCGCTTCCCCGGCATGCGCGAAAGCTGGATTCATTTACTACAGCAAGAGAGACTTGAAGTCGTGTTTCTGAAGACCTCTTGGAAGACAGCAGGTGAGGTGGGTCAGAAAGCAATCCAACACACTGAACTCTGTCCTCTGCTGAAGGTCCTCCTGGGTTAGGAGGAGCTAGTGTTTCAGCTGCTTGTCTGTTCTTATAGGCATCTAATGTGATGTCTAATTAAAAGACTGTAAACTGAACTGGGGGTGGGGAAAGAGGCAGATACTAAGTGCTAGCAGTAGCAAAGATGATTGGGCTTTGACTGTGTCTGTGGCTTAGGCAGCTGTCTGACTGCTTGGCTTTGAGTCCTTTTCTTAGGTAGCTAAGCTCTGTAAGGAGCCTTCATGCTTGGTTTGGGGATCTGAATTAAAGCAGGCGTTAAACTGTTGCAACGCCAAGTGCTGCTTTACATGGTATCAAAGCGCTTCTGTGTGTCTGGCCCCAAGTACGTGATCAGAACAGAAGTATATGAAGTGCCAAGAGGAGTGTAGTCTGCAGCGAGAGCACCCCTTCCAAAATCATCAATTGATTTGACTGATCTGTACTGCATGATGCAGTGAAGCCTTGCATTAGGCCAGCTGGATCAAATGATGCTCGCTGAAGATGCTGCCAGTATTCAGTTTCCTGTTAGAAAATCATCAGCAGAAGAAAATCTGTCTTAAGATGTTGGCCAAGGGCCAACTGCAAAGCAAGTATCAAAACAGATATTAAGCCTTAACATGTATTGGCCCGTGAAGCCAGTTTTCTCAATTATTTTATCTGAGTGTATGCTACCAGTGCAAGTAGAACTTTGTTTTCTTCTGTGTGACTTCCTCCTGTGTATTCTGCATGAACTTCTTTTGAAAAGTTGTGCTGGTATGTGGTGATGAGCAAAGCAGCTGGTTTGATGTGTGTCTAGGATAGCTGGATGGCTTAAGCCCTTGGGTAGTGCTGTGTATTAGCCTGCGAGATGTTTTCATCTGCCTTGCTGCCCTTTCTGTGGAAGAGCCACTAAAGAGCTTTCCAGGTAGCCTGTGGTGCAGTCATAGCTCCCAACAATCTCCTGTACCTGAATGTCACATGTTGTTCAGTATCTGGGTTGTCTGTGAGAGGGATGGCTGGCATTAGAGGCACACTTACCTCCCACTTAAGTTGTTTCCAACCATAAGAGCTTTGCTGAAGTCCACGTCGACTTGTCACTTGTAAGGTGTGTGATATCTTAACATACCTAGTGATGTTACACATTGAGAGGTTGTTCTTTTGTGATAGGAAGCCAGGGTAGGATGGAAATCTCTGCTATAATGAGATTGAATAAATAGCAGTTAGTGTCAAATCTGTGATATTTGAACCTTAAAATAAAAAAAATATTGGAAGGTAGAAATAGGAAAAACGGTAGTGGTTTTAAGAGATACTTAACTGATCCAAGTCCCTGGGTATTTCTCCTACATAACACTTTTTTTTTTTTTTTTGGTTTTGTGTGGTTTGTGTGTGGGTTTTTTTGTGCAAGGTTATTCTACCTTGCACAAAAAAAAAAAAAAAAATTCGCAAAACGCTGATTGCTTTGCAATGATTGTAGGGACTGTAGTGTTCAATGCATATAAATATACCCAAACCAGAAGGGTAAGTGGTCTGGAAGATCTAAGTGATAGCAATGAAATTATCCAGTAACGCATATCTGTGTATAATTACAGCTTTCTAAACTCAAATGACACTAGTCTTGCATTTCTTGTTGAATATGATGGTGTCTTGTAGATGTGTAGAAATGCTGTAAAAATGTGTTTGAATCTTGCTTTACATTTGTACTACTTCATCCTCCCTTTCCTCACACCAGTCAGAGCAGCTACAAATGTGTAACTAATCACATCATGAAACAATTCTTTTGAGTCTGGTTCTCTAACCTGGAGTTTCTTATTGTATCTTTGTCATATCTCAAATTCAATCTACAGGGTAGTCCTAATGAGTGGGCAAGTTGAGCAGGAAAAGAAAAGTGGTAATAGCAAGGTTTGGAAACTGATGTAGGCTTTCTGAGGCATAGAGAGTTTACTGTATCATGAAGGGAAAAGCAATTTCACTTCAGTGATTAATCAAAAAATCCTTAAAAAAGCCAACCCCAAATATATTCAATTTAGCCTTAATGAATTGTGGTTATGGTTTGCAAGGAATATTTTAACAAATTGGTAAATAAATACACCTCACCTTAACTTCTGAGCTTTTAAATAGATATTTAAATGATTTAATATTAAAATTACACTAAATTTAGGTTTATTTGGTATCTAAAATATGACTACAAATACTTTTGTAAGATTTCCCACTGAATGGAGTCGAAAGGTTGTGGCTCTGTGTCTTTGTGTCATCTGGTACTGAATCAGGAATTAATGGGAAATAGTGACATGGTGTATAAAATTAATGCGTGCCAAATCCCAGCAACATGTGCATTATAGCTGGCATGTACTTACTTTGACGTTGCCATATGTGTCTTGGCCTGAGAAAATAACTGCATGAATAATGACCACAAATATATTACTCTAGTGGTGTTCCACATGCATCTAATGTTTAGTTAGTGTCTCTGCTAGCTGGCTAGCTACCTTCTTAGTTTTTTAATAAGCTCAAAATACTTTTCCAGATGTATTTATAGCATTTCCGTATTTAGGTTGTAACTAGATATAGCCAGCTTTTTTAGTATGTCAGGAAAATCGTATTTAAAAGTATTAAATACTAATAGTGTTGATAGTATTTTAATATAGAAAAAGGCATTAGCTTTTTCTTTTAATTTCTGTTCATTAAATCTCCCTCTTGTGCTCTCATGATTAAAGAGCTGTGCTTCTTAAACTGTCTCAGTTGCTTTCAATCTTGCCTTAGGCTTAGCTTTTTGTATGAACGCCTTTTATCAGTGCAAGAATTGTTATCTTCTACCAAGAAGATTACTCATCGTACGCAAGTGACTTTTTAAGATCGCATTAAAAGTTGGGATTTTGTTTCATTCCAAGCAAGCTGAAAAAGCAACTCTGTCCTGTGATGATGACAACATAGGAATGTCATTTGACCATATGATTCATTTGTGTATTGCAGCATATTAACATGTTGAAGCAATCTAGTCAGAGATGTAAAGAAACTGGTTGTATTTCTGTCTATGGCTTTAATGTCTGCTTTCTTCTCCTTTTTGCACTTGAGCTCTGTGTAAAGGACATAACATGCTGTCTGGCCCTAAAAGCCACGGGTTTCCCACATGTACTTTCCCAATGCTTTATTGGGTGAAAATGAATGCTTACAACAGAACATCACCTTTAGCAGAGTAGTCTATTTCAAAAATAATTAAAGTAGACATGTTCTGGAGAAGAAAAATACTACAAAGCTCTAATCTAGGGCACAAAGGTTCAAGGTTAATATCCTGTACTCTCCCATCCCTATATTATTTATAGCGAGTCCTAGGAGGCAAGCTGAAGATCCAGCAGTCTGCAGTGGGAACTGTCATCCTGGTACCTTGGCTCACCTCTCAGTGTCTGAAGGCTGTACCCAAGCAGTTCCCTGGAAGACAAATTGATTATTCAAAATGGCATTTAGCTATAAGATCTCTAAATCCAACTTTGTCTTTGGTAGTTAATTAAAAATAAATAAACCACAAAACACAACAGCAAAACTTGGTAAATATGCTTAGTGGAACGTGCTCAGGTAGAAGGACTGATGGGAAGGCAGAGTTTTTCCCTAAAGACTTGAAGGGGAGAGGAGGAAGAGAATAAGGAAGCACTTGGTAATTATTGTTTAATTTCAGGAAAAATCTCTGCAATTTGATTGCTTAGTAGATGTTTTGCATTTATTTTTCAACTTCAGTATTTTTTAGAGTTGTTACATTAATTTGGGATAGCGAAGAGCTTCATGGATTTTTGTGAAACGACATTCTTATTGGGAAGGTTTTTCTTCCAGCTACAGTTGATACTTGCACTTACTAAATGTTTCCATAGTTGCTATCTTTAAAATGGTGCACAAAGCCAAGTAACTGGTAAAATGCAACTTTCTAGAAACATGCAAGCTTCTGTTTCAATGTGTTGGTGGGATTCAGCACACAGTGAGGGGTAATTTCCCTCACCAGCGTGAGCGCTAATAATTTTCTTCAAATGTGTTGCATATTTTTGGGAGTGTGGGTTTGCTGTGTGTGGTTTTTTTTGTGGGTGGGTGTTTTTGGGGTGGGTTTTTTGTTGAATCTTTCTTTAAGCAAAGTTAATGACATCTACAAGGTAAACGCGTTGGGCAACTGGGCCAACATGGTGAAATGTAGTAGAAGAACGAGGAGAAATTCCTTCTTTCTGGTATGCTCAATACATGATACTATGAAAAACATACATTTGTAGCATTTCATTTTAAATGGTTTAGTGTTTAGAAAACTCATTTTCTCTGAAAATGATTAACAATAATAAAAAAGCATTGGCATTGTCAATGTTACTGGAATCACAAATCCAGCACAGTAGTAGCCTGTGAAGCCCAGAATAAGCTCCTCTGAAATGAACACATGAAAATAGCAACTTGAACATATTTTGGAATTTTTTTTCCAATAGTAAGGCTGCCACTCCAGATATAACTGCTAGATAACCTGACTTCTCTTTTTCAGATAACTCTCCTATTTGGGCTGTTTCTTGCTAGAGTAGGGATTTCTTCAGGTTTAGTTTAATTTTTTTTTGCCTTCATTGCGAACTTGAATATTGCCAAATAAAACCAAAACAAAACTATTCCATCTTTCCTAATACATTTCCTTCTTAAACGTTTCTCTTTTCCCCAAATAAAAATTGCTGCATAAATTAAATGTAAAAGCCTGTCTTAAACTTTTGGTCTGTTTTTTTTTAAGTAATGGAGGAAATTATGATCCTGTCTCTTAAAAATCTGAAGTTAGCTCTCTTGCACCACTTCATGAGTTTAAAATCTGTGAAACTTAGTTATTGGTGTTTGCTCTGAAAACACAAATCAATTAAGGAGATTATTTTAAAGATTATGTACTTTTTTCAGGAGGACCCAAATGATATCGACCCCAAAAGGAAAGACGTGCGTGGCAGTGATGGGGAGGACAAAGCACAAAGTGTGGAGACTCTACCTCCAGGTATTGCAGTAACATTTGTTATGAAAGATCCATAGCCATAAGACATTTATCCTTGAAAACTGTAAAACACAGCAGTCGTTCTGATTCTAATAATTCTTTGTAGTTTGGAAGTGCTAGGATTACTTTAGCAATATGTACTTCTCTATTCTTAAAGCTTCAGCTTACTTAAATCTTACCTGCTTCACTACTCCTTTGGGTTTAAAACCAAAGAGAACGTGACTCTGCTGGTGTGTCTGTTGTCCTGCAGTAGGTTTGAGGTGCTGTAAAAGCCTCTGGTGCAGTAGTTAATTTCTTTCAATGGATAATGCTGGCAGGCAACAGACAAGTCACCTTGGGACTGTGCTTCCGACTGGAGATTCAGCCAAGGTTCATACTTTTTTAGTCTGTCTAGCTTTTGATGTGGCAGATTTTCCTGACAGTGCTGATGATGTACTTCTATTTTTCTCATACTTGCTCTGTATTTGTCACATGCTGGCAAGTAATAGAGCAATGTGATTTTTGTTTTATTGAGTGAAATGGTCTTATGCCTTGAGGATGAGCTAGGAAAATTAAGTGTTCAGGAATTTTCATTTTGTGTGACTGCTTCCTTAAACTTCTTTTGCTGCTTAACTGTTTCACATCAATGATTTTAAATATATAGCTGAATTGATGTACTAAGCAATACAGAAATAGTAAAATGGATTTGAATATTTTACACTGTATTGAAAAAGTTTGCCATAGGAGGACAACTTCTGATCAGATAGGTTCACAACACATTTTACTCTTCTATTAATCCTAATGTTTGCCTTACAAATTTCTTAGCTAGACGTTTGAAATACTATGGGGTCTTGAAGAAAGATCTAACCAAGGTAAACTTTCCTTTAAGCACCTGGAAACTTCTACCCCCAATAATATGTGAGGTATGATTTTTTTGGTTTACAATCTTAGGCTCCTGGTACAATATAAGCTGTTTGACATTCATGGCTTTTTTTTCCTGTAGCCGTTGGCCTACTTTGTCTTGGCTGCTTTCTGGAGAGGGGAACAAGACATATCTTTACTTTGTGTATGAATTGGGAAATAAATCATAAAAAGTTGAAGAGTCTGGCTTATTTAACTGGGTTGCTGGCAGATCTTTTCAAGTATTTTTTTTTTTCCCTGAACAGAACTTTCTGCAAATATTGTTGGTGGGGTTATACGTTGGCCAACTTTGTACCTTCCAGCTACTATTCTTATTTCCCTGCTTTGAATTTTTATATATTCTGGGCCAAACCTTATAGATTTCCTCTAAGACCTTCCTTTCCCAGTGACCTTAAGTAGCCATTTGACTATTAAAAGAAGTGGGAAGTGTCACAGGTTGAAAGGGAGAGGTATCAGAAGCTGGAAGGGTTGAAGCTAGAAGTAAAATTAAGAATAAAGTAGAACAGGTCAGGGCTTTTTTCATTTCATCTGTTGATTAGTAATCTCTTATGGCTTGATTTAACAGGCAGGAGAATCATTACTGCAAAGTAGTACGAGAGTCTCGAATCAAATGTCAATTTTGATCAGACAGAATTATGTTCTCTTAAATCACTACTTTGATTATTTTCAATTCGTGTAGGCAAACTTTTGAATCCTTATGGCAATGAAGCTTGGAATTCATGTTTCTACAGATTCTTTGAGCTGTTTTAAAGCAAAGCGATAAAATTTTAGGAGGGCTTTTGTTTAAAACATGCTTGCTTTTCCACTAAGGTTAAGAGACCTGTAGTTTAGGTTTCAGCATTACGCAGCATAGTGTCTTTCAGAATTTCTCGGAATTAAGGAATTGTTTGTTATCTTTAAAACAGTTTTATGTAATGATTAAACTGTTGGGCTTTTTTACCTCTGTACATCAGAGTGTATCTATCCTTTGTAATTTGGTGACTCTTCATATGCTGCAAAAATCTATTTCTTGTTTTGTGAATATACTGATGATAGCTGATAGTAGTTAGAAAGACCAACCCTGAATTGTCTGCATGGATAACTAAAGCAAAACCGGATAACCAGTTCTCTTGAATGGTAGGAGTTTCAGCAGTTACTCAAAGAGCTTTTTTTTTTTTTTAATGAAGATCTGGAATCTCTTTATGCCTGTCAATCAAAATAATCATATTTCTATGAAGTAGCCTATTGCTTTTAAGCTCTATTGAGTCAGTAAGAGGGGGAGCGTAAGCTATTCATGGGATTTTGTATCCATCTATTCCTACTCTTTGTTGCCTGCCGCTTGGTTGCATGCAGCTTTTTCTGCTATGATTTTTCTCTTCTATCTTATTTGGAGCTGCTCTTACTGTTACCTGACTTTCCCTAGTAGATCTGATTCATACTGCACATGGTTGACAGGGCTTTCTGCTGGAGGCAGAGCCATGCTTTGCCTTTTCTTTGGCTCCTGAAGCCAAATTAACTTGTTCTTATATTCTGTGGGCTGTCACTTCTTTTCGGTAAATTAAGCTCTATGAAGTGGTCACCTTTCTTCTCAAATTTACTCTGTTTTCTGGACTAGTGTTGCATTCCCTGGTTTTAAAGTCTTGGAAAATGGTAAATGATACATTTTAAATGATTTATATCAAACTTGACTTGGATTGAAACTGAAATGGAATAAAATGTACCGTCTAGCACTATTTTTTAAATACAGCTACTTATTACAGAGCAAAAAAATCAAAATGTGCTTCTTACTTAAAATCAATGAGCTTATTAAAAGTAATTGCAGTGAATTGCACTATTCTTGTTGATTGTCTTCTCGAAGACTTCAGAGTTGGGAAATGCCAGGGTCAGAAAGAAGCAACGTCACTGCATTTCACCTTTTTCTTGTTTCTACTCAGCTTCTCAGACTTAAAACAGTCTGTAAAATAAGCATGTCGTAGCAAAACCAAGTTTAATGCTGCAGCATACCCTGGTTCCAGGTTCTTAGCAGGTTTGGCGATGTATTTATGTATTTTTATTCTCTCTTCTATATTTGAATCTGGTAGCAAACTGCAGTTCACTTACTGTTGAGTTTGAAAGATTCATTGTCATGTTAGGTCTTGGTATGGGTAAACACAGATTTGCTTGAATTTGAAGTTACAAACGTGTTTAAGTTTTAAATTATGTAGCTGCATTTTCTGGTACTTGTGCCACCTGTCAAAGTCATTGAAACTCAGGAAACTACAGAGCCAGCTGAACTGCCCAGGAGAAACGAAACCAAACATGCTTCTATTTGGGTGCCCCGGGAAGCATACAACGAAACAGTACCTATTAACAGGAAAAGTTTGTTAAAGCACTTCTAACTTCAAAATGTAGTTGATGATGAATTGTCAGAAAAGCAAACCTTTCAGCAAAAGTAAGGTTGGACAGTATACTTTGCTTTGGATCAACCTTTCATTTTCCAGCAGTTAACTTGAGCGGTTAGCCCTTCTAACCATGTGGGCAGCCTGCATAGCGTGTTGTTCCTGAAAAACACAGCCTGTTTAAGAAGGCGGCTTGTGATGGTGTCACCCTTATCACTGGTGTCATTCCCTCATGACCTCTTGTGCTTTAGCTACTCGTTCCACTGGAAGAGTGGATGGGGGAGGCAGTCCTGAAGCAGGCATAGCATTAAAAACTGTTGGAAGCTGGAGTGTCTGGAAGTTGAAAGTTCTGTATAAGTACATTTTAGGTGTAGGTTATATTTTGTAAAATGCACTAAAATCTTTATTTTTAGACCGGAAAAGCAGTGACATGACATGACATGTCCTGTATTTCAGGAAATACTTAACATATGTTCCAGACTGAAGTTACGTCATAAATTAAAAGCAAGGCAGATAGTATAGTTTAGTTGCCAAGGAGGTCGCAAAAGCTTTGGGAAGTGCAAAGGGAGAGAGTTGTATGGGGAGATGGTCTTGTGATCTTAGTTGTTTCTTCCACTTCCTTGAATCATGCCACTCTTGCATTGTATGTAGTTGTGTTGACAGTGAGGTTTGGTGTAATTTTTGGTAATTCTGTATTAGGTTGTTTGTAGTGTAGTAGCTGGCTGATGTGTGAACCTGTTTTCAAAGTAAGATTTTTGGAAATATTTTGAAGAAAGAATTTGAAAGGCTAAGAAAAACTCTTGGCAGTCTGTGGGCTACCAAAAACAGCTGGAAAGTTTCCTTTCTACAGTTCTTTCAGTAACTGGAATTTGAAAATCTGTAGTTCTCCCTCCGGTTGTTTTCCTATAGTTTCCCCTCTGGGCTGCTTCACCAAGCTTTTAATAAATGCTTTGCAGTCTGGTTTTGTTTAACTCTTCATTTTCTTCTGCGCGTGTGTCTGTGCATGTTAACTTCCTGAGGATGATAATTCAGATGTAAAAATAGTTGCTTAGTATGTAACTGGCTAGCTCATGACAGAGTAATCTAAAAGTATGAGCACATTTACTCCGTGACTTCACTTGGATGTTGGCAGTTCCTTAAAAATAAACCAATCAACCCAAAACCACCTTCCCTCCAACTCTGACATTTTTGCCTTAAAACCTCCACTACCATCTGATAACCAAGTCATACCTTGGGTCCAAGTTGCTTTTGTAGATGTGCTTCTCAGATGATCCTGAGATCATAGAGACTTTGTAATAGTAGGTGGTATTTGTCTGGTTAAACAACTTTTTTTTGTTGTTGCTTAACAATTACTTTGTTTAATTATGGAAATTGTTCTTTCAATATCAGAGTCTTCTAACAGGAGTTAACGCACCATAGCTGGGGCATGGCTTACAGGTAGAAAGCTGTGAAGGACACCTGCCTTAGTTTCCATGCTGTGCAGGTCAAGAGGTGGAGCAAAGGCAAACCCTGAAACATCTGAGCAACCTCTCACTCCTGTCAATGGCTATTGGAGTAGTATTCCCTCTATGCATGTGTATCAGCTTAGTTTAGGATATGCCTGAGGTATATTATTTATTTAAAAGCTGAGCTTGAATGATGCCCTTGCAACCTGCTACTTACTGAACTTAATGGAAAGTGACCCCAAAAGACATCTTTTGCTTTGTAAGTCTCTTCTATATGCCAAAGGCAAGCTGTGTTCACCACAATATGGTTGCAGATTTCTCATACACATCCATGTTAAAACAAGAATGTCTGTATTGCATTAGAATGTGAGCTCTGATTTTGAATTAAAGGTGGTATAAATTTGCTGTAGGTAGCATAGGTTTGATTGTCAATAGGCGAAAAAGCAAATGTTGAACCAGAGGTAAGAACTGATAGTTTTAAGACCTTTAGTATAAGTATCATACCGTTGGTTTATGCCTGAAGATAGTGAAAGTCCTGAAATTTCATTCCCGGTGAAATGCTGGGTTTTGAGAATAATGTTGTCTTGTACTTCTAAAAGGCCTTTTCCTCAGATGGCTTGATTACAACTGACTGTGATTTTAATTACGTAATGAGACAGTAAATTAAATTACGATGTCTTTGGAGTCTGGACTGGATCATAAAAGGCAAATGTTTCCTGGGTAACTTTATAGCCAGATCATCTGCCGTATTACTGCCTGTTAATATGTGGAGATGTTTTTTTAAAAATGGAAATTTTGGTAGTTGGGGTTAAGAAACCAACAGAGAAAAAGGACAAGATGGTGGTTAGTCGCATAAAGTGAGACTTGTTCAATTTCATATTAATTCACAAGATGTTCTAGAGGAATTTAATATGCGAAAGTTACTGATATTACACTGTTAACAATACTGTGGAGGTTTAATTTGTTGCAAAATTGAAAACCAAGCTATTTAATCAGTTGTGTCTGGATTGCAGAATGCTGTTTGTTAAATTGCAAAGGCTAAACTGGGCATTTTCCTGTTCTTCTATTGTAGGAAAAGTTCGGTGGCAAGACTTTGATCAAGATGCTTATGTTGGCGCTACCATGGTGCGATCTGGTCAGGACCCATATGCCCGCAATAAGTTCAATCAGGTAGAGAGTGACAAACTGCGAATGGACCGAAGCATTCCTGACACGAGGCATGATCAGTAAGTGCCAAACTGAGCCATATTTGACTTGGGTTCACCTTTCTGTATTTATGGCTTTTGAGCAGCAGGTGGTTTTTCTAAAGCAGGAGCTCTCCAGCTTTTGAAATGGCAGGAACAGTAAACTCTGGTGTGATCCTTGAGCAGCGAGTTAAAGAACAGTGCATCTTATTCAAGTTTTTCTGTTTCCATGACTTCCATTGGTGTGTATTCTATATCCAAACTGGTGCTGCATTTCAGTCTCTTTTTGTTCCTGTTTATCTGATGGCTTTTCTTGGTTTTTACGTTTGAAAGTCTCTCACTGGGAGAATGATCAGTAGAGCAGGTTGCCCAGAGAGGGTGTGAAGTCCCCAGGCTTAGGGATAGTCAAAGCCTGATGCATAGCCTGCTGTAGCTGGCCCTGCTTTGAGCAGCGAGTTCGGACTAAAAGTTTTTCAGGGGCCCCTTTTGATCTCAGTTGCTCTGAGATTCTAAGTATGTGATGATTGTCAACTCCAGATGTAAGGAATCCATTTATGCACACCCTGGTGAACATAAGACAGAGTTACACTTCAGACACTTAAGAACTTCTGCTATGTCAGCTGCTTGTACAGATTCAGGAAATAGTATACTTCAAAGTAAGGAAAAATACTATTTTCTTGTGGGTAAGAAAGACTTTCACTTAAAGGCTTTGAATGACTTGCACTAATCTTGTTTAAGCAGAAGTGATTAATATGAAAAAAAAAAAACCCAACAATTGCTCATTATGACTTCCATAACTTAAAAATAACAAAAGTAGGTTCAACTGAAAAACTAGGCAAGATAGCCTCAAAGCATAAAATTAGCTAACTGTGTATAGCTAATTTGCCTAATTCTGCAGTAAGGATGAATTCACAGCTTTATAGGTGGAACAAGCCTGAGGAGACACCAGAGGGAGAGAGAAAAGTGCCTGTTTTTAGTCCATAAAGCTCTTTAATCAAGAATGACGTAGCGAAGGAGATCTGTATAAAAACTCAGACACTTACTGTCATTTTTAAATCCCTCGTATAATGGCATGGTTTTAGGTGCCTTTAAGCAGATGATCTGTATATAGACTAAAGCAAGTCTTGTATAATTTGCTATTAATTGAACAGAAAAGTAGGAAGAATCTGGTGTTTCACTTGTTGCCATGAAAGCGGTGAAAAGCTCAGTGCCCATGGTATAATGAGGAGTAAAATGGCTTTTGAATTTTCTTCATCATGTAACTTCTTTTTCACAAGAAATACATTCTAACTTTTCAGACCAGATGTTCTTTTCCCACAAGATAAAAGCTCAGCCACCAACTTCTAGAAGCTTCTGTGATTCAGATATGCTGAATCTGGATTTTTTTTTTCTAGATATTAAATAACTTCTGAGGGGGGGTCTAACAGGCAAATGCTGTCTTTTGGGAAGAACTTAACTGAGAGAGATGACAGGAGACAAACTGTATTACAGTGGCTATGTTTGTTTCAACTGTCAGTGTTGTGATTATATGCTGACCTGCTTGGTTTTTTTTAACTAAATGGAGCTGGAAAAGAACCCTGCAGTGAAGAGAGAGAGACATGCTTCTGAGGAAAGGCTGTATCTGTTTTGATTATTACTTAGACTTTGCCTTTCCATCTTTCTCATCTCTCTTAGATGGAGCAGATCTAAGTTCATTCAGTCTGTAAGTGGCCATCTCTTTAAAGGAAAAAAACCCAGCCAACCTGACCTTTCCCAAACCAAAGCAACCATTCCTGCAAATTGTCCACGATGCTTCCCTTGCCATGCTACCATTAATTTTCCTTCCTTTTTGGCAAGGGCGTTCACTGCAGAAGCTGAAAAAGTGGTGTAAAATATGTTTGGCAATTGTCCAATGGAAAGAGAAAGAGCAGTAGTCATAGGAAGAAGAATATGTTACAGATTTGAGCACGTGACACTTGAAAGCATGTTATTTTCAATAAAACCGGAGGCAACTGGGTTTAGGTTAAGATCTCTTATGGAGCTAGTACAATCTTATCTTTTTTTTTTTTTTTTTTAGGGAAAGAAACCTGGATGAGGAAATACTTGTTTCTGCTTAAGCAACTTTTTATTAATTGTGCTGATGTGTCTAAGAGGCTGTTTGACTTTACATAATAATACGTTTAATTGCTGAAATTGTCTAGTCTGTTTAGAAGCAATTTATCAGAATCCTACATTAGATATGTAAATGTGTTTGTAGTTATGCATCTCTTTCAATACTACATTTTCTGATGCAGAAAAGACTAAAACTTTTACAAGTGTCAGGTTAAGACAAAAGTTTTCTATTTGCTTTTTGTGAAAGCCTGCCAGCAGTAGTAAGAAACACTTTGATTCTCCTGTTTAAGTTGCTTGCCTTTATTTTAAGCAAAAGGGAGAAGTGAGAAACAGGCAGATACAACATAAGAAAGGAAGCAGAGAGGAGGTCTGAGTGGGAATGAAGATTCTTACTGCAGCTGATGCTCACGACTGCCACTTCCAGCAGCTTTGAGAAACCTCTGGGTTTCCTTCTGTTGCAGTCTGTTTACAACGTGTGACTGAGTGCTATTCCTGTCGTGGTTGATTTTGGAGATCCAGAAGGCAAGTGTCAGAGCTGTAATAGGAAACTTAGAGTGGTCCCCCTGTCAGTGTAAAACAGTCTCCCAAGTGGGATGAAGGGTGAAATACTTGATGGTTTTTGTGAGCCAGTGTCCACCATGCTTAGTTTGGACCAGTGTTTTCTGATCACGCCTCTTGCCTGATGTGTTGGCTTGATTCTTGAGAATTACTGTTAAGTACTTTAGCTGGACTGAGCTGTGTTTACTTTCTCATTCAGCAACTATTAGAAGTTTCTGACCTCACACAAGGTTTTTTCTTAAGTAGAGAAGAAACAAACTTTCCTGTCTCTTTGGTACCCAGATATCTGTCGAGGGGAATGTTCTCCCTGCACTGGTTGAAGTGAATATTTCTGTCAAAAACCAGTTCCAACAAACCACAGAAGTTTCAGAAAACTTGTTAATGACATGAACTAGTCCAATGACTCAGATTTCTGGGGGAAAGAATGTAGTTCTTATGTTTTAACTGATTTTAATGACCTACAATAAGCATGGAAGGTCTAGAAGCTCTTGTTTCAAATTCTATTTTATGCAAATGTAATTCCTCGTTCTGTATGTAAAATAAGTGCTGTAACTTGAGTAAAGAAAGTCTAATCTCCATGCTAAAAGCAATGACATTGTTTCTTTGGTTTGAGTTTTAACTGTGGCACTACTGACACAGCAGAATAGGAGGAGGACCGCTACCAAGTCAAGTTAAAGCAGGGATTTTTGAAAAGCTGAGAGCAGAAACACTCAGTGAAACATTCCTCCAATTTTATGTGGAAGTCTGAAAATCTTAATTTCTCCTACAGAAATACAGGTTAGTGCTCTTCTCTTGAGTTTTCTTAAAATTGAGAGGCTTCATTGCCTTGAGTAATTCCACCCTAAGATGTACTCTGGCTCAAGTGCTCTCCTTCTGCAGAGATCAGTATAAGTTTAAGGTGACTTTAATTACTCTAATGCGAGTGCTTCGTGTGATAATTGCATGCACAGCAGGCTTGTTCTCTGTGGGCAATTTGAAAGTTAACAGAAAAAAGAATATTTTTTATTTTTTTTTAGGCACCATAGGCTTTGGCATATAATACCTGAATGTTTTGTAGCGGTCTGGATGAATAGCCAGAAGTTCACAATAGAGAAGGTCTTAATTCTTTACTTTCCAGGACACATACAGGTCTGATTTATTGCTTCAGCGCTGGGCACTAGCGATGAAGCCATCTCGTACGCTCACAGTGTAAGAAACGAAGTTGGGCAAGGCCTTGCTGATCTGACACAGCGATCCTAGGGTTGGCATGGGCTTTGTTTAGCATCGGAGCAAGTGAGGGCTCCAACTGATGTGTGACGCTGTGGGTGTGTTGCGTTCAAAGCGTTGCAGGTCCCTGGGGTTTTGGCGGACAAGGGCAAGAAGTGCGGTGCCTCTTCTCTGATTCCAAGAAGCTGAAGGTTCTGTGGCTTATGGTGCATGTTGCAGGTGTCTAATCGGCTGTGGAGAGGCCTTTTATGTAGTCAGCAGCCTAGTTTTAAAAGTTTAGGTAGCAATGTAAATTGCCTCCCTTCCCTTAAAAGCTTGTTTGGTTAATACCGAGCAGAGGATTGCTTGCTGAATTTGCTACAGGTGTACGCTAGCTAGCTTTATCCCCTCTGAAGACAACAAGGCTTGTTTAAAACTCTACCCCTAATATTAAATAAAGGATATGTGAAGACATACATGATGTGTGTATGTTCCAGCATGAATGTGACCTGTCATACTGTAATGCCTTCAGTGTTTTCTAGCACTGCTAGTTTCAGTCCAATGAGAGCAGTGTCTTTTTAGGTTTATTGTCGGTGGATTTCAACAGCTTAACTTGATGTAGTCCTGCAGGAAGCATTTTGGGATTTGCTTTTTTGCTTATTGTATTAATTTCAGGCTACTAGATGTGATGAAAAATGATTTGACATAGATAGAATATTTGATTATTTTTATGGTTTGGAAGTATGTGGTTCTGTGTCTAGTTGGTACAGCATAGTCACAGCTAGCTTTGTTTTTCGAATTCTTAATGTTACAATCCTTACAACTTTCCACATTAGAACAGAAATCTGGTTTTTATCTGTGAGCAAGACCAGGGTGTTGCAGGAGCTTTAAAAATAAAGGGAGAAGTGGACACATGCCACTCTAAAGAAGAGGCATATGGCAGCCTGTGAACCTGTGCACTTTCTTTGGAAAATATTCTCATTTACCCAAGATTTATTGAACGCTTTTAATGTAAAATAAGCACTCTGGTTTCATACCGGGTTGCATGAGAGGTGTGTATGGTGTACTACAGTGGTGATAGTCCGGTGACTTTTCTGAGCCTGCTTATATCTGACACTGAGTTCTTTCTTAGTCTGTTGCATACTAAGACAACTACCAAGAGTGGCAAAAGAGGAATTGATTGAAATCTCACCTGAAAATGAAGTATTTCATTCTTTCTAGGTAGATGTAGTGTGTACGTGAGTTTTATAGATAACCGCTTCACGATGGAGACCATCGGCTAAACCTGGGATGTAAATGCTATGTTCAAATACGGGGCATTGTGTCTTTCAGGTGTCAGCGGAAACAATGGCGGATAGATTTGCCAGCCACTAGCGTGGTGATCACCTTTCATAATGAGGCAAGATCTGCTTTGCTACGAACTGTCGTCAGGTATACCCGAGACCTTGATTTTTCCCTAAAGACCATTTATTTGTGTCAGATAATGGCTTATGATAAGGAAGAAAAGTAACAATCTGTTATGATTTTTGGAAGAATTTGCAGAGGGAAAGATGAGTCTTAATCTCATTGATGCCTCCAGTTCTTACATTCTGAAATAGTGATGTTAAACAAAATTGCTCCCTTTAACTACAAATGCGTGAAAGTATGGAACTGATTACCAGATGATGTTTGAAGGTTGGCTGTAAAACTGGTTTCAAGAAAAAGTCAGGGAAGATGGGTTGTCAGGGGATATTTGACCTAAAGACATCTGCAAAACTTCTGTGTTGCAAGTTGTCTGAGGGACTGATTTTGGGAGGCTGGAATTTTGGACGGGGGGCAGAATTCTACATGTGCCTTTTCCAGAAGATGCTTTCTGGAAGAATAAGCCAATAGCTGTTGTTGAAGATGGCATCCTGTGCTAGATTCTACTGTGGCTTAACAAAGTAACTGCTTTTATGACATTATTATGGAAAATTAAGACTGCTTAGTATTGAACATTTTTTACTATCTGTTTCAGTGTCCTTAAAAAAAGCCCATCGCATCTTATTAAGGAAATCATACTGGTGGATGATTATAGTAATGATTGTAAGTACTTTTACAGGGTCCTAGCTTTATTTTGTTTCTACTGGTAAGACTTTCTGTAGATGCTAGCAGGTGACTTGTTTGAGGATGTGTCACGTGATTAGGAGTTTGCAGAGACTGATCCAAAACCAGGGCTTAATTCTTCCATATCTGTCACTGTGGAAGTGTGAAGGGTTCTGATAACTACTTCAGGTATATTTTATTAATTCCTGTTAGCTGAAGGAGCAGAGTGTATAGTTGAAAACAACCTTTGCATAGGATGTTGTCTGATGTAAAAATAAAGCCCATGGTGCTTGCATCAAATTTTTGTAGTACTGCTTTAAATGAATGCTGGTCTCAATCATTCTCTTCAAAAAAATTCTTACTGAATCTAAAATACGTCAAGGTTTTATAAGTGCAAGGGTATTATGACACAAACTTGAACAACTGAAATGGACCTCTGAGTAACATTTCTTAAAGGATGCTAATGTCCATACTTGCATTGCTAGTTTACAGCTAGTTTAAGAAAGGTTTAAGCCTTCATGTTGGTTAAAATGTGAGGTTTCTTATATGCAAAGAAAAGAGTTTATTTAATCCCTTTTTTTTTTTTTCTTATGCGGTGTAGAATCTGTCTGAAGTAAGCGAAGTGAATATCATTAAATAAAAATATTTCAAGGGCGTAAAATTAAAATGGCTTTAAATAACATGAGGGTAGTAATTTCTTAGCTGGTAACTTAGCTTCATAGTAGAAAATGTTTATGGTCATAAATAGTTAAATATAAGAGATATTCTTAAAAAAATTGATTACTTATCTCACCAGAAATAAAGTATTTGTTTGAAGGCAGCCTCTCTTAAGGTATACAGTGTTGCATGTCAAACTGGTTCTCATCACTTGATTTATTTATTAACTTATTTTTTAATTCTTTTTAAAGCTGAGGATGGTGCTCTCTTGGGAAAAATTGAAAAAGTGCGGGTTCTTCGAAATGATCGCCGAGAAGGTAGGCGTAATCTGGGGGAAGGAAGATAAAAATTCCACTGTTGCTGCCTTATCTGTTAACATTCATCAAGCCATTTGAAGGAACATTCTGCTATACGTTCTGTATTGGAGGGGGGATTTTCGCTTTATAAATCAATTTATTAGTGGAAGGAATAAAACCAAATGTACTTGTGCAAGTGAAAACAGTAACTGTGATTAATTCTGTATTGCTGTGTGCACAATTGCCCATTGCTGGCTTTCACAGTGAAAGCTGACTTGAGAAATTGCATTTTACCCTCAGCCTCTCTTTCTCTTACTGTACTGAATTGTTAGTTAAGCTGCTGCCATTGTGCGTAAGGTCTCACTGTAAACTGTATGAATGTTTGAAATGATCCAGCTTTTAAAAAATAGTGCCCCCCCTTTCTTCCCCCCCCCCCCCCCCCCATCCCTTACTAGGGATCATGTTAAGGATCTAGTTGATGGACAGCCAGCAAACAGTTTGTTTTGGCAGGCTTGAGAAGGTTTGAGCAGCCAGGCGGGCTGGTTATGCCAGTTTTGCTGAAGCCAGTGTGCCATGTAACAGACTTGTCTTACACTTTTGTGTTCTTCTTTGTTGCTTTGTAAATTACGGTCTCATATCACTGAGACCTTCAGTCAGCTGTTTCCTGGCTATGGATCTTAAAGTATTAGATATAGGCAACTGTTATTCTCCAGCTCTTTGAAATGGTAACTGAGAGTTGACAGTTGAAATAGTTGACTGAATTAGCAGATATGTACTTGTTTGTTTTTATAAGCACTGTATCTTCGAGGCTGCTAGTCTGGCCTGAGGAGCAGCTAGAATCATTAGATTGCCAGAAACTGGAAATGACATGCACAAAACCTGTGTTGTCCTGTAATTAAAGTTACTGCAAACTGACGGGTCCTTAGTATTTAAATATTTTTGTTTGGAATATACTTGTGAACAAAGGCTTGTTAGGAAAACAGGCCTTTTATAACTTGCTGTGGTTGCAGGGTTCTGAATAAGTTAATATCATTTTTCTCATCAGTACAGCACTTAAAGATGGAGATAATAATAATAATGGAAAAAAGAATGAATTAACACTATTTTTATTTTTTAGTAATTATATATACACTGATGCATATTTTTAAGTACAAATCTGTAAATGTAGTACAAAGTTAATATTTATATCTGAAAATGAAATACGATTTGACAAATCTTTTGCTATGTCAGAAAAGAACAACTATTTGCAGATGGAAGGCAC
Organism: Falco cherrug; assembly: GCF_023634085.1. NCBI lineage: Eukaryota > Metazoa > Chordata > Aves > Falconiformes > Falconidae > Falco > Falco cherrug. Next base: position 79,859,158 of record NC_073702.1, on the reverse strand, counting down.
AGTACTAGTTTACTTGGTATTTTTGTGAGACTAAGTTTATTACCCATGGGATCTACTGTACTGTTCATGAAATTTTGCCTAGGCATCCATATGTGCAATCAGGTGATAATTTTTTAAATTAAAATACTGTAAAATTTGATTGCTGGCTTGCTATGCTTGAGTTTGATACTCACTTTGCTTTTAATTTTCAAGTGTAGGCTGATGCTGTTATCTCAGACACATACAAATTAAAACAAAAACACCAGATTTGGTGGGAGACAATACAGAAAGAAAAATGAAAAAAGTAATTACTTGGCTTTGGTCTTGAGTGACAATGAAATCAATGAATTTTGAATAGTAGTAAAGAAAAGTAGGGAGGAAATTTGCAAAGGAATGGGTGGAAGCTTGCTATTTTTCTGTATTGAAGTATGTTATGGGATGTTCTGGGGTATGTATGTATATATAGCAAGGGACTTTGGGACTTTAAGGAATGGTGAGGTCGTTCAATGAACAAATATTAAAAAGGAAGGAGAGGAACACAGTGAGAGGATCTGTGTAATTGAGGTGTAGAGAAGAATCTTTTGGCTTTACCAGAAGTTTCTTCCTAAAGAAAAAAATTAAAATAAGATTAAAAGAAAAACCTACAAAATAAAAGAATTGCAAGAAACACAGGGGAAAGACAATTGAAGGGGGTTGGGGGAAGGCTCTCAGATGTGAATTAATGAAGCATGGTTATTTCTGGAAGAAGCTGATAGAAGAATGGACAGACTGTCGTGAGATCAGGAGTTGGCAAAAAGGTGGGAAGGATAAGTTAATGATGGTGCTTTCATCAAGCCCATTGTGAAACTATAGGAAAAGTGTGTTTTCAGGACTGGTCTTGAGTAACTTTATCAGTATATATAACACTTGCTGTAATGCAGATCCAGCTGTACTTGCATATCACTTTTTTAAAAAAAAGATGTTTTAATTCTTCAACTTAAATCAGATTGAAACCTGTAGACCAGAGTGCAGTAGGTTGGAAGCTTGCAGGCTGTTTGATATAAGGTCGTTTCACTGACTTGTTAACTAGCATCTCATTTTGCTAATGGAACTTGTGTGTTTGTCCTGTAGAGTAATTTAATTCATGGCTAACTTGGAATGCAACAGTTTCTCACTACTGTTGATTGTCTTCCTTGGTAAGTACTTAAAACTTTTTATCTTTACTTTTTCAGGCTTGATGCGCTCCCGTGTCAGAGGGGCAGATGCAGCACAAGCAAAAGTGCTGACCTTTCTGGATAGTCACTGTGAATGCAATGAGCACTGGCTGGAACCACTTTTGGAAAGAGTAGCTGAGGTTAGTAGAGAGTTCTAAAGTAATTTCCCAAAGGAGTAGCCTTTAAATTTTAAAGCCATCTGTTTTATACTACATTAATTTTATGCATTTTTCTAAGGAAGCTTTTTCTCTGAAATGAGATGGAGATGATCGGAGTGTTCTGTGATTAAAACATGCTTTTTGTTCATTTAATCTGAACACAACTACATAAAATCTGAATATTTATTATTATTTTTACAAGCAATTCAAATATATGCTTCTTTGGTTCTTTAGAGACATCCTCAGTAAGTGTTGAAAATCTTTAGGGCAAACTATCATTCTCCTCAACCAGTATCATATCAATGTAATTCAGTTTACCTGAGTATTTATGCCTCATTAAGATTCAGTGTGATAATAGGAGAGAGGTTAAGCTGTGAAACAAAATTCCTGCAGAAATTAGCAGGGACTATGGGCTCTCAGCTTCGATGAAAATGATGTTTAGTCTGTGTCCTGGAAAAGCAATTGAGAGGATTGAGAGTGAAAGTATAATATTTTCTCCAGGGGTTTGTTATACTTGTTAACTTGCTCTGGAGGAACTCGGTGGAATTGGAATGTGAATCAAGTGTGATCCCAAAAAGCACTGGGAAACACTCAAGACAGCAGGGTTTTTCATCTTTCTTAATTGCATTCCCTTTCGGTTAAACTCCCTTTTCTGGAAAGGCTTTCTTTTAAAATGCTTCTGGTCAAAATGGTTTTGTTAAGCTGCTCTGTCTTGTTAATGCCCAGTTCTTTGCTTATCCTCCCTATGCTTTTCTTTGCATCTCCTCCCAAAAGGGGGAGGGGGGCAGCGGTGGGAGTAAACCCCATATATTCAAAATGCCAGTGGAGAAGCTATCAACTCATGACTGATTTTTTTTCATTATTCTGTTTAGTTCTGTGATACCTTTTAGAATCGTAGAATCATTTTGGCTGGAAAGGACCTTTAAGATCATCAGGTCCAACTGTTAACCCAGTACTTCCAAGTCCATCACTAAACCATGTCCCTCAGCACCATGTCTACACATATTTTAAATACCCTCAGGGATGGGGACTCAACCACTTCCCTGGGCAGCCTGCTCCAATGCTTGACAAAGCTTTTGGTGAAGAAATTTTCCCGATACCCAACCTAAACCTCCCCCGGCGCAACGTGAGGCCGTTTCCTCTCGTCCTGTCGCTCGTTATCCGGGAGAAGAGACCGACCCCCGCTGCCTACGGCCCCTGTCAGGTGGCTGCGGAGAGCGATCAGGTCCCCCCTGAGCCCCCTCCTCTCCAGGCCAACCCCCCCAGGTCCCTCAGCCGCCCCTCACAAGGCTGGTGCCCCAGCCCCTGCCCCAGCCCCCTGCCCGGCTCTGGACACGCTCCAGCCCCTCCACGTCCCCCTGCAGTGGGGGGCCCAAAGCTGAACACAGAGGTCCAGGGGCGGCCTCACCGGTGCCCAGCGCAGGGGGACGGGCACTGCCCTGCTCCTGATGGCCACGCTGTGTCTGCTACAAGCCAGGATGCTGCTGGCCGCCTTGGCCACCTGGGCACACTGCTGGCTCCTGTTCAGATGTCCGTCAACCAGCACCCCCAGGCCCTTTCGCACCAGGCAGCTTCCCAGCCGCTCTGCCCCAGCCTGTAGCGCTGCCTGGGGTTGCTGTGGCCCAAGTGCAGGACCTGGCACTGAGCCTTGTTGAACCTCTCATACAGTTGGCCTCGGCCCATTGTATTTACTGTGTAGTCCAGAAATGCTGTAAATTGCCTAAGCGTATCGGCCATTAAAATCCCGTCCTGGAGTAGAAATAATTGTAATCAGTCTAAACCTGGACACTATTAATGTACCTAGAGCCTACAGAGCCTTTGAGCATGACTGACATAGCACTTCCTTCTGGTTTTTTTTTATGCCCGTTTAAAGTGTTGCAGGCTTAGAAGGATTGGCAGAATTTTTCTACAATGATTAACTAGGAGAATAACCTTGAAGACGTTAAGTATATCTCAAAAGGAAGTGGAGAATGCTTGTGGCTAAAGCATGAATAGATTCTGGGACATGGGAACTGCTTTCAGACCTTTTAGTGTAAATGGTTTGAAACATCTACCTATTCATGAAATTAGAAGAGAAATGGTAGCTTTGGTCAACAAAACTCTGCTTTTAGTAAGGCAGGTATTTTGCCATTTACAGTTTTTCTTGTCTATGACTTTTTTCAGGGCATACTCATTTAAATTTCTGAAACTGATACGGAATATGAACGTTACTTTTTAATCATAATGGAATGTAAACCTCTTACTAAATTGCTGACAATTTTGTGACGATCCAGCATCACATGCAGTGTATTTGGTGGGAGGAACTGGTGCATATTTTGCTTTGTGCAGCAGCTACTATTTAGCAGCTCATGAATTCGAAATGTGCTCCCCACAATTGTCACCGTGATACGCACTAATCGTGTGTGCCATTGAATAGTTTGCAGCTGTATGAATACAGTTTTCCATTCTTAAAAACTTGATGTACTGTTAAATAATTGATGTGTATTTCCAGTTTATTTTCATGTGGGAAGATTCCCAACCAACAGGCATGTGTATTCATAAAGTAGCTTCTAAGCTTTCTGCTTGTTCAAATAATTAAGGTATGGATAGTGTTTACATATAGTGTATGATAGTTCTTTGTTATTTTAAATCGATTGAGTTTGCTCACAGTGCACACAGTATGTTACTTGATGTTAATTGGCAGCATTTTCTTGATAGTCTCTGTGACAAGAAGCTGAATAGACGTGAACTCATTTCTGCTCTGGCCTCAAAGGTAACTTTTTCAGGTCAGGGCTATTATGCATTAATACAGTATTTTCTGATGTACTGTTACATCTATTCTGTATCTGCTGCAAAGCAGGGGGTCGGATTTTTTTTCCCCCTTTTTGTTCCAGAATTGCCCACCAGCATTTCATTCTGTCAGTTTTGGAGGATTAGTTGTGTGTGTTAGAATTTAAAAATTTATAGCTTCCAAGAAACATTCTGAATTGGATCAGTTCTACAATACTCTATCCCATGTGCTGTAACCAGTTTAGAAAGCTGTCTCTGACGTCTTGCTTGTGTTAGGAGCAGCTGAGACATCAAGCTCTCCTCTTCAATTGAAGGATGATCCATCCCACAGTTTTCTTCTTTGAGATGGTTTCTGGATTAGAGTATCTTTGTCTATTACTGTGCTGCTTTAGCATTCTTAGAGGGGTCTGACGCTGCTAGGGATTTTTCTTCAGCAATTTGAGCAAAGGCTTAAAGCAGAAGCAATGTACATAAAAGATGAATATTTTGGAGTACAGAACGCATACAGACACTAGTGTAACCTGGAGCTAGTGTGTCTTCTTCCCCTTTGCTCCCTCCTGGCTACCTAAGGCTCCCTTTTATGCCCTCTAGATTTTTTTTCTGTGTGCCTTTCGGGGAGATTGAAGGAGGAGACAGTGGAGATTAACCTTTTGATTTCCCCAAAATGTGAACATAGTAATAAGTATACACGGTCTTAAAGACTGATAACTACTAGCTATTTCATGAATACTTGTCTACTTGGCTTTTTCCATTTCAAATTTCTAATCACTTTGACATTCTATTCTTATAATACATCAGTTAGCAGAGAAAAATAAAAATTGAAAGTTTCTGGTGCAGAACTGAGCTAACCTGTTTTCTTAGCATAGCTGTAAATCTTACATCGCTTTTAGGAAGGTATTTTTAAACAAGGAAGATCTCTAAAAGGAAGAAAGAACTAAGATTAAGAAATGAGATACGGATTCCTTTTTCATATCTGTCTCAGATTTTTGTGACCTTGAACGAGTCAACTTTTGAGTGGCACAGTGCTAAAAGGAAAATATTTGTATTTTCTCTTCAGTGTGTCGTGAAGCTTAATCTTTGAAGTGTCTTGAGATTTGTTTTTTTTGGAGGGGGGGAGGCAATGTATGTAGAATCTTGAGGGTAATTTCTGATGGTTTAAGAGAATAATATATAATAGTCTAATTCTCTAGAGCATACATAACTTCCTTATGAAATATTAAGATGAAATAGTCTGCTTCAGATTTCCAGGCACTAGAGATTTGCAGTATTCACAAGCTATTTCTTTCCATTATCCTCACCAAAAAGCACATGGTTTTCCAATTGTGTGTTCCATTATAAGTTATGGTGTCAACCCTTCAGAAAGATTTCTGCTTAAATCACGCTATGGATAAAGTATCTATCGTGCTTTAGGGTAATTTAAAGGGAGCAGCTGCTTCGTAGTGTTTTTAAGTGGATGAACTCCCTGGACTTTGGAGACCCGCAAGTTCTTTTTGCAGCCTCTGCATCAACAACTTTGTAGTGCCCTGCAAAGCATCACTTTAAGAACATGAATCTCTTGTCTGCTTTGCTGCTGAGCAAATCTATAATTTCAAATCCTGGAAGGAGCAGCATCTTTCCAAGCCAACAAAGTGGGGGTTGTACATCAAACTGGATGCTCACAATCTGGGTATTTGTTTGTTGGAGAAACAGCTGTAAGTTGTTTAAATAACAAGTTAAGTGTAGCAAGTGGTTTTAGCGTGGTGTTGCACTGATACTGATAAAACTAATCAGGCCAGCAGTAAAATTTAGCCTGGGGAAAACCAAATGCGTAGAGATGGTGTGGTACCTGCTTACTCAGCACAGTGGAGAAAAGTTGAAGCCTGATTGAAGCTCTGACTAATGCAATACCTGATAGCTTGAGCAACTTTTACCACCAGGTTAACTGTGCTGTGTAGAAACATTAAGAGAATGCAAATTGTTGTCAGAAAAGTTGTTGAGAAGTGGACATAGATGTATAAACTGTCTCAGTTTCAGCTAAGGAAAGGTGGTTTCATTTTTGTATTTCATGCTTCTGGGTGTATTGTGAATAAGCAGATAAGCTGGATGTCTTCTGTCCCATCAGCCTTTAAATAAAGGAGTTCCCTAATTCTATCACTATTTATAGAATGCCTAAAATAAGGTCATGGGTGCACCTGAAGTGCTTTAATGTTTGCTATGAAGGTGCAGTAAATCACAATTCCAAGTGCAACACAGTTAGCAAGACTGTATGCTTGCTGCTGTAAGCATGGACTTGGCACGACAGCTACCAGAAACGGCAGCTAAAGATGTGACTGATGTGTGGTTGGTCTTTTCTTGTTTTGCTTTACACCAAGCTACTTGCTACATAGTAGCAGACCTGATTAGATGTTATATTACATCCCTCATAAAAGCAGGTATTTGGCCTGGGTGGTATAGCTGCAGTGATACTTAAAAGGAACGTAGAAGTCAGTGAGTCTTCAGTTTTTAGCTTAGTCTTCAGCTTGGATTCCCTTGGGTTCGCTTGGATTCTCCTTTTGGCTGAGACAGAAGTTAGTGGCCTTTTGCTCACTCAGGCAAAATGACCCTAGTAAATGCCAACTGTGTAATTAGGGCTTATTAAAATCAGGCTTATTAAAATCAGCACAGATTGAATAGTTACAATTCAGTAAATGAAAATGGGTGTTTAATGCCTTTATTGGACCAAGCAAAGCATTTGACTAAGAGTTGCTTTTAAGTCTCTTGTTATGAGCTCAAGCTATTCTTGTACTAGTTTGGTTCCAATTTGTTCTGTATAATACTAATTATCAAGGGGGGTGTATTGCTGAATCACTATATAGAATATATGTATTGTTGTTTGAAGGCATACTTATGAAATAAACATCTCCATTTTAAGGATTTAGGTTGATAAATTCTTTCTAAACGATGAGAACAGTTTGTCTGTAACAGTTACCAAGCTACCTCCTGTTCTTTCAAAATACATTTTTCTTATATTCACAGATTTGGTGATAAAATCTTCCGAAGTTATCTGTGCTCTCTGCATGGTGTTAAATTGTGGAACTCAAACTATTATTTTGAACTCAAGCAAAATGTTCCATCAAGCTACCATAGAAGTTACACTTCACTGTGTAAACGTAACTCCCCGCGCGCCCTGCCCCCCCCCTAAGCCATGGACATAAACTGGCTTAACAGTGATACTGCATTTCTAATATTAGATTAGTCTTTTTTTTTTTTTTTTTTGTTACTGATATCTTGTGATCCTACTGGCTGATGTGTGTGGGGTTGTTGGAAAGATTTATGGTTTTTTTCATAAACTATTTTGATAAAAACATCAGCTAAAGTAATTAAGATTGCTCAGAGCAGTATACGAGACTGTGGCTGGACAGAGGAATGTGGTATCTGTACCACTGGAATCCTGGCTGCTAGAGATTAATAGCATTCATTAGTTTGAAGTGGTGTTAGAATCTCTTTTCTATCTGATTGTGAAGCGTGATTCTTCTAGTGTGAAATGGGTTAGCATTAACCTAAGACTTTTCTGATTGCAGAAAGGCCTAAGTGTTCCTTAAAGGTTGAAATAAGACACTAGTACCCTTGTGTGGCTAGAGATTTGCCGTGGAAAATAGGAATTACCTGGATGCTTCTTTTCTTTGAGCTGGGTTTAAAAGTAAGGATGGAAGCGTTGTTTGCTCAACTGTCTTCAGAACTGCAAGTTTGCTGCCGCCTTCAAGAGCCAGTCAGAAGAGGGGGATTGCTTGAATATAAGTAGCCTAGAATAGAAAGAGGATTCCCAGCTGTATCATGTGGTTTTTTGCTTTCTGAAGCAGTGCTGAGCAATGCTGTTCACAGCACTGGCTGTTCAGAGCCACACGTTGGAGTAGGGGGAGAGCTGGGGGAGATGTGCTAATGAAATCCCTCTGAACTGTTCAACATCTCATCCTGCCTGAATCTTTATATATTGATCTCATTATTTCAATATTACTTTCTAATATTTATTCTAGGACAAGACCAGAGTTGTGTCTCCTATTATTGATGTAATTAATATGGACAACTTCCAGTACGTTGGGGCGTCAGCTGATTTAAAAGGCGGTATGTACCTGTACTGGAATACAGATTTTAAAAAACCAAAAGTATCAAGAATCAAAGCTCATAATCACTGCAATTGTGGAATTGGGCAGTTAACATACTGTTCTTCTTTCATTCTGGTTTTAAGTTCTGTAGGTCACTTGTTTCTTAGGCTTGGATTTGAATTGGCCTTATTGTCCTCTGCTTTAAAACAGTTAATCTTTATTATACTAATTCTTTTAAGTTTATGCTGCCTTTCACCAATATGCAAGACTCACTCCAATGTTTGTAGGATTGTGTAAATGTCAGAAGCGGCTTATGGCCAGAGCTTATGATTCTCTTTATAGATAAGACAGACTTTAATTGCTAGCTTAGAAGCCCATCAGCAATGCAGTGCCTATGAGTTTTTTTCAAGATGCTGGTTTGCTTAAAAAATTACACTACTTAATAAGCAGAAAGCTTTGGAATGTCTTTAAAAAATAAATGTTTTTGTTAGCCATGATCTGTAATTGTGACGAGTAACATGTGACCATGAAAAGTTGTTGTGTTTATACCTTTTCTGTTACAAAATTTGCTGTTAAATTGAGTTTAGAAGTACTACAGTCTCACTATATCTAGCTGGTGTAAACTGTTGGCAGCAAACAGCAAAAAGACTTGTGAAGCCCTCAATAAAAATAAAAATCCTCCCTTCTCCTTTACCAGAGGGGGAGGGCAACCACACACTAGAATTCTTACTCATTACGAATTTTTAAAACTTTCGCTGTTAGCAAGAATCTAACATTTAAAAGAGCTGTTCTCTGTGCCCCCTTCCCCCCCTTTTTTAATAGTTGTTCCTATAACCCTGGAAACTGAAATGTCTGCACAAACATATGAGCCATGATATAGAAATTACTCAGTGCTGTTCCCACAGTGTTCCAGCTTTTTCTGAATGGACTTTCTTGAGTGAGGAAGGAAAAAACAATTTCAAGTCTGTCTTTTCAGTTACTAGTCTTTAACTGGCCACCAAGCATTGTTCGGGTAAACTAAAATACAACATTATGCAAATATTGCTTTTATTTGCTTCAAGTTTGTCAGTGATCTGGAGGTGAGAGGTTCTATATCCTTTCAATTAATGTTTCGAAATAACACCTACAGGGCGTATATTCACAGTATGCTAATGTATGGTTCTGTGCTATTATCTGTGTGCCAGCTTTATTAAAACCTTAAGGCTTTTACCCAATCTGTTCATTATATCTCAAGTATGAAAATCCCCATACCATTATGTGGCTTTTATTGTTGTCTGCAGTAGGAGGAGAAATTCTTTCATTGAAACCCTTGATTGGTTCCTGCAGGGTTCATGCTCTTTAATTCTTCCCAAGTGAAGTGGGAAAAGATTGAGAGATCTTTTCGCTTATTACTGCTTTTCATGCTTCATCTTTGGAATTACGTTTCCCAATTTTTTATATTTTTTTTTACTTTTTAATGCTAATTTTCTCCCCCTGTGCACAATAGAAATAGGTATTTCTTTATTACTATCTTTGAAGTGCATGAAGCCTCTGTACTTCTGGATTGAGTGAGAAGCTGTCTTTTTTTAATAATAATAGGAATTTTGCACATACCAATGTTTAAAGCTATTTGGAGATCTGTTGAAACATGAATAATATATTTCTTCTCAGTTCCCAGAGGACAGATTACCATGTTAGAGGCACTACAGCATTTGGCATCACGGGACATTTTCACTGGGGCCAAGTCTAAACATGGAAACCAAAACTATGCTTTCAATGTTAGATACAATATCTGTGTGGCTGAGACAGCTGGGACAGCATTTGTGCTTGGTGTGTTTTGAAAGGATTTAGTAACCCAAGACAAGCAATTTAGCAAGGGCTACAAACTTTTTAAAGTGGACAGGGCTGAAACAATTCCCAAGTTTGGCCAATACTAAATCCAAGCACTTCAGGTTACAAATGGTGGGGTTTGGTTTTTTTTTTTTTTTGCGGGGGGGGGGTGGGGGGTGGGGGGTGCAGAAGTGCTTAAGGGGCCCTGACAAACACTTTAATTACTGGAATAAACTGTAGTTAACTGAGATCTAATAATTTAGAGTATGCCTATGATGCAGTTTACACTGCATAGAATTTCATATTGGATATGCACTTGTATTTAAAAATACTCCTTTTACAGAGTTACTGATATTATCTCACTGAGTGCAGATTTTTCCCAGAGTCAGTGAAAATGGAGATGGAAAACCAGTTTTTATGGGTAAACAATTTATGCACTTGTTCGTCTTTTGTAGCAGTGTGTTGCGTTCCAAAAGAGACCCCTTGTGTTCACTGCAGTGTATGTAACTCTATCGCTTCTGCCGGGGAACAGTAGGGCTTTTCAAGTTCTCCCAGATGCTAGTAATTTTGCTGGCTATGTGTGATGAAATGCGACTTTTTAACTGCATGGAAATATTGGAGCTCATTTTATTTTTCATGCTGGAGGCTTTGCAGTACTATAGATTGTAGCCATTTCACTGTGTTGCTACTTGGAGTTTGGGAGTAGTTAGACAGTCTTTCATTTTTACAGTGCAACACTTCATGAAATACTCAAACACGGAGAGAAAGAGTTGGCATGCATGCTGTAAAGACTGTTCAGGATAATTTCTGTAGTGGGTGTGTGAGATAAATAACTTGTGAGTTAAAACGAAAACTGTTTCGTTTTTAACTTTCTGCATCAATCATTACTACGCACATTTACGGATGTCCGTTTACCTTAGCTTTTTCCCCATTTCCCCACAAAGCAGTTGCTTTATCTTTATGCTGGAGGAAGAAAACTATTGACATCTGTGGACCAGAAGTCTGGAAATCATTCATTACATGACCTCATAGGATCTAAATGTGTTTGGCAGCAGGCAGGCTGTACAAGGAGGATTTGCTTAGGTGTACTGGGAGAGGGTTATGGACCTTGTGTAGTTTTTTTAATAGACGTTCATGCTCAAAAACTGTAATGAAAGTGTTTCCTGTAGGAAGTTTGTCTTAGCAGCTGTGTATCATTGCCTAAAGGCGGTAATTCAAATGATTGTCAGGTAGAAAACTGCTGTAGGTGACCTACTGGTCTTGTCTATTCTAGTGATCTTTATGTTCTTCTGTCTTTAATTCAAGAAAGGACCAGACCAGCTGTTGCTGTGTGTATGCACATTTATGTACATTATGTATATGGGAAGTAAGATGTTGGTGCTCTAGTGCTTGCCTTAAGTTTAAAAAGTGATGCACTTAGAAGCATGCAGTGGGAAAGCAGGAAGCTAAATGAATGTTAATAAAGTAAGTGGCAGCCTATTTTATTACAGCTAACCTGTTGTGACCTTTATGATAGCTCCTGTTGACAGAGTAGTGAGTGTACTGCATAAAGCCTGTGTAAACATAAATATGTGATTTTTTGATAAGAACTGAAATGCAATTGTACTGAAAGGACCGTTGGGAGCATTTGTAATGGCTGGAAGATCTTCATATAATGTTTTATTTAATGTAAGGATACAAGATGCTGGATTCATATAGAAGGCTTTTGCTTTGTCAGTTCTTGACTGGGTTTCCTGGAGTAATAGATGACAACAAAAGAAATAAAAGTTATTTTGTATTTCAGGGTTTTTTTTACCATCTTGTCAACTTCTTTACCTGTCATCTGGACTCCTACTTTGTTTTTTACCCAGAAGTTTGAACAAGTTTACATTTTTAATTTAAATTAGTTCCCAGTGATTTCAGTTACTACAAGTTGAATGATGATCACAGCCTTTTTTTAACATCCTACTCTAATATCTTCTTCTTGAAGGCTTTGATTGGAACCTGGTGTTCAAGTGGGATTACATGACACCAGAGCAAAGAAGAGCACGGCAAGGAAATCCAGTTGCTCCCATAAAGTATGTCTGTACCACCACTTCTCCCTTTAATAGATTGTAATTTGCAACTAAACAACTTAGAAATCATCTTTTCTGAGTCTGAAAGGGCATCTTTGCTATAGCTTTCATTAGAATTGAGATTTCATTTGTGTTTATGTAGCATATAGTGATCAGGACACATTATGAGACTCTCAGAAATTAATAGTATTTAAAAGAATACTTTAAAGCACACCAGTAGATGCTTTACCCTTAACAAAATGTAGATGTCACTTTGTTTAAAGTTGGTATGTTTTGAGGGATAAAAATAAATCGGTTTTAATGTTTTCTTGCTGGCACAGATTGCCACCCTTTAAGGAACATGTAGGCCAGCTGGAGATTTGGCAACTGCTTTAGAGGGTGGTCACAGCACTATATATGTCATAGAAATGTATGGAGACAGCATTTGAAGTGATAGCTGCAAAATAAGTTGCATTCGAAAGCATTGCAGATTTTTTCAAGGAGGTATTAACCTTGAGGTGCAAATAATACTTACCTCCCACTTCATGGTTCTGTATTTAATTTCATTTTTCTCCTCTGTTTAGGACACCCATGATAGCTGGTGGGTTATTTGTGATGGACAAATCCTATTTTGAAGAACTAGGGAAGTATGACATGATGATGGATGTTTGGGGTGGAGAAAACTTAGGTATGTATATTACTTACCTTCGGATCAGTCTTGAAAGAAAGCAGGTTTCATCATTGCCTTTGTTGTCAGTCATGGTCTTCCTGATTTTCTGCAAAGAGGGTTAAAACCAGCGTTAAAATTTCATATGCATTGTTGGCAAAATCCAAAAGGTTTATTACAATGAAGGAATTAAAACAAGGTAGGAATTATATGCTAGTTAGGAGAGAATAAAAGTATTTCATTAAGCAGTGATATTTTTTTGTAATGGAAGTTGGCTGATAAAAAAATGACAGGATATAGATAGGCAATTACTTTCAGAAATGCTGTCTTGTTTGAAAGTCACATCCTCATCTAAAGTTACTGATTAAATTGTTTAAATGCTGGCAATAAAAGACATGTGTTAAGATGTTGCTAAAATGTAATCATGAAAAGTAGAGCACAGGAGTTCATGAGTTTAATACTCTTACATATACCTTAAGAAATCAGTTATCTTAGCTGACTGAAGAGTAATCTGTTTCTTAACATCAATAATACGGCATCTATACTTAGTGAGTTTTTGAACTTTATACCCCTACTTTAGCCCTATGAGATAATTATTGGTGAGAAGGCATTTTTGCTGTAATTACTCATTTTCAGGTGTTTGAGTGGGATTTAGGGAAGAAGGAGGAGGGGCTGAGAGAACTTGTGCTTTAGCCATTTCTCTTTTGACCTGGTGGTTAGATCTGGCTTTGGTAGGTATTTTTTGGCTCTCTTTGGCATTACCATATTGTACAAAGTTTTTTTTCCAGTTAAGACTGGTGTACTTGTATTAAAACAAAGAAAGATTTGGGAGGAGCAGAACTCTACAACTTCTGAAGACTTGCAGTCTGTCATTTATTTAGTTTTTTAGAATATCTGAGATGCATCTCTACCCTAAGTAGTGTGTTTTGGGACCAGCTCTAGGGATAGAAACTTCTCTACTACTGCACATGCTAGCTGAAAATCCTAAAATACCTTGGACTTGTGAAAACCCATAAGTATTTTGAGTTATTGAAATATGCATTTGAGCATATGCTTGGCCTACAAGGAAATGTCTGCTGTATACAGCGCACTAAGGATGGAGACATGGTAACCAAGTATTTACCAGTCCTGTAAGAAACTTGAAGGCTTGAAGAGGCATTCTTACAGTCCAGTCTCTGACCTTCCCATGCAATACTCAAAGAAACCTCTTTGGTATTTTGAACAATTCCTTTCTGTGTTTCTGCTTTCTCACTATTTTGGCTGTAAATTGCTGAATTGTATTCATATAAATATCGTAATTTTTCATTTTTTAATGTCCTGGAAATTCGTTGTATAGATTTACTATAGCAATACTTGCATTTGCTCTGAAAACCTCTTTTGCCACTAGAGCACTTAAGTATGTGATTAGCTGCAAGCATGTACTTGAGCGACCAATTTTTTTCTGAAAACTTAGCAGCTGCTTTTATGCTTTGATAATTGAGGTCTTGATAGCAAGAAAGAGCACAAGAAACAGCTCCTCACTCAAGGTGAGAAGACTGCAGACGAAAAGCTGTTTATGTTGCTCCTGCTGCATTCTGTTCCCCCTCCTCCATGGGAAGGAGGAGGTGGAGACTTTGGGGTGCCTTTTCTCTGCTCCCTGAACAGGCAAGGTCTGTCAGTACATCCAACAGTTCATGATTTGTTCATAGCTGCCAGACTACCTGCAGACAAGTAGAAGTCATATGGCATATGATTTAATGGGCAGTAAATGGCACGTGCACCAGATATCAGAAATCTGTGATGTGCAGTTTAAAATTCAACATGCACGCTCGTCAGGCCTCTTTGCTCTCGAGCATTTCTCTGGATCAGTGGATGATGTTACATGCAGATAACCTGTTAGATGGACTTGCAAAATAGTTGTATACATTATATTTATCCTTTATGAAACCTAGCATTTTTGCTTCAAGCATGTACAGAGCAGCTGTTACGTGAGATTTTGTTCACATATTAGTATAGACTCAACTTTACAAATTTCAAGATGGGCCTGCAGTGTTTTGCCTACATATGCAAAGAGGCAGCTCTTACCGTGAAGATGCAGTGCATTTTCAGATTGTTGCTAAATGTCACGGATAACATGAGCTTGCTGTACAAAACATGGAACAAGGTTTGCTCAGTCTTGTCTTGAATTCATAAACTCTAATTCTTAGAATCTTTACCATGCTTTTTGATAAGCATGGGAGGATTGGAGTGTGCTGAAGAACTGGATAGGCCGTTGAAAGGTTTGGGTCAAATTTGAAAACCTAGATTTGTCTTAATTTTGCTAAAATCAGGGAGTAAGACATTCCCCGTCTTCTATATTGATGGCACACTACAATAAAAAGGGCAAATCTGTTATCGAGAGGTGTAAAATAATCTCATGCAAGAAAGTTCAACATGCTGTTCATGCCTTTTTAATGAAGAACTGTGTCCATTGAAATTGTAAAAAAATAGTAACATTATGTCTCACACTGTTCAGGTATAACAAAAAAGATGCCTTAAGGATGTTCTTGGAGTGAGGTTTTTTGTTTGTTTTTGTTGCTGTACATTCCCTTTTCTTTAAAATTCCGTGCAGGCTTTAGAAGCCATGTTGGTGCAAATAAGTATTAGTTTGCTTCTTCCTATTCAGTAGTCCTATGTTCTTTCCCATAGAGCTATTTTTCATCATTTCCACTTTTTTTTTTTTTTTTTTTTAAGATTCTTCAGAATCTAAGGTGCTGGGAAGTATACATGTAGTTTTACATTTCTGGGAATTTATGGAGGGAGAATTAAGTTGATGTACACACTAAGGCAGCTGTGAATAATGAAAAAAGTTGACACAATATTTCTAAATTACTTCTAAAACAAAAATACTTTTTCAATGCCTGCATACATTCAATAGATGGATTAAACCATTAAAATGGATTAAACCTTCAAATGAATTATTTTTTTTTAAAAAAAGAGCTTTAGCCATACTACATTGGCCTTTATTTTTAACCAGAATCTCACTTTACCTCATGAGGCATGTATTTCCTAACACTTAAATAAATCTAATACGAGTTTTCAAGCATTTAGTTTGCATTTGCCTGCCTAATGCAAGAGCCTTTATCTTTGATCAGATCTCCCAGTTGTCTTTCACCAGGCTGTCCGTACTGAGTGCAGCATCCCCTCATGCTGGGCTAGTATCTGTATGATCTTCATAGCAAAGCTACATAAATAATGTTTCAGAGTGGTACAAGAAGACTATTGCTCTTGTGCTTCAACAATTTGAGCAGTATGGGACCAGATTTGAGCTATATATGGGAAAGCCTGAAGTCATCTGTGTGTAATTTACTGTGGTAGAAACACAGAAGTGCTTTTGTTACTAACCTGTTTAATAGCAGTGACCAGTCATTTACTGTGATTCTCAATTTTTTTTTCATTATAAGCTCAAAATAAGAGGTGTAAGACTGAAGTCAGTGCCATGAAAAATGTACAGGGAGAATGTCATGTTCAGTTGACTTAAAAATCACTTTTGTTTGTTGTCCCATGTTAAGTCGACTGGAAAATCAAGACCTAAGTTACTGGCAAAGACAATATTGCCATTAATATTTTTGGAGGATGATCTGCCTATAGATTGGGCTGTTGACTGTCTAGGATTCATGAATATGCCTAATTGGCCCTGTTGCAATGGAATTTATCACTGAAGGAGAACAAATAGGAAAATAACCTTGTAAAAGCAAAGAGCACTCAGCAGAAACACGGTTAACTTGCACTGTCAAAGCTGAAATCACAGCATTTCTTTTCTCTTCCTCCTGGATAGACCATCAAAATGACATGCTCTCTAACCTTTGGGTTTTTTTGTTTGGTGTTCTTTTGGTATGGTTTCTTGTTTATTTGGGGTTGTTTAGTTTGGTTTTGGTTGGGGTCCATCACACACACCCCCTCACCCCACCCCAATTTAATTTTTTAAGTAATGCTATTTTTATGACTTATTTTTGTGTGTGGGAAGAAGCCTTCTGGGGGAAGGAGTGGCACTTACTGCACGTCATAAAAGGTAGATGCTAACCTTGGAGCAGCTTATTTATTTTCTTTTTAATCTGTGGAAAGATACTGAATGATTATGAAGAGGCTTGAAAGTAAGGGTGGCGCTCAGTAACTCATTGCAGGTGCTGGACTAAAGGGGTCATCATCAAAACGGGAAGAGCACTCCTGGCAGCACCTGTCTTACTGTGCTTATTTGAAATGAATGAGGGAAAATTCTCAGTCAGCACTAGGTGACTTCTGCTATGAAAGGTCTAAGCTGAGAAAGGTGTGTAAATATTTCTAGACCTTCTTGTCCCCCCTAGTTGGGTTAGCTCACTAGATTGGCTTAGAAGTGTACTGTCCACAAACTTCAGTTTACAGAAGTTGCATCTTTATTCAGTCTGTCTTCAAATCAAGATTGACTTGATACGGCTTCTTCCATGGCCAGTATTTGGGAGTGTTTTGTTGTCTGCTATAATAAATCAGCAGCTTGCATCTATTGTTTTATCATGCCTTGACTTTTGTCCACAGTGTTATTCCATCTTTAGCTGAAAAAAAATGTATTATAACCTAGATCATTAATTTATCTGTTAAGTGTATCTGCTGTTGCTTACCCTTTAGATAAAGCACAGTAATAGCACATATAGACCTAACTTTGACAAATCACAGCGTGGTTTATGAATTTGGGGAATGCTGGTAACCTCAGGTAAGAGAAGACATACAGGTTTGCTTCCGGGTTAATATGATTATTTCTCCTGAGCTTGGAGAATAAGAAATGCTCAGATATGCCTTTGTTTATCTTAGAATTTCTCAGAAAACTATCTTATTGATCTCCTCGGCATTAATCACTGAAAGCCTTCTCTGTAAATAGTATACTACGAAATTACAGTACTTTGTGATATTGGTCTTTCATGTTTTTCAGAGATCTCATTCAGAGTTTGGCAATGTGGTGGGAGCCTAGAAATCATCCCTTGCAGCAGAGTGGGTCACGTATTCCGCAAACAGCATCCTTACACGTTTCCCGGTGGGAGTGGTACTGTGTTTGCAAGGTAGCTGTTCAGTCTTCGGCTAAATAGCAATGTTTTGAATTTCTTCAGATGATCAGCAGATGGCAGCAATTTCATTTTAAGGATCTTTAGAAATACTTGCAATATTACCTAGCTTGGGAAAATACTAATTAAAAGGAAGTTAAAGACTTTAAGGCAACTACACAAACGAGAGAAGAGCCTGAGAGTTAAAAAAGGGAAAACTTCTATTAGGCACAGCCTGAGCTGGAAAAGAAGGAAATGCTTAGCTTGGTATTCTATCAGTTATGAGAACTTTGTTTATTTGGCTTTAAAGAAGATTCAGAACTGTCTCGTAAATCTTCATTTTATAGAAACAGTTTCATCATTCACTAAAAGCCAGAATACACTGTTACGGGTATGTTTTCCTTGCTTTTTGTCAATAAATGATCAGTATGTGATATGCAAATGATCATGTAGACTGATCCTGGCATTGGTGCCAGTCTGTTGGCAGCTTCATTCTATGCCATATTTTCCTTTCTAGTGTTTAAAAATTATTTTTCTACAGAGCTAAGAAAATTCAGTATTAAGGGTTTAGATTAATATGCCTGTTAATTTTGCTTTGATTGTAATTGATAGTGTACAGTAGTAGCTGAAATACCGAGCTATTTCCTCAGTTTCTCCTCTATAGAATGAGAATAGCAATTCTGATTCAGGTTCACAGAGTTTAATGTGGATGAAATGTATTGTGTGAGCATATGTTGGCTGTTTTGACCAAGGCGCTCTCAGTTGTAGCTGAAAAATCACTGTAGGTTCTGGTTTAGAGAATTGGACTGATGCACAGAGGACTGAGGAAGTACAAGTCTCAGCTGAAGATTCTGTGGGTTAAAAGCTAGAAATTAAAATTTTGTTTATCCTTGAAGGGGTACGGAGCCCAAACTGTTTAATGTGAAGAAACACAGTAATCATGGACACATTTAAATTCATAAGAACGTTCTAAGCTGCTGGTGTATTTGGACTCATTTTTCACCTAAACTGAGGAACCTCCTTAGGGTGTAATTCTTCACTTCCATGCTGGTTATGCCACCAAGATGATTCTAATGAATTTAAAAGTCTGCTACAATAAAGTCACTGTCCTATTTCTTCCAGTAGTTATAGCAGGGATTTTTCTGGCCCCCTGTTCTTTGAGATCTGTATTTTATGCCGCAGTGAAAAATGAATAATATACCTAGGGGAAAACAAAATCTAGCAATGAATTATCCTCGCTTAATACATCACATCTCTATTCCAGGATTTATAGTGTGCATCCAGAGGGTAGAAATATCTACCAATTAAACTGTGTTACATAGGCTTAGGATGTAAATGTTTAAGTTTCACAGTAGGTTTTAAAATGACAGTGTCGTAACAAGGAGCATAGTTAGTAGCACATAAATTGTGCAGTATTCCTGCTCCTCTGTAGCTTTTCCATCTTTGGGCTGTTGCCAAGATGCTGCTTTCCTTGTGATATGAGGAGGTATTTAAAGATACCTCATGAAAAGTAGGAAGAAGGTGTGGCTGTATGCGTGCAAGGATACAGCAGACAGCAGAAATGCATCATGTTAGCAAGGGTTGAAGACTCTGCGTTCATACTGGGATTAAAGCTTTTAGATTTTGTTATGGAGTCAAATCATTGTGATTTGATCACTTGAATGTCCTGACAATTACTATGACGGGGTTTTCTGAAGTCTCATTGTGTTTTCCAGTTGTTGTGTTCCAAATGAGTTTGAAAAGAGCTCCCACATGTACCTGAATGGTGAGGACAGCTGAAGCTTGCAAATCAGTGTCTTGGAAGCTTACACCCCTTTTCAGATCTGTATTTCTCTGCAGGTGTTCTATTACCTGTGTCCTTAGCTGTCCAGCTGTTTCAAATTCTGAAATGCTGTTAAAATTCCTTGTTTTATTGGGATTATTTTTGAATTGACGTAGAAAAGTTGTATATCACTTAAAAGCAGGGTTGACAGTTTGCTCCATATTTGAAGGTTTCCTTTCAGCTTTCTTGGGTGTCAAACCAATGCAACAGAATGCCTTAAAATCAATTTTAGTGATGAGAGAATGAGAAACCTAAGGTAATGGGATACCCTTGTAATACAGGTATTATCAGGTATGTGTAGGACCATGGTGCCAAGGAACTCGGCGCATGGAGTCTGTGTTGGTCCTGCAGTTGGGACTTGTTAGCTTAAACCATCATCTGTCCCTTGACTGTGGTCAGTTTATTCTGGATGCGTTTAGTAAGCATCCTATTTTTAGTGGACTAGTCAGTATGCGCTGCCTTTTGGTGGCCAAAACTGGTGATTCTGGACGAGAGGCTGGGAGTCCTGTTTCACAAGGAGGAAGCCCACATCCTGGCTTTGTGGTGTGGGCAGATACAGCTTGCGTCTGGCAGGATTTAGGCCAGTGGACACTTCTGCACCACTTCAGATGAGCTCATAAACCTTGCAGACCCCAGTCTGCTCCATACAAAGCTACCTCTGATTGCTCGGTGCTAGGTTGTATTAACCTACCACTTATTAACCTAACCCAGCAGTGCTGGGTGCTCCCTGTGCTGTGTTCCTTGGTACCCTGCCGCCTTTGGGCTCTCACTAGTTTAGGCACTTCTCAGGATCTACGCAGTTCCTGTATTCGTGGCACACTAAGCCTGAGCTGTTTGTCCCCAGGTATGGGGACGTGTGACGCAGGCATGTGTTCTGGCTTTGAATGTGTCTTTGGAGTTGTTAAACCCTGGCAAACTGAACAATTCCTCTCCCACCACCAAAATCCGTTTGGCCTGTGGGCAGCCAAGCCGATTGCTGAGCAAGCAACAGGGGCAGGTGCTGAGTGACTGGGTGATGCTCACACAGGCCTGAGAGACTGCGAGTGAAGGTAAACTGAAATAGCTCTCTAATCTGGATTGAATAGGATTTTGCTCACAAAAAAAATTAAAGGAAGCTTTGCAAGGAAAAAAACAGTCCTCAAAAAATTGATTGAAGTCTTTTGTGTGACCTTTCTTTTCTTCCCCATGTCCTTCCTTCTTAGCAACCCGCAAGAAGAGCTCACTGACTATTTTTTGTCTTTTGGATTGGAAAATCATATTAAAGAAGTTATTGGCTGACTGAGTTTACTCCAGTTGCTTTAGATGAACTTACTGCCAAATGTAAAATAAGCTTCAGAGCATGGCAGTTGCAAGTGAAATAATGCTTAATTTTCTAAGTATAAAGTTATGAACAATGGAAGTAAATGAGTTTTATATGGAAGCCAGGGAATGGAAAAAGGCATTACCCTTTGCAACCCAAAAGGAGATTTAAAGACACTAGTTACATAAATACAGGAATTTTAGTTAGAGATGTGTTTGATTAGAAGTAAAGAACTTGGATTACTGTTTTTCACATTTATTGCAGTAATTAATCTCTCTTGAATTTTAAAGCATTAAAAATATTTTCTAATTACTGGTTCTCCTCTGTTACCTCGGCTACAGCAGACTTGCTTGGTCATGACAGATTATATCTTTTTGGAACTTTGAGTGCTCTGGTGGTAGGAATAGGATGAAGACTGAAAATGTCTTGCCCGTGTTAGCACATCTGGTTTTAGAAATTATTGAATATTGCCAGTTGTTGAGTTTAAGTTTTCAATTAGCTTGCTTATCCAGGTGAACACTCACTGAATTTGCTTTCTGTCAAGTTATTCTTATAAAAAGGAAAAAACCAAAAACCAAACCACCACTTACCAACTTCTTCCATTAAGTTTGCAGAAAGAACTCCAAGATGTATATTCTGCATGAAAACCTGAAGCAGTGATGAGTGTGGAAAAGACATAAATTTAATTCTGAATGCATTGATTTCAGTTATGTTACACTCTAATGGTTTTTCTATTACTTGGGTCTTTAATAGGGAATCTTCTGCCTGGCTTGAGGCAGCTGAATATGTAGTACTAGGAAGAATTAAAATGAACCCAAAGATAAATGACATGATTTAATTACAGCTGAAGAAAATATAACCTATGTGTTTCATATGATTGTCCCTAGAAATACACGCAGGGCAGCAGAAGTCTGGATGGATGAGTATAAAAATTTCTATTATGCAGCAGTGCCTTCAGCCAGGAATGTACCTTATGGCAAGTAAGTCACAAGTACTTCTGTGCCCTGTTCGTTTACTCTTCAGGAGACAGCACCTTCTGAGGTGAAAGCAGTGCTAGCTGTCATGTATTATCTCCTTAAGATACAGTTCTACTGTTCTTGAGTGTTCTCTATTCTTTAATGTACATAAAGACAGCAGCCTGACTTTGAAAACTGCTCCTTTTTTCCCCCTCTAGTATTCAAAGCCGAACGGAACTCAGAAAGAGACTTAGCTGCAAACCCTTCAAGTGGTATCTTGAAAATGTTTATCCTGAGTTACGGTAAGTTTTGGCTGAATCAGAGATAGTATGGAATGCTCTCTCTTCCCCCTGCTCCCCCCGCCCCTTTCCCCAGAAATCATCAGTTTCTCCTTCCTTGGTTGTCGAGGGTGGTTGGTTTTTAATTTATTTGTGAAAGTAATGCCTCACGTGGGCTTTTTTGCTTTTGATTTTTCTTAGTTCCATTCCTAAAGAGCCGTTTTTCCCTAGTAAGGTGCTTTTTCTACTTACTGCAACTACGGTTGCACTAACAGGTGTGTTAGAGAGCAGTGCCTGAAGTTAGTCTCCTACAGGAGCCGTTTGCTCAGGAGTGCACTGTTCTGTATCCTGTTGCCATCCCTTTAAAGCTTTTGCCTTTGCCTAAGCGCAGACCCGGCTGAGCGAGGAGACGTTCTCAGTAATGGGAGTCAGCAGGCAAGAGGGCCGGGGATGCTTGGCAGACTCTAGCTGTTTTCTGCTCTTCCTGCCGCGTGTTCTCTGTCACTGCATAACCATTAACTCAGCAGAGCAGGGGCGAGATGAGAAGAGGGGAATGAGGGGTCACGCTGCTAACAATTTCTGTAACATGAATTAATCCTAACTCATGAAAAATCCTTGAGGAGGAGCACTTTTGAAAGAATAAAATGTTTCATGTTCAGTAACCCATTAGTAAGTGCATCAGTCAGATCTGAGTCTATAAACTATTTTGTCTGCTGTCAGCCTAACGCTGGTAGTGTAACGGCAAGATGCTGTGTGTGGTTTATAAGAATACTTGTTGTTTTTTCCTGGGGGCACTTCATGTCGGTGGAGTCAGGTAACTGCTAGTGGCATACAGGCTTGGAATGCAAAAGCACCAGCCATTACAGCCCTAGTGAACCATGTACACAGCCACGCTTACTGAAGTGTCTCGTAAACCAGGATGATGCTGAGGAAGTAAGTTACTTTTGTTTAATTTGTTAGGAAAAGTGTCTTGCGAGCTGTCCTGGAAAATGTGCTGCCATAAGCATTCCTTAAGTGTAACGTTGTCTTACTCTGTGTCATCTCTTGTGCTCATTCTGCTGGCCTGAATAACTATACTCATAGTATAGTATATTTGTATATAGTGTATATACACACACACATATATATGTATATAGTATATAAACTACATAGTATAGTACATCTGAAATCTTAAAAGGAGCAAATACGCCCTTGCTTTACTGCTTGACATGAACTCACAGACTCTACTCCACAACTGAACTTTGTTGAATGGCTTTGCCTAGATATTTCCATCCTAAATGAGTGCACTTCATGTGCAACCATTAGAAAACAGATATTAGCAAAACATTGATTGGTTTGGGTTGCTTCTTTAATTCTTAACCCCTTTTCTAACACTTCAGTAAAAATAGTCTGGGAAGAATATAGAATGTCATATTTTTGCCACAAACTAGCTTGGCTGGGGAAAAAAAAAAAGAGGGCTTGATGACCTTAACTGATAGCTTGAGTGACCTTACATGATGATGTTAAGTCATCTTCAGCTTGCTTTTTGTGCTGAGTTTCTATGTTCATCCTCATTCTCTGGTCTAAGTCTCTTTGTATTCTGTCCTAAGCTTGCAACTTTATTCATGTTTGATCGGTTCATGATCAGGTAGTTGCCTTCCCTCCTCAGAAGATGATTGAGATTTCCAGATAGTAATAATCACTCATCTTTAACCTGTCATCTTAAAAATATTCTGAGTGAAGACAAGGAGTTGAAAAAATAATTAAAGAAACTGAATTAAGCAGATATTTCTGGTTTTATTTTAGGGTACCTGATCATCAAGATATAGCTTTTGGGGCTTTGCAGCAGGGTACCAATTGCCTTGACACTTTGGGCCATTTTGCAGATGGTGTTGTTGGAGTTTATGAATGTCATAACGCCGGGGGAAACCAGGTCTGTATGCCATTCATTTTTTTTTTCCCCTCACAATATGCGATCTTTAAAAAAAAAAAAAAAAAGAAAATGAAACTTTTCAACTCAAGCAGGTACTATGTGCTGGTGATAGGAAGATGAACCCAAATCAGCAGATCACTTGTTATAACAGATTAGCTAAATAACTTCTTAAAATATAATTTTGCATTTTCAGGATTAGAACCTGAGCCCAGAGATTCATTAAGTGTGCATCAGATTATCCCTTTCCTTTGCCTTTATAAATACTTGCTTTTACACTAGAGGCCAATAATTTCTTTCCCAGGAGTTTTATGCTTGTATATAAAGCTTTTTTCAGCGTATTGGTGTTTGCTTTTTTTAGGGGGGATTTTTGCTTAAGAGAAGATTTGGGTTGTGTTAAGCATATGGCCTAAGGTCAGCAAAATAGAAGAATGCTTTACTGTGGTGCCCTATTAGTCATTTCCAATTTGCTGTAGCAGGGCATAAAAAAGAAATCTGTCTTAGATCCCCATTTGGCTCTTCTAGAAAACAGAGGTGCCTAAATGTCATATCTCGTTCACCCACAGTAAAAGGGAGTGTTTCAACAAATCCTTTCTAATCCTACTCTTAAACTAATTGCAAATGTGTCAAATTTGTAAATGAGAGTACTAATTATTTCAAAGACTATTTATGCAGTTGTGACTTGGTTACCGTTCATGAAATACATTTGTGCTCACTGTTTTGTGTGCTGCTTTTGTCGTTAATTCTTTTTGTAATCAAGCTGATCATAAGTAAAAGGTAAGATTAATACTTCAAGTACATCTGTTAAAATAGAAGGCTGACCAATTACAATTTTTTTGTAATTTACTATGGAGTGAATATCAGTATTTAAATTAAATGATTTAAATTAAAGGGGAAACCCCTAAAATCAGATGAATCCTGAAAGAAGTTATTTCCTGGAAGATACGTTGTGTTGATTTGAACGCATTGCCATCATATATCTGAGATATGCCTCTTCCCCATCATTAAAGAGGATATATCTGGGGAAGCTTTTTCTTTTACCTTTATGAAAGTACACTCATCTTTTCAGAACACCACAGTGGTTTGGGGTTTTTTTAGGAGAAAGGATGAATGTATCAGAATTGGTGCAGAACTCTTCGAGTTTCTGGTGATGTTGTGTGTTCTCTGTAGAAACACAGTTGTTTTCTTCTTTCAGACTCCCCTCCCCTGAACCTGACCCCCCTTTATGTACAGTTTCTTCTCTGAAGTTGACCTTGACAAACCAATATACACTTGCTCTGAACACGTCCCTGTGAGAGGACGTTCAGACAGGTTAAGGGACAGAATGGGTCAAAACCAGGTTGTATGTTAAAAGAGAATTCGTACTGGATTGGAGGGAATGAACAGCATGGGAGAAGAGGATAGGGAATAAACCAGCCTTTAGATCTGTACTATGCGGTGTTGTACCTGTTCTTGTCGAGAGCGTTTGGGGAGCAGGGCTGGGATTAAGAGCACTCAGATATTAAAGACTGTGGAGACCTCCTCCTGTAATTTGAAGAGGCTGCTCTGGCTTATGCTCAACACAACTTAAAATGCAAGATGTAAGTGAAAATGGGAATTGCCCTCCCCCAACAGGTTGGTAGAATTTGGTGATTAAAAAGGCAGATGCACGCCTCCTAAAGGGCTGAAGAAACTGTGATGTTTGACAATTATGTACAAATATGTAGGGTTATGGTAAAGAACTAAATGTAAAGCTGAATGCGCTTAGGCACAAGGGGAAGTTCTCAGGTTAGTGGTGGTCTACTAATTTTATATTTGTGATTTATGACACAGGTTTTTCCAAATGTCCTGACTTTCAAATTTTTACCTAGAGCTATCCTGTTTCCAGCCTGTGCCCTGAGCACATACGCTTCTTGCAATTTTTCTTTTCTGATGTAGTGGAATTTGCTGAATCTAATCTCCATTATAGCTAATCATAGCTCCTGATTGCTGGAGGAAGGCTTCTCTACGCTGTGTTTTGTACCATGAAGGACCATCACGTAGATGTCTCCAGGAGCAGAGCTTGGAGCTTTTGCAGAGCAGTATCTTTGGCTTTTAAATGTGTTAGTTTCTTGCATGATTTCTGTCGTGTCTGGGGCACTTTCAGCCTTTTGATGGAAGAGTGAAGATGTATAAAACAGTATTTTTGAGGCTCTGATTTTCTTTTCTTGCAGGGTTCTCAAACATAAGTTCTACCACTTCCTGATAGTATTTTCAACTGTCATTAATCAGTATACATCTTATAAGGGAGCCATCTATTTCAGGGGCATTTGTGATTCCTGATAAGCTCTGAAAAATAATTTGCTTAATTCCTTAAGTTAAAAGTGGCTGTTAATGATTCTTGTTGATATCTTATGAATTTAACAGAACTGAGAAGACAAGTAATTTTGCCGTCATCCGAGATTAACATGTTGAGAACAAAAGGAAAAGTTTTTAGCTTCCGGGTTTGGAAGAAAAAGGGACACACAGAGTTCTCCTAGCTTTGCTTTATTTTGCATAGTTGTCATTATTTTGGTGCTTACATAATGGGGTACCCTTCTAACTGCTTGCTACCTGTACAGTGGCAGTTACTTGTGACATTGGTTAGAGGTTCTGATTGTTTCCTGAGCATCTGTTCTCAAAGGAATTTAATCGTTGTTAAATCTGCTGAGTTTAAAAGTGGTTACGCAAGCCAAAAAATCAGTTATGGTATCAGAAAATTAGTAAAAAATATGGAATGGGACTAGTCATTTAATTCTTTGCTGAAATGCTGATTGCTTGCAAAATAACATTTATATGTAGCCAGGCTTGGCCCTGTGTATCTAGGGTTTTGTATTATACAACACTGAATCCTCTTTAGTTGCTGGAGAAAAGCTAATCGTGCCACTTTTAAGTAGCAGTGAGCATGATTTGGGTAATTAGCATGTCTTCTGTTGATAGATCAGCTTCTTTCCTCAAAGGATAATTTGACATGTGAAGACCAGTCTGGAACCCCGAGACCAAACACTGGGGAGAAAGGCATGGAGAGAGTCTGATCAGCAGGCCCTGCACAGGAGGATGCTGTGATCAACCAAGCTGGGCAACAGTACATACAGAATAGCTTTTCTTTGCTCCGAGTTGTGTATTTAAATGCATTTGAGAGAAATTCTGTTGTACGTCGTGCCTTGGATAGGAAGTGACGTTCTCCCTCTGCCCTTTGGTGTGGCCCTCTTGTGTATTGCCTTCTGGTGGTCTCTATCCGATTAAGAACTGTTTGCTCAGTGTGGTACACATGCTTCTGGTGTGTGGGTAGGATGGCCGGTGATGCTGCAGACCAAGCTGGTAGGGGTTTCATATATATATATAATTATGTATATACAAATCTCCCCTACAAAGATGATGGGGGGGGGGGGGGTGTTATGCAGAGAGAGATATGGATACAAATATAGCTGGACAAATATTTGGGCAAGTATTTTAAATCCGTGGTGTGTGCTTGGCTGTTGTACTGCTGTAAACCCAGGAGAGGGAGCAAACCACCAGGCCAGCCCTGAGCAGACCTGGGGACAGTGAAGCAACTGGAATTACTGTGCTTGAAACCCACCTTTTTTCCCTCTCCTGCTCTATGGGAAGCAATACATCGTTCTAATGCTCATACTATTTAACGCTCATGCTATTTACAGGATTTTAACCTGTGCTATATATGCAGAGATAGCACAAGCACCTTATGTGTAAATGTTAGTATAGACAATTTGGTACACTTTTTTTTTTTCTTTCTTTCTTTTTCTAGGAATGGGCCTTAACAAAGGACAAGTCAGTGAAACATATGGATTTGTGCCTTACTGTTGTGGACAGAGCACCTGGTTCACTAATAAAACTTCAGGGCTGTAGGGAAAATGACAGCAGACAGGTTAGTATGTCGTGAAGACACTCTGCAGACAGTGGAGAAAACAAGGGTTGTGAATGAGAATGCAAGAACACGCACTGGTAATCATATCTTCTGTCCATTCTACTCCTCTCTGTCTCACTGCTGTGTGTGTGAAGTTGGGATGAGTTGACACCTTGGCAGAGCAGCCAGAATAAGCTTGTGTACTGTGCTTTTCGTAGGCCAGTGACAATCTTTTTATGGACACGTAGAGGTTTTATCCCAACGGTGGCCTTATATAAAGGTTTCACCCAACAGCACTGATGGGTAACAGTCTTCAAACTGCCATGTCCATTTTCTGAAATAGAATATATATTCTACAGTGTATTTTTGAAAGCTATCGTTCAGTGAAGTTTGAAGGGTATGTAGTCTGTGTCTCAGTGTGGTTTGGCTTTCCTTTCTTCTTTTCAGCTATGAGCTGTTTATAACAGCACTAGACTCCTTTATTTTTATTAATGCGGCATTGTAACTTCATCTATTTCCCATGCCTGAGGAAAATCGCATTTGCAGAGTCATACCATCTTTTTGATCTGGTTGTGTAACAATTCATCTCTTTCTGCTAAGTCATCAGTTCTGATTGTCTGCCTGCTTTGCTTCTGTATCTCAGTTTTTGCAGTCAGAAAACTGAAATGCTATTACTTGATAAAGGAAGAATATTCTTGCCACTTTTCAGAAAAGAAAACTAAGGAAGCAAGATTTTCTTAATAAGGTTTAAAAGCACAGTATGTTAGAAATGCAACAGAAAACTTTTTTTTTTTAACAGCCTGTATTTGGGGTTTACTCTAGATTGGTTTTCTTCTGTAAAACTGAAGGGTGTCTTAACAGATTTCTGTAAAGTTGTCTTTGGTGATTGTGCTTCTTACTTCTCTATGTTCAGAGCCGCAGTGTTATGTGGCTCTGATTTTTATTTTTCCCTTCAGGCCAAAGGTTTCACACAGGGAATGTGGTGTTGACTATATTTGAGACATGTGAAAGTACAGGAAAATGATTTGGTGTTTTCTGCATCTATTGCAGTGTATTAGCTGAGTGAACAGTTGTTTTGGCAAGGCTTGCCATAACTTACCCTTTTCCAAGGTTCATCTAAACTACATACTGTTGTTGCAGTTTTCACAGCTTTCCCAAGCATGAGCCAGGGAAGCTTATGAAGACTTCAAAGGACAGGATGTAGGACTCATCTTTTTCCTGCTTTTTCCACTCAATAACTCAATAACTGTATTTTCTCTTCCAGAAATGGGAACAAATTGAAAGCAATTCTAAACTGAGGCACGTTGGCAGCAACCTCTGTCTAGACAGCCGAAATGCCAAAAATGGTGGTCTCACCGTTGAGATCTGCAGTCCTTCTTTGTCACAACAGTGGAAATTCACACTTAATCTGCAGCAGTAGAGAAGGACTTACGAGCAAAACGCTGTTTTGATTCATAGACGTTGGGCAAAGTTTTGATTGAATTACTGATGTATTTCTTAAAACTTTCCACGGAACTTATATACCTCAGTATTCCACCTTTATCTGAAAGTAGGAGAGTGCTGAAGCAGACACCAGGGATCCAGGGGACTTGGAGCACTGCAAAGATGTCACTGGATATGACTGCAGCAGAATTCCTTCTTGGTGTGAAGACTTCAATGATTCCTTTCTGTCTTCAGTTATGTACGTGCACAGCAGATAATTAACTCTAGGAACAACTGATGTATGATTTTAAAAAAGGATCTGAAGAAACACCTGTGGGGAACAGGGTGTGGGAGGGAGGGTGGGGAAAATTACTAGGAAAAGGTCATTTTAAAACTCCATTTGCATAGAAATCATGGTTTGTCGTTTCCAGAAACAGAAGTGTCATTTTGAAGGGGTTTTTTTTCTCCTGTGTGTACTTGGTAATTTGAATATGAACTTTTCTATGATGGACTCTAAATATAAATATAAAAAAGTATATATATTGTCAGTTCCCAATGATTTATATCAGTTTTCATCATCCTATAATTATCAACAAAGTGATTGACATACGTATAACCAGAAATCAGATTGGAATGCTATGAGAGTGAAACTTTATGAAGGTGCAGATTTTGTGCTGCTGAGTGTGATGTCCGTGCTAACACTGGATGCTTTTGCTTTGCAAACTGGATCTACTTCTTAACACTTCGCCCTCACTGGAGATCACGAAACTCAGGAGGAGAAAGAAAATAGCAAAATAAGCCAATGCATCGGCACAGATGATTGCTCGGATTGTTTATTCCTACTTGGAAATTCATTACATGTGCTCTGGATAACGTTAAACTTGTACTTGATATTTGTGTTGATCATTTCTGTAGTACTTTGTCTTTACAATACTTCTTCCTTTGTTAAAAAAAAATTATATAAACAGTGCAGATCTATCATGCAGCCATGTGGGTTCAGCACAGTTTTATTCTGGGCCCTAATGAGAAATTTCTTTCTCTCAAGCTCCCCTTTTGAGTTGTAGAAATAAGATAGAATAGTAACGTCACTGTTGACAGCACAAGATCTGAATTTTAATTTGCAATGATGAGCAGCTATGTAATATCTCTGAATTGCACTTGCTTAATTTATAGACCTACTACTGGGGAATTTTCTTCTGTTTTGTTTCTGTAAATGGAGCTTTTTGAATGGATTCAGGCTTGGCTCTGGGAATCAGCCTGGATACCAGCAGATCCTATGTGTTTTTAACCATAGAACCTGTGCGTTTTTTGCAGCTTCAGTCCAGCTGATGTCATTTTTATATTAAAATAATGTCAAAGTTAACCCCAACTTTGACCTGTCCTTTCTTATGTTTGCATAGACTATATCCTTTTTTTTATTAAAAGCAAATGCTTCAATGAGCTTTTAAACTGAGAAGCAAAGGTAAATAAGTACTAGTAAGCAAGTCAGCACTGACAAAAATTCATGAAGACGTGTGGTGCCAGGAAGTGGTTTTAGTAAGGTGATGGATCTCAGAGAAATATAATGGTTGATATAAGGAGATAAAAAACATCTGCTGTACTGTAGTATGCTGGTACAGTTCCCCTCTTTCTTTGTTCCTGGAAGTAGAGTAGTTCCCAACTTATTCCTGACCCCACCCCCCATTTTCTTTGGCTGCACCTATACAGGAGGTGCAGGGGTGGTACTTTCCTGGGCAAGGTGGCTTTAACTGTGCTAGTCTGTGCCCATAAATACCTTGTGTGTCTGAAGTTGACTTGCAAGTACCTGTGTACCTTTTTGGATGGGGACGTTAAATCCAGCTTCTTCCATCCATCATCTTTTTGTTTAATGAATAATACTTCTTGCTTCTTCACAATCCACTTTCTCCAGAACTTGCCTGTTTTAGAGGCTATACGGTGGATAAACTGTTTTTCAGCTTTTAGTTTCTCCCTATCT
The DNA here is from genome assembly GCF_023634085.1 of Falco cherrug. Taxonomy (NCBI): domain Eukaryota; kingdom Metazoa; phylum Chordata; class Aves; order Falconiformes; family Falconidae; genus Falco; species Falco cherrug. The sequence continues at coordinate 79,827,935 of NC_073702.1, read as the reverse complement.
GTAGCCTTTTAACCTAGCTGAGAACTTGAAGAACATGATTCATAAACATAGCAGTAGTTTTCTTCATGTTCTGGAAAAATAAATGCTGAAACATGGGCTCAGTAGCAAATAAATTGTTTGAGGTTTTGAAAAACAGACTTGAAAAGAAAAAAAACCAGCAACCCCAACCACTTAGCTTCTACCGTGGAGGTGTTTCCATTTGCAACTACAATCATAGCAAGGGTAGTACTAACTGAAATCAGCAGTTGCAACTCTGAATATTGACCTGCCACTTATATCTAAATCAGAATTGCTAGTAAAAAAATCTGTATTCCACCTCTTAAATCTAATCTCAACTGCTATCATAAAATAGGAATGTTTTCACTAATTCCCCATGGATGCTGTGCATAGGGGTTTTAATATAGGAGCTGTATGTCACTTTTCTTTGAGAGAACGGACAAGAAGTGGTATCCTTTCGTTATGTTTACATGACAGTGTGCCAAAGTTACTTACTGTGATTTTAGGGGTTTTTAATGTTGAAGAAATTTGCCCATTTGAAAGGTAAGTTAAGAGCCCTTGAAGCAAATTGCGATGGAGTCTCCTGAGAACTCTTCTTACTGTCTTCAGAGCAAGAATGGTGATAATGTTTGTTTTGCAGATTTTCAAAACATAGTTTGGAAACTGTTTTTTCAGTTGGTTTGAAAAGTCTGCTGTACAGAGCTTGTACTTTGTTCATTTTATAGATGGAAACCATCCTTGAAAAATTGTTTAACTTAAATAAAGAAGAATGCTTTATAGATAAATGTGTGATGGTTAATATAACTGAGTAAACCCAGGAAGTCTGCCTGGAGCTTGTAGATTGAAGTAGTTTCCAAATGCTTTGGTTCACTTGGTCATTCCTGTTCTTAAAGTGTGTATATGTGGGTTTATATTTGCATTTATGAAAAGAGAATGTGTTTGTATTTAAACCAATATGATAGCGTTGAGGAAATTGTCTTATCACAGAAGCTGCTTTACCTTGAGCAGGGAGTTCAGGGTGCTTCACATTGAGGAGTGACTGTAGTCGCCTGAAAATATATTGTTAAGGCACTGGCCGTCCTGCCCCATTTGGCCTTATCTTCTCAAGACTTCCACTGGTCCCTCTCTTTGCTGCCAGGGACGTCTCCGTGCCAGGCATGGCAGGACCTCCTGCAGCCTGCAGGGTGGCCGCAGCAGCAGCTCTCACAGCGGGTTGGGGTACCTCTCCTCATCTGCTCCTGTGGTCTTTCTGCTTGCTCTCTGTTGTGTAGGGTAGTAACTCAAGATATTTGTGGTGCACCTGAAGGTAGATCAGATTCATCAATGATTGGATACTTCATGTTTAAAACAAAAAAGGACACTTTTTAAATGAAAGGCTTTTTAGTGGGGGGACACAAACGTGTCACAAGTGTAGTTTACAGAGCTCGCAAATGAACTTGCACTAGCACAGCTGGGGAGGGAACAAACCCTCTGGTAGGTGATGGACAGCTGTGGAAGTGTGAGGTTCTCCTACTGCTGTCAGAGTTAACGTGGGGCTGCAGTCAGGGCATGGTGCTCCATCACAGCATCACCTTGGCAGAGCTGGGCTGCAAGCCACGTGGGTTAGGGGACTGTATGATTTGCTCTGGGAGGGTAAATGGGAAGCTGGAGAATGAAATAAATAAAAAAAAATAATCTCATCTGTGATGCTTTGTCCAGCTTCAAGTCAGTTCTCTGGGCACATCGTTCTTTCTTAACTTTGTTGCATCCAGGGCTAGGATCTCTGGTCCTGGTCTGAGAAACTCAGCTGTGCTAGTTAGCCCCAAGGACTCGATCAGCTGGCACAGCCTGCAGAGGCATTTATAGGAAAGGTTTAAACAATTCCACTCTTTTAATTGTACTGACAGGAAGGTTTTTACCTGTCAGGCTGCAGGAAAGGAGAGTTTTTGGGTACAGACTTACTTGCCCTCCGTGCCAGAAATCAGCGACTAGTTGGCACCTTTCAAAAAAGTCTAAGTTGAATGAAGGAAATAGATCTAAATTTAATATTTATGGTTGCTGAAAATCAAAAGGCCCTGTCAAACTGCAATGAGCAAAAGAAACAGCCTTGCATTTGCAGATTATGTCTGAGAACTCGGGTGAGGATTCTCTGCCTTAAATGCCCTTTGACACCTGTGAGCTGCTCGGAGATACTAAAAGACAATTGCAACAGGCTTCTGGCAGTGGCCTTTAATGTAATCTAATGCTAAATGTAGAATTCTCTCCTATGTCTCTGTCTAGAGTCTCTTACGTCTTCTGCGCGTAACTGTTCTCAGTAAACTTCTTAGTCTAAGTGTGTTCTGCTGGAATGAACCATCCAGCAAATTTTGCGCTACTTCTGACCAGAACTCCATTGTTTCCATTGCCTTATACCCAAGTGTATATATATGGAAAAAAATGTTCTTATTCAGAGTCATTAATTTTCAGGCCATGCTTTTTAGCCAGTTTCTGTGCCTGGTTTTACTCTGCTTGCCTGTCACTGCATAAAACCAGATATATTTTAACCTCTTTGTAAGGGAATAGTTAGTCTTTCCTCTTTGTGGACTAACAAACATATTTTAAATCTTGAATTTTCAAGAAGATGCCTGCGTGCGTTTGGAAAGGAGGGTGAATATTAGGAGAGATTAAAAGGCTGTGATCCGCTTGAGGTAAGGGCTGGGGTCTTGTTTAACATGGGTCCTATGGAGCATTGTCCAGTTTCTGTCTGGGGTGTTACTGCACAACCTTAATTATTTCAAAATGTTATATTTTTGTATACAAATACCAGTGTCTACTTTGCCTTACTTAGATGCATATTAAACATAGATGGTCTATAAAATTTGTGTGGTCCTCAGTTGCAGGCATGCATCCAGCACCTGGGTCCTCCTTCCACCTGACATACAATGAATGATTTCATAGCAATAACTTGTTATAGAACACTCTAGCAAGAGGCTTGTTCCTGTACAGAATGATTTCAAATTAACAGAAACCGCTGAAAAAATAGTCTAGTATAATAAGCTGTGATTGCAGAATGAGCACAAATGTCAGGGTTCCATCTTTTGTTAGACCACACACTTTATTTACAACTTCACATCCAGTAGCTATATTAAGATTTGCTAGTAATCAGGCTTAAAAACTGGGAATAACGTCGGTCCACAGATGTTCTCTCTGTACAGCCCTCCAAGAGGCTGTCTGAATGGGTGCAAAATACCCTTTTGATTTGACTTGATTTCTTGCAGCACAGCAGCGTGTTGTTGCTCTGTGTGCAGGAAGAGCGACCTGTTGGATTTCAAGTCTCTATTTCTACGCAGCAGATGTTTTTAATCAAAGATTTTTTTGGGGGGGGGGGGGGTTTGGTGGGTGGTTTTTTTTTTTTTTTTAATTAAAAAGGGTCTGGAAGTAGCAAATAGATACGTTTTCTGCCATACTTGTGTCAAATAACCCTCGCCTTCTGGTGACCTGGCCATCGTGGTAAAAAGAGGGTTAGAAAATTACCACCAAGTTAGTTGTCTGCTGGTTGCGTGGTGAGCGCCGCTTCTGCAGAACACTTTTCTCTTGGCTTTGGTGCCACCTTTCCTCCTGTCCAGCAAGTTGGTTTTGAAGTGAGCGTGAGGTGGATTCCCAGGTAGCAGCTCCATGCTCAGCTGAGCCAGCCGGTTGCTGCTGAGGGGGAGAGGGATGCTGGTCCTGCCTCCCCTCCTGTGTGCTAGCCGTGGTGCCCTTCCATGGGACAAGTAAGTGAATAAAACAAGGTTAACTTGGTTTTTCTTAGTTTTTTCTGTCTATCTTGGGAGAGTTGAGTTGGCCTCCAGAAGGCTCTAGAGAGCTGGAGTTGGCACGAAGGGGTCATAACCAGGGGCAAGCGAGGGGGGAAGATGTGGAACTTCCCTACCCTTCCAGCATCAGCGAAACACAAAAGCAGCTTGCCCCGCCTGGGGAGCGGTGGGACCCAGTGCTTGCGTAAGGTATTGCTGTTCTCTGCTCCTCGGCGTGAGACTTTGGGTAGTGTTGTCACTGCCCTGGGCTGATCTGTGAGCTAGCAGCCGTTGAAAGGAGCATTAGGAATGCCTGGGGGTGAGCCAGTGTGGGGCGTAAGGAAGGCTGGGAGAAAAAAAAAAAAAAAAATATGGAAAAAGTTGTTTTCGGTAGCCAAAAGCCGTTCAAGCTTGGCTTAACTAGACTGTAAAATCAAACCTTGTTTTCATGAGAGAGCCTGAGCTGAGGGGTGTTCTGTTCTGCTTTTCCAGTTTCCTGTAGTAAAAATAAAAGTAATTATTATTATACCAAAACAGCCTTCCTGCTATCTGAGTCTCAAGCCAGCAACACCTGTAGTGGCAAAAGAGGAGGAAGGAGGAGTGAGACAGAAAAAATTTTGAAGCTGCATCAAGATCTTGGTTTCAATATCAAGCTAATGTTTGATGGGGACCTTCCTACTTGGAAGGGACGTAACGCTTCGGTTTAGACAACCTTGGGAAGGAAAGCGCTCCAGCTCGCGCGCAGGCTGTGCTTGGTGCGGTGCAGACGGTGCTGATGTTGGGCTCTGCCGGCTGGTTCCAGGCACATACGAAGCCTTTGCTTTTACTTTCCTTGTTGAACAAGTTATTTGAGAGAGGGTGGCATCTTCAGGTCGCTGGTGAGGGTCAGGGCTTCTGTCATGGTAGGAGCTACAAAAGAAGATGGCACACTTACTCATATCTTGATGTCTAGGTAGAAAAGATGGAAGGGGGGGGCAAAAAAAAAGTGAAATCGAAGAGAAAGAGGCACCGAGTGAGAGGACAGTGGAGAAGCAGCTGCAGAGCTGCAGCTTAGAATGTACGTTGAAGTCAGTAAATTCATAGTTTCAGGTAAAACAGGATCTGGCTGTCCTGTGCTCACAGCACAAGCTGCAACATCTTCACCAGCGCTGCCTGGGCCAAGCCCTCAGCTTTCTGTCTGGATGTGACCTCTGACGAGAGCGTTCAGACTGGATACAATGTGCAGAAGCGTTTAGGACAGTGTTTTTAAAAGTAAAATTTAGGCAGTTAAACATCTCGGGAAACGTATGAGTTTGAGAATTTGGAAATCTTCAGCTGATCTAATCCTCTTCGTGTCAGCTATTCCAATGTAAGCTTTCGTTTTATTAAGTGGTTCCAGGCTGAATGTCCAGCTCCGACTCCCAGCCGTTGGCTCTGTTAAGTTTCGTTCCTCAAAACATGCTTCTTCATATCAGAGCTGCCGATACAGAGATTCTGTCGTCTCAACTTTTGCCCTTACGGACTGTGCCTCTTAACCTGGCTGAGAAGCAGGATTTTTTCTCAGACCACCCTTTGCTCCAGCCGCTCTGTGAGCAGCTCTCCAGGCAGAGGGATGGTGAGGGGTGAAGGTCCTCTTCCCAACTCCAGTGAAACAATGGATGGGGCCCTTAGGGCTGTTCCTGGTGTAAGATTCCCACTGGCGCTTACCGTTCACGTCGTACTTTGGGCTTTGTATTTGTCCTGGTTTCAGCTGGGATGGAGTTAATTTTCTTCTTAGCAGTTGGTGCAGTGCTGTGTTTTGGCTCTGATGTGAGAACAATGTTGACAGGATGCTGATGTTTTTAGCTGTTGCTGGGTGATGTTGATGCTAAATCAAGGACTTCTGGGTTTCCTGGGCCCTGCCAGGGAGAGGGCTGGAGGGGCACTTGAAATGGGGAAGGGACACAGCCAGGACAGGTGACCCAAGCTAGCCAAAGAGGTATTCCATACCATGGGACGTCATGCTGAGTATATAAGCTGGGGGAAGAAGAACAAAGGGGGGACATTTGGCATTATGGTGTTCGTCTTTATGAGTAAGCGTTATGCGTGATGGAGCCCGGCTTCCCCGGGGATGGCCAAGCACCAGCCTGCCCATGGGAAGTGGTGAATGAATCCCTTGCTTTGCTTTGCTTGCGTGTGTGGGTTTTGCTTTACCTATTAAATTGTTCTGATCTCCCCCTTGAGTTTCACATTCTTTTCTGATTCTTCTCCCCATCCCTCTGGGTGAGGGGGAGTGAGCGAGTGGCTGCGTGGGGCTGGGCCCCCGGCCGGGGTTAAACCAGGACAGTAATACAGCCAGCCAGCTCTTAGGCAGTGCTCCGAGGGGTGGTGCATCCTCCCTGGCATCCAGCAAACCCAGCATACCGAGATAAATCAATGGGTTTGATTATTTGATATGTCACTTGCAGGTTATAAGACAGGATTTGGGGTTTTTTTATGAAAACAATAAACAAAACGTTGCCACACGTCCACGGGCGGTGCAGGCTGCTGATCTGAACTGATACGCTTGACGGTCTGTTGATTTGCTCAGGGAACACCCCAAAAATTGGTTGTCCACATGGGATCCCTGACCTGCTGTGGTTCTGATTTCTCAGGACAGGGTTATATGCTGGAATAGATCAGAGTGTTCACGCAGCATGCTGGAAAGTCTTGAGACACACAGGGAAAGTGGAGTAAGGGAAGCAGACATAACTCAACTACAAGCTGAGCAGCATGGAGCACATGCTGTGGCCCACTTTCTTCCCCTGTAATTTGAAGTCCTTTATCAGCAAGGAGTAGGAATTGTCTTGCTCCATCTGCTTTGAGCTGGAAAGGCACAGTGACGGTACAAGAAGAGGTTAAATCATGAACAGTAAGGAGAATATGGATAGGGAGTTAACTCTTGGTTGTTCTTCACAAACAACGAGTGAGAAGGCAAAAAAGGAGGTTTTCAGGTACCAAGTTTAAGACAAAAGTACTTAACACTGTTAAAAAATACTCCATGGATGTGAAATCCCTTTTAGTGAAAAAAAGGGCTGTAAAATGTGAAAACATGTGAAATGTAGGAAGTCTCTAAGTCAGAGATTGAGGGGAGCTTGGAGGGCAGGTGGAGGAAATATTACTCGGTGTTAATCTCATTCCTTTGATCGTCTCTTAGGCACTTGGCTACCGGGTTATCTTGTCCCTTGGTCCATGTTGGCTAACAGTTTCCAGCTGAAGTGCCCCTGGTAGCTGATACCTGAGGCCGGACAAGCGTGCGATGCACAGAGCATCTCGGAGAGCAGCAGGCTGGGTGAGCACCCCGGCATCGCCAGGAGTGCGCGAGGCGGCGCTGCCGACTGAGCACACCCAGGAGCAATGACCAGGCAGCTGATATTTAATATGCTAGGTGGAGAATCCCATCTCCAGCTGTCATTTCAAACTACCTGTTCTTTTTGCTACAGCTTACTTACAAAGTGGCCTCCTTAACCTCTTGCATAACATGCAAAAAGGTTTTTGGTTGATTTTGATATTACAATGGCAAACGGCTGCACAAAGTTTTAAATTTCAGACTTTCACTTATGAAAAAATGAGAAGAGATCGGGAAATTATTTTTTTTACTTTATTGTGAATAGCAGAAGTCTAGCACCTTCAGGGATCAAAGTCTACGTGCCATTTTTAAGAATTTCCTTTAAATCCAAATCTGCTACAGATATAAACCCATAAGAATCAGCATTATCAATAGCCTCTTAGGTAGAAGATGGCATCTCTGATATTCTGGTGTCTCTCTATCGCAGTCCCCAAGGACAGCCTTTGAAAGCTTCTGAAGAAAAGAAGTTTTTACAGACTCCTGAAAACGCGCCATAGGATTTTCAGTTAGCCTGGATGCAAGGTCCTTGGTGCTGCATCTGAATTTGGACCTTTATTAGCAGTGCTTGGAGAAGGGCTTGTGTGAGCTTCTGAATATCCTCAGTTGGCACGATGGGGGTCCTGGTCCAAGACGGGGCACCCTGGGCTCCGTTGCTTGAGAAATGATGACAAAAAGGCCAAGTGGCTTTTGCAGCTGGGAACTCCCGTGCTGTGGGATCCATTGGTGGGAACCAGCCCCCCTGTTTTTCTTAGCACCAGTACGATACTTTTGAGATCCATTTCATATGGATGAAAACAACTTCTGGCAATGAGGCTGAAGACACGTCCAGCCCGTGTGGAGCAGAATGGAACCTGGCAGGAGTGAGCGATGCTCTTGAAGCAAGGATCTGGGAGTGACTTTCCGAAAAGACTGAGGAAAAAAAGAACAAACAAAAACCTCACCCCCTACCCCAAACCACACAAAAAACCCAAACCCAACCCAACCAACCAAACAACAAAAAAACCCAAACACCAAACCAACCAACCAAAAAAAACCCCAACCCCCAAACATTCACTTTACCATTGAAAGGAAAAGCTGAACGTGACATTCGAGCCTGCTCACTCCATGCTGGCTGTGCCTGAATATTTGTGCTGGAGGTGGCAGCCACGTCAGCCTCATTCCTTGCACCTGCAAAGGCTGGAGCAAGAGTAGCCACAAACATGTTTTAAGCATTTTGTTGAGGTGGGGTTGTTGTGTGGGAAGAGCTCTGTTAGTGAGATGGTGTTTTCTGTTTCAGCAGGGACTGCCTTTCAGGGCAAGGGGCTTACCACTCTTGCCCCTCACAGGAAAAAACTGGGGGGGGGGGTGTGTGTACAAAAGGGGCTGTCTGAGCGTAAAGTATCCGCAGAGAGAACGATTGTCTGCTGCTCTGTACAGTATGGCTGTTTCTGTGTTCCCCTATACATGGCAGCCCCTGCTTCTTTACCTGTGGGACGCAGCCTTCCCTTTCCCAGCGGCTGAGCCCGGCATCTGTTGTGGGGAGGGCTTGAGCCCCTGCATCCCACTGGCAGCTCTGTTCTCTTCAGCTGGCTGCCCTGGAACACAACTTTCCTGCTGGTGCCCGTGTTCCAGTTTCCTCCTTTTAGCAGAAGAGAATTTGATTTTTTTTTTCCCCTCACTGTTATTATGGGCTGCGAAGAACAGCTCTTAAATTAGCCCTGGGGAGGTGGGAAGGCAGAGAAAGCTCGCTGCGGGGAGTTGGTCTGGTACGTGTGATAAGCACAAGCTCTACCTGATTTGCCTGATGAACCCTGTCATATGCAGAGCCCTCTCTTGAGTTTGTTTCTGTTGTTTTAATTAACTTTTGGCAGTCATGCCAAGCACAAATCCCGCGCCTTTTTCCAACCGCTGCTGCAAAATTGCAACGAAGCTCTTTGGTGGCCATAGCTCTACTCAGGAAGCCGGGGTCCACCCAGGGAGCACCTGCTGAAACTCAAAGGCCTGTGTGAAGGTGCCAAAGGTCCAGAACAACCCATGATAGTGACCCTTTATCACCTTTCCTAAAATCCTCCTGCTCTGTTTTCTCTCCACCGCTCTGAACAGCTCAGAGACCTACAAATCTGCTGTTCTTGCCACTTTTTTGGGACGCCCAAGTGCTGTTCGGCCAGAGTTGCTCCTGCTGGATGCGTGCCGTGCTGTGCTGACCTGCACCCGTGTGGATAAGGGCTGGCCTGGGTGATGCTGGCCCCGGTACCTCTGAAGGCTGTCCCTCTGCGGGGGACACTTCTCAGCCCTGAGGACTATGGGGCGGTTGTGTTGGTCCAGACTGAGAGGATGCCCCCAGGTTGTCCTGTGGCACCTGCCAGGGGTGAAAGCATCCCAGAGCATCTAACAGTGGGGGAGGGGTGGGAGGCAGCACACAACCCCCTTCACTGCCCTGCAGCATCGATGGGCGATGCAGGATTTAGGTCCCCTGCCTAGGGAGGGGTGTGCCGGGTGCTGGGCACCTCTGTCACACAGCCCTGAGGTGCTGGCAGGAGGGAACAGCAACTTTTGAAGTGGACTGTAAATCCCCCAGGCTCCAGCTGAGGTGTTACGCTGTGTTTTCGACAGGGGAAGATAACTTGGCAGCCACCCATTTTAAAGTAAATCTGTCTTGAGAAGAGAGAGCTGCTCATGCGTTAGCGGGTGCTTCAGCCTTTGCGTAGAGTCCCGAAGAAGAGCAGCAACAGCAAGTCTCATCATCCAGTGCTGATCTTCATTAACCACATGAGAAACTGGGTTAAGCTACCTCAGGCAAAAAAATCCTGCAGGCTGCTGCGAGGCTCTGTCCGCTGGGAAAGGGCGCTGCTGCCGTGCAACGAGGAACCTAACCGTGTTATAAATAACTCTCCGTTGCTCCGAAAGAAACAGTAAGAGGCAAACCTTTCCTTCTCTCTTTCTGTTCTAGTTTTATCCCTTTTGGGTAGCGTCAAAGCGATTGTGAAAGCAGAGCCGGTGGCGAGCAGGGAGACAGCAGGTAGGGCGAGCACGTGGAGGGGGAGCAGGGACTGGTGTAGCTGGTGGTTAAACCTGACGCACAGGCGTGAGGTTGGGTGCTCACCTACACGGCATGGGGACGGGATTTCCAGCGCCACTGAGTCAGGCTGCAGCGGGAAGCTCCTTGCAGCCCGGTTTTGTCAGGTACCTGGTCCCCCTGGCTCAGAGGGTGCCCGGCCATCACGCCTGCAGGCTGCTCTTCTGGGAAGTAATGGGAGAAACGTTCATCCCAGTGCCTTGCAAGCTGCTCATGAGGTGTGATTTACAACCGGTCTGCTGATCCACCCTGCCTCTGTACATGTTTCCGCTGAAATTTGGTGATGTTACTAGAAAAATCCTAGGAAACAAATTGTTTGTGGTGGCCTGTGGGGACAAAAGCTCAGGAACCTCTTTTGCTTATTGCGTGAGCAACAGAAAGCTGTTACTGGCACCCACGGAATCCACTCGAGTGCCTGCACTTGGGGTGTGTGCACCCGCCCCAGGCCAGGCAGAAGGCAGATATATTTTATGCAATGTAAAAGCAGCTTCTGAAATCACTGTAGCGCACAAGCCTTGAAATTGGCTGCTGTCATCCCCAGCAAGGGTGCTGTTGACTATGGATGATTTGTTTAAAACCATCTAATGTCTGTTTATTGCATTGGCTAAGACCCCTGTAAGGAATACAGATGCTCAGCAGCTGGTCTGAGTCTTACTGAAGTACCTTTCAGACACATCAGAGCTCCTCTAGTCTGGGGTCACACACCCCAAGCTCCTGGCTGCAGTGACAATTTTTTCTTACATGAAGAGTGCTGGTATCTCCCCAAACCTTACCTGCAGGATGTAACAGCACCCATTGCTCGGCCTGGCTGCAGGCTGCACGGGCCATCAGCTGTGCTCACGTTAGTGAATACTTGATGTTGTCTGGTGTCTGAAAAGATAGAAACGGTGGAACTCCGCAGTGGCAGAGTTTTTCTGAACAGAGGAGTGCTCTACTCGCTCTGTATTAATCGTGGGATGGGAACAAAAAAAAAAGAGTGATTATCTGAACACAAACAGAAGCAGCTCTGTACCAGGTGGTCGTGGGTTATTGGGGACAGTAATGGGGAGGACTGAAAAAAAGATGAATTGGAGAGACGACAAGAAGAAGGACAGGATACACGAACTGCAGGAAAGCTGACAGGTACTGAATTACATTTTTTTTCTTTGTGAGTGTTGTATGGGGACTTTCTGCTGTGGCTGGGTGGAGATAGAGTTGCTTATATTTGGAGACCAGCTTTTTCATTTTTCAAATGTTCAAGAGATACACATGTACATTAATTCATATATGTGTCTTTAGCTTAAATGTTAAAAGGCTTTGGGATACAGATAGACTAACAGGCAATGAACTTTTCCGGTTCCTGGGAGTGATTTGCAATTCATTCTGGTGTGGCTGGCTGCAGATGCTAATCTTATTCACAGCAAATTAAAGAAATCTCTCCCATCCCCCCCTTCCCCTCACAACCTTCCATTTTTGTAGATTATTATTTGGCATCATTGTACCTGGCTGCTTGTTTTTAAATTTTGTGTCTGTCCAGGAGAGATTGAAGTGGTTTGCTTTGCTCTTTCCCCAAAGGGCACGAGACAGTGCTGCGATCTTAAATCCCGCCTTGTTCCTGGCGTGTCTGGATCTGGCAGAAGGGATAGCTAACCCTTATTTTAAGATTGCAATCCAGCCCTGAGTCACAGAAGAAAGAGCATGTTTTGGCTTGTTGCATCTTGTCATGGTCACGTCGTGGTTGGTACCCGCTGCCCCCGGGCCAGTGCGGGGTCCGGGCTGCGCTGCGGTGGGCGAGCCTGGCTGCTGGGGGAGGTTATTCTCATCCAGGTTTGTGGATCGCGAATTCCCCGTGAGCCTGAGAACCTGCTTTGCTGCTGCTCTTGCTTCTTGGATGAGGGGAGGACTGCAGGTTCACAGGCAAAACCTGTAATGGAAAACAGCTTCTGAAAAAAAAACCAAAAAAAAAATCAAGCTGATAAAGTACCCAAATCCTGTGCTAGTATCCCTGGTGCAGGTGTTGCTGGGGGGAATCGGGTCCAAGCCCTCGCCTGGGGAAGTGGGAACAGCAGAAGAGGGAAGGTCTCTGGCTCCTCGGTTCTCATCAGCTTCTGCCTTTTGTTTTCCTAAACTCTCGTTCCCAGACAGAACAGTGGCTGGCTGCGCATCTGACCTGTGCTGTCATCTAAGGAAACTGGAGTGTGGGGAGACTTTCTGGAGAGTGTTGAGGTGGCTTTGCTTTGCTGGGATCTAATGAGATGCCGTTCGTTACTGCATGTAAAGCACTTTTTTGAGTCTTGGATGAAGGTGCTTTAAGAGTGCCTGTGCTTTGACTTAGCGATGGCTGCGGGTGTCCTCCTCCTCCTCCTCCTCCGCATCTCTGACCTGGTACTTTCCTCTCTGCTCCTCTCTGGGGACGGAGGGGCAAGTGGAAGAGGATATTAGAAAGCACTGCAAAACGGATCGTTAAGTTTGGCTTGCTTAAGAAAGACTACGTTGTTAGAATTATTAGTTGCAAATTTTCTGGAGAATAATTTCATGGGAGATTGAGTTACTGCAGGCCTGGCCTGATCTGAAAGGCTGGCATTGTTTTAAATGACAGCGCTGAGGTTATGCGTGTGTGTGTATGTCTCTGTGTTGATCAGATCCTGGATTTCATAATTTCACAAATTAAATCCCTTGTTTTATTCAATTAGTGTGTTAAAGATGAATCACATTGCTTCTCGCAACTCTGATCATACAGCCTGATTACACACAGCATTAGCTCTGCTCGTGGCACGTCCAGGGAGCAGAGAGCAAAGCGATGTGCTGCTGGGGGTGGCCCCCCGACCGTGACAGTGAACTCAGAGAAATTCTCATTCGGTTTATCACACAGCTGAGCATCCTGACTGGTGCGTGGCTGGTCTCACTGCAAGGGCTCATCATCAGTCTCCTTAGGTCCCTCCTGCCGCTGCATGCCTATGGAGCGGTGTACGGAACCACCTGTGGGTGCAGGTGCCATGCTGTGCATGGCTGTTTGCACCTCGGGGAGCCCTGCCACCCGTCGGGCTGTGTTTGTGCCAATCCATCATGCTGATGATGCACCTGCATGTTTCCAGCCCCCACTGCATGCTGCAGGCACGCATGGTGCAGTTAATTCCTTCATCTTGCACGTGATGTCTCAAAGTAGAAACCTGTGGGTTCCTCCCCAGTTACTCGGCAGTGACCATTGTGGTGCAAAAAATACAAGGCAAGGGAGAAAAGGAACCTGTTTGTTGGAGGAGCAAGTTGTGTGAAAGGTCCAGGCTGCCTTTCAGACCAGCACATTAAGGGTTGTCAATTCAGCCACCTGTATGTTGAAAAGATTTTTGAGAGCTTGGCTTTGTCAAACATGCCAGTGGCTCCTGCCCTCCAAGAAAAAGTCACCCCCTTAGAGACTGGGTCCATAGAGATATTAAATAGGTCAAGGGGCTCACCGCTGGTTGCTTCTGTTAATGTTTGATTTTCCCTGAAAATCTGAATGTTTTTTCTTTGGACAGCTAAGATGCCAACTCAATTTCTTCCTGTGGAAAACACAAGTTACTGTGAAGAAAGATCCTGAGCACATTAGACACGGCAGCCACTTGGCAGATCACAGCACGAGGTCAGTGTTGAGCCACACGAGCACCTACCTGGAGGATGCTCTGCAGCCTGGTCCTCGGAGGTGGCCCTGTGGCCGCAAGGTGTGTGGAGCATCTTCATTGTGGTTGTTGGCAAAGACCCACTGTAACCCCACTTACGTGTTCTTTTGCAAGGTTTCTGCTCCCTTTGTGGATCAAGGTTTAAACCAGGTCGTAGTCGTTGTTGACTCGGAGCTGCGAAACAGCGGTTGCCCACAGATGACGCATGTCTGGTTTTGCCTGCAAATGCTGTTTACTTGGCGCGCAGGGCACGGGTTTGGTGGGTACCGCTGGTGGTACAGACGAACCTTGCCAGGAAGGGTCAGAGCATTAAGGACACAGGGCTGGTACCCTTTGCAGCTGCCTGTGTCCACCCCACACTGCCCTGAGGTGGCTGGGAAGCATCACTTTGGGTGTTGGGAGGGCAAGGGAGGGGAGCAGTCCCCCTTCCTATAACTGTGTTGACCATGTTGAAACGCTTTTTATAAACTCAGTTCTTCCTAAAGAAAATGCCTTTGTGCTCAATGGCTAGATTAAGATGTCAGGCTTTTGCCTCTAATGGTATTACAGTGAGCACCTGTAATTTCTCTAGCAGTATTTCCTCCATATCCTTTCAGCTACACACCCAGGGGACTACCAAACATCTTCCCCGCTTATTCCAGAAAAGAACGAGACAGAAAAGCAATCGGTAATATATCTGACTGTATTTCAAAGTTGTTGATTGTAAACAAACTTTGTTGAAGAAATAAAATCACATGACAAGATATCAGAGTGATACTATAAATCCATTTTGTTATTGTTGCCACACTTCACATTTTTTGGAACTCAGAATTTAGCTCATGGTGTACAAAACTTGTAAAAATTTATTGCAAGCGTGCCTTTGTGTAGAACAAAACCGGTGTCACAAAAGTAGTTCCCTGTCCCATGCAGAAACACAGTTGTGTATCTCTTGCCACAAAGAGGGTCACACACCTGCGTTTCTTGAAAGACTTGGCTGTTACAAAATTGCTCTGAGAAGTTAAAAAAAAAAAAAAAAAAGCAATTGCAGTGTATGCTTTACCTCTGGAATTTACACTTTCAATGGAAATTTTTTTTTAATTCTAAAGAATATGGAACTTTGCAACAGAACTGCAGTCGCTGATGCTGTGAGCACAGCCCGATGGAGTCGTCTTGAAAGTACTGAGCCAGCTAAAGCCCATCTTCGTGTTTGGAACCGTCACTGCATTTGATGGAATGCATGTTGCACATACTGAAATGAAAATGAGACGTAGAGGGGGAGATTCCTTCTCGAGAATTCCCATAATTCCCGTTTCTACTGTGGCGCTTCCCCTGACTGTCGCTCCCCCACCGTGCGGACAGGCAGCAGTGCTTTGACTCCAAGGTTGGCGACTACTGAACGCGTAGAGCATAAGGAAAGGCATGGAGTGAGGCCAGCCATGCAGCTAAAGCAGGGGTTATGTTGCTAAAGCAGCTATGTGGACTGGTTGTATTAAACGTCAGCCTTTTTAATACAAAGGCATCAGGGGATGGGGGTGTCCACATGCTGGAAAGATGAAAGTTGGAAGGGAGCACCTGGCTCCTCTCCCTCTGCATGCCCAACCTCTGAGCTCCCCTCTGCCTCCTCAAACCTGCTGTTCTCCTTAAACTCCTCCTTGTGTCAGACTGAGCCGATTAGCCTCACCTACACGGATCAGATTAATCTCTGGCATAAACGTGAGTTTTGCTATCTCTAATCTCACCCCAGACCGCGGGGGTCAAGTTATTTTTAATTTCAGTACTGAAATGCCAGGCAAAAATTTGGCTTATAACTATTACAAAAATCCCGGTGGCAAAAGTAAGTCCAAGAGACCTGCAATTTTTTTTCCATCAAATGAGTAACTGTTTCATAGAGAGGTGCGAGTCGTTCAGCACTCATGTTTTGCATACACAGATTAACCGGAGAACAAGACCACAAAGTCAGTTTGACACCAAGTGGGTTGGGGTTCTGGACAGATGAACCTAGTGTATTTGGCCTTGCTTTTTGGTGCAAAAATGGTGGGGGTTTTTTTGGTAACTAGTGAAACTGGGACAAAATGCTCTCTTTGAAATCCAAATCTCACTGTGAATACTTGAAGAGTGAAAGCATTTGCCAGCTGCTTTATTTTAGAGATTGAGTCGCCAGGGCTGGGAGCAAACTGTATGGGCCTGGCATTTTCCCTTCCCTAGCAAAACATACAAGACTAGCTTGACCCAAAGAGCCTGGATCCCAAATTGCCCTCGTCTCTCCCCTCTTTGTTTACCCAATCGGGCCTAAAACATGGCATTACAGTCCTTTCCCACTAGGTTCTCCATCCAGGTCCCCCATGCATTCGAGGGATGTTGCAGTTAAATCAAACGAGCACTTTTGCAGAGTGATGTTTTCATGGGTAAGATTTTTGCACTACACATCATGTGGACCACCTTGACATCTAATGCAAGCAATTATTACTTCAGAAGAGCGATACAAAAGGGATTCACCACTTAAGGCCTTTTTGTGATACCTAACACCTGTTCACCAGACCCATCAGTGTGGAAGAGTTCAAAAACAAACAAACAAACAAAAATAATCCCCCAAACACACCAAAGAACTCCCCAGACCATGTCAAAGGCCCCTCTTTGACAGCAAGCTCGAGCTGAGGAATGTCACAGCCATTCCAATGGGAGCAGAACAGTGAGCGTGGTGATGCTGATCCCTGGTTTGGGTCCCTCCGAACCTGACAGGACAGCACTACTGCGGCAAACAGGCAACACCTTCACAGTGATTGCAATCAGTATGGGCTTCAGAAACAATACCCTGTTTCATTGGAGAGCTGCAAAATAGCAGAAAGGACCAGCAAAATCATAGGATAAAGGTAAGCTGAAAGGCCAACTCTGTGTTGTCACCTCTTCCAAGACTGATCAAGAACCCGTGGGATGATTTGGATGTGCGCTAAATGCATGGAACAAGGGAAGCAAAGGAAAGCGTAGGGCAGGAAACTTCTCCAGGGCTAGATTTCTGAAGACACAGAGCTGTCTCTCAAAAAAAAGAGGAAGAGAATCTTTTTATACAAAGCACAGACATTCTCAACTGCTCCCCAGCAGTGAGATGATGACGCAGGGGCTTTTCCAGTTCCAGTTCATAATGCTTCTGGAAACAAAGGTAGGTTAGGGAAGAACAGTTACAAGAAGGAATATATGTCAAGCAGCACTGGTGACAGGCTTGCATTTGGGCAGACAATGACGTGATCTATCTGTGCAAGATATCCTAGTTAATGACAGGCCAAATATATACATGTTTTGAGCTCAGGAGTTCCTCGCCTTTGTAAAATGTTGCTAACAGTCCTTTGACACGTGAATGGTTTTCTCAACCAGATTGAGATGAGCTCTTTTTTTACAAACAACTGATCTTACATCAGTCATAGCAACAAGAAAGCGCCAAGGCAAACTCCACAACAGAGATGGATGGAAGACTTCATATTCCATTTAAACCTCAGTGACTTTTCTCAAGTCAGTCTTAGTAACTGTTTGTCTGCATTTCACATTGATTACGGGACTATAGCAGGGCTTCAGATTCTTCATTTATCTCCTCTAAGCTCCTCAAGGCAGGCTGGGCTGCTATGTTTTGTTCAGTTCTCTCTTACCTTCAGTGCCAACTTGGTTTTGACTCATACTGGCCTATATGGTGTAAGGACTCTGTGCTGACAAAGCCCCACGGTCCTTACTTTAGGGTTGAGTGATGTTCCACATGCTCTTGTTTCTAATTTGGAAAAGAGCATTTGAACAAGAACCAAGTCACTGAAAATGCAGAACATGGACTTTACTCAGCAGGAGTGTGAACTCCACTATAGTTTCATCACCCCCTTACCTGTGCTGTGCCTCAGTGTCTGATCAGGGAAGGGTAAGCTCGTGTTTGAGAAGCTAATGATGTCTCATGAGTGCTGAGGTTGTTATAGCACTTTGCAATCCTTGTGTGGAAGGTAGCACAGATGCGCAGAATTATCACTGCAGCGTAATTCCCTGCTCATTACTAAAATCAGTTCCAGGACTAGGGAACTAAGACATGTAAGACTGAGAATGGAGATGCTGGAGGCCTCTTTCACTATTCACCAGCTCAAGACACACTACTAAATGAATGTTAGAAGGAAACAAACCTCTTCAGCCAATAAAGACAGACATAAAAATAAAGCCACAGAAGTGTAGCTGGAGGTAAAGAATGGGAATGCTGTTTTGAGTTGTCGTCCTTAATGTAAGTCTGGAAGCAGCTAAATTGTTTTCTTCAGACAGTTCCTAGAGAAAAAATAAAGTTGTACCTATTAGGGACACTGAGACTGCTCTAAGTGGGGATTCCCGGACCACCTTGTAAATGCAGAAGGGCTGGGGCTAGAGAACAGAAATGGAAAAGGGAGATGAGATTCCTTTACATTGCGCACTAGTATCAAGTGCACAAACGGGCTGAAGTAAAAAAGTGGCAGAGTTTCTGCAAGCCCTTGAAGCGTTTTTCAACGGAGATAACAGCAGTGGAAACCACTTCGCAGTCAGTGTTACATTACACACTGGGAAGTGTTTTCCAAGAAAGGATTGTGGCATAGCAGGTATTTCTTGAAAGAAGTATTGTGCATAGAAGGTGGTCAATATGTCTTACTGATGGTCTCAGTTCTTTGAAAAAATGTTTGCATACCATAAGTAAGTAATTTTCAGTTTTCAGAAGTACATGTGAATGAAAACTCAATTCAGCAGAAAAGAAAGGTGCCCTGCTGCTCCCTTGTCTACTTCAGCTTCAAACTTTTTTTATCCCTGGAAAAATTTAGAGACGGTCCTCTGTGACATGAGCACTTCCACTGCATCTTAGCTACTGCTAAGCTTTAGGATCTCTTACCAGATTGTCTCAAGGCTACACCCCACCCCAAACAACCCAAACTTGCTATCATTTCACAAGCCATTGCACAATTAACACACACATGCACACTAAAACTAGCATCCTTGCACTACTTTGAGATTAACCCCCTCTTTTTTCCCCCCCCTTTAACTAGGGAGAAGTTTTAATGTTACAAGCAGGTGGGGAACCAAATCTGAGTAAGCCAGTCTGCAGTAAAGGAAACGCTACAGAAGCTGAGCTGCAGTTAAAAAACTTTTGCCTTTTTAAAAACGATTCAGTTTCTTCCTTAGTTACTTTGCCTCATTTGTACTAACATAGAGAAAGTGCAAGATGCTTTTCCAACAAGGAGAAATCTTAACTTTCCCCAACCCTATCCCCTCCCAGCCAATAAATGGAGAAGGTGAGGTGGAATAGTCATCTGTGGATATAGACTATGCTTTGGTGGCTTTTGCTTGTTGGCTTCAAGAGCCAAAATTCAGGCATTTCGTACATATAAATATATATAAATATTTTTGCTTATTTATGGAATGTTTGTGCATGTTTAGGGCACCAGTTCAAAATGATGAGGGATGGTTAAGGCTAAGAAAATGAAATTAATTGCAAAGCTATAATTTTCTCTTCATTTTTCTCCTCTACAAGTAGGAGACTAAAGCATCTTCCCTGTAATAGTCAGCCACTGCGTAATCCCCCATCAACACCAATTCTAGGGAAAACTACTCAGGACCCAGTCCCTGAGGCAAAAAGCTAGGACCTCATCATTTTAGCTCAAGTAATCTATATCATTAACAGCATATATCAGTGGAAAATTAAACATTCCAAGTTCTTGGACTGTCACCTGAAAAAAGAAAAGGCATTTTCTGTATGGGATGGCCTAGATCTAAGCCTTTAAGCATACGTAGAGTAACGTAACAATTGGCCAAGGGCTCCAGATCTATCTCAGGGTGCTCTGACAGAGCTGGAGAGCGCTGTGCTTGCTCCTCAGACGTGCCAGGTGAGTCCCAGGCAGTCCTGCAAACCTCCCCGTCTCTGCTCAGGGCCTGCGCACCTTGCCAGTGCTCTGACATTGCAGGGGACTGCCAGGAACCCGGGCTCCCAGGAGCTACTGTTCATTCGAGCTGTCCCATCAGCAAAGTTCCAGCCTAGACGTTTCCTTGCTGCCTCAATTTTGACTGCCGCATAAATTTACAGGACATCATGAACTTGTAGCTGCTCTTCCTGTTGCAATAGAGGCTGGCATTGCCTGAGACAGGGAGCAACGAGAACACCATTTGCCTTTAGGTACCCCTGTGGAATTCTCAAATAAAAGGACACTGTGGGCTTATATTGCTGAGCATTTGTTTTTCCTGACTCACACTAGCTCCTCTCCCCTTTGAATACTTACAAGACTAACAAGAACCAGCTACCACACACACTCCATCTGAAGAGGGGTGGTCTCAGTTCTCTGCAGGGCCAAGAAGTTTTGACCTCATTTTTGGGCTCCTACACAGCTTTGCATTGCCAAGGACTGGAGTGGCACAAACCTCCTCCCTTCCTTTTGAGGCTAGGAGGCCTCGGTGCACAAGGCTTTGTCCTTTCTCCCACATTTCCTGGGTGGAGACCTTGTGGACTGAGAAGTGACAAGGGATGCTTGGGAAGCCCACTGCTGTACATCGTGCAGCTGGCAGGCAGAGCAGGACGGGTGGGACAGCAGCCAGGCTGTATTGCAAGCAGAACCACCATGGAGGTCACCACCCCTTGCTCTCCCTGCAACCAGGTGAGATCTGCCTCTAAGTCTACTCCAAAAAAATAAGACTTTGGTGGAAATAGAAAGATGTCAGTGCGAGGATGCTCCTTGGGCTAGTCAGTAATTTACTAACCCCTGCTGGATCCTTCTTCTGTTACAATTTACATGCTATGCGTTTGCACATCACATAATGATGAAACTTGGGGAGTCCTCAAATTCATGTTAGCTACCTACCCTTCTACCGTCTCTCGCCAGATAGATACACCAGAACCTGGTGAAGTTTACACTGATAAAGAAGTAACTCACCCACTCACTCCATCCCTCTTGAATCAACCCAAGTCACTCTTTGGTAAAAGTTTTCAGGCTCGGGGACCTAAAACCAGCTGGTCCTCTGAGCAACATGTTTCTGCCCTGTAAGTTAATGCAATTCTCTTTGTGTCCATCACTGCTAACCTTTAGAATACAGAGTTTTTTGCTGATTGAGTTGTGGGCTGAAATCAATAATGTGTAGAGGACAGGGCAGTATTTCACCTCAGCATCAATTCTTCCCATTTCAATCAGACTCCTCTCTCTCTCAGCACTGTTTTCCAAAGCTTCAGCAGCCTTCAGATTCCACGAGCACCAAAATGTGGCATTTCAGCCTTGGACACCAATTCATGACAATGCTTGTCCTCTACAGTGTTACTCAGAACAGAACGCTTTGGGCTTGCTCTATTTTAGTGAGGTTTAAGGTCTGGTTGCAACTGGACTTCTTTCCTTTTGTAAAACACAACGCTATGTTATTTTGCTAAACATGTAATCTGCTTAACTACAACTACTGTGACAAGCCCTGAATTCCAACAAGAAGAATTCCTACCGAACACCCTGCAGTGATAATGGGAAACACACTGCTATTAGTGACTTATTTTTTTCCTGCCAACCGTGTGCCAAAAAAGTCTTGACAGTTACAAAAAGAAAAGAAAGATACTGTTGTTCCTAAAAACTTAACAGTCCATTACACTAGATTTTTAAGCAACATTTAAGATACAGTTGAAATCAAGAAAAAACTAGAATTGTTATATTCTGACTTCTCACCTATACACCAACCGTGGCAGTTAAGATGTGAGGCAGTATACTTACTGGTTTACTCACTGTTAATACTCACAGTATTACTCACTGTTTGTTTGTGTATAAAATGTTTCATCCTCGTTAAAAAAGAAAATCAATGTAATGTATTTCCATTTTAAATTCACTAGCATATTTGGTTTCTCCTAATTTTGCTGTGTACTAACTGAAATCAAATTGCCTTACATTAATAAAAACAAAGAAAGAAAAAGAAAAAAAAAAAGGACAGAAAGAAAAAGTCTGAACTGGTCCTCGATCCCTGGCTGCGTGCCTGTGAAGGTTTTGTTTGTCAATACATTTGCTTCAGTGTTTGTGTATCTGAACTGCTTCATTTAGCACACCGGGAGGACAGCAGCGATGCCGTACAGGATGGCAGGCACTCCCAGCCACAGCCCATGGTGCAGACTCACGTTGCTTGTCCCAGAATTGAGTAACTCCAAGTAAGGTACAGAGTTTTCTGTAATACCCGCCTAGGACTGCTGAGCTGTGTCAGCTTATGACAAGCTCTTAGCCCAAGAGGAACTTTACAAGATGACCCTGTTCAACAAATAGTACGGAGATGACGACTAATATAAGTCTGTTTCTGGTGTACAGATTCCCACAGGGCATTCACATACGCAATTTTGTTTCAGCTTTTCCAGTGGCACTTTCTGCGGGACATGTTTACATCCAGCTGCTACTAGGAACAAAGTTTCCACCTCTCTAGTGGCATCCCTTGGCATTTTTGGATGACAGCACTGGTGGTGTCACAAGTTCCTTGCTTTGCCGTTCCAGGTGTGGTATCTTCTTCTGCTTACCCTCCACCCCCTGCCTGTGCCACCAAGAACAATGCATCAATGGGACGGTGAGGTGTCTTCCAAGCCCAGAAGCTCCTTTACAAGTCTCTCACCAAACTGTGCGCGGCTATACCTTGACACATGGTAGGCCTCCGACATTTTGTAGAGGATGTAGGCATTGTTTATAGCGATGCTGATGGCAAACCAGAATACTTGTTGCCAGGTCTTGTTTGGTTTGTGGGAAATGAAATACCTAAAAAGCCAAGAGAGAAGGGGAGGGAAAAACACCGTTCAGCCAAACACTTGCAGCTGGGATGCAAGAAATAACCCCCACAACTCTGCAGTCCCAAAGGGGAACCAGGCCCAGGACTTAACACCTAGTGCAAGTATCATCTAAAGAAATTTTGTACAATGTATTTGACAGTCATTTACAGTTAAGTTGCACAATTTTGGAAATATCTAGTGGTCTTTAAACAAACAGACTTCCTCGCTCTCAGAAGCCAAACCTCAGCAACACTCACCTCTGCACCACTCCGTGTAAGCAAAAGTACAGATACGGACTCCTCGACCTTACCGTGACAAACACCCATGTGATGGGAGCTGTGGGTCTGAATCCCTTTAATTTGATACTAAGAAGAAAAAAAGCCTCAGGCACATTACATTACAGTGTAGGGAAGACTACTGGTGCTTCTCCTCTTGTTTATCTCTATTGCTAGCAAAGAGTGATTGCTGCTGCTGTCAACAGTAGGTGGGAGGATGTGGGGGTAGAGCCGGAGCATGCAGTGCTGGTATGTGGAACACCTCTCCATAAGGCAGAACTAGAAAAGACTGACATCCTTATATTTAGGTTCTGACTAATTCTAGGACTGCCAGAATATTCACTCTTTGGTCATAAGATTTCCCACTTTCCTACCTTCATTTTTTCATTAACCATTTAAATCTACTAATACACCTCTTTTTTGTATTGATTTCCAGAGATCCGATCACAGCATCGGTCTCCAGCAACCACCTCCTCTCCTCTTATCTCCTCTGCTGAATTCTTGCTGCCTTGCCCAGAACTGGTTTGGAAAACCCCTGCTGCTTTTTCACTCTCCTCAATTTTTAGCTCTTGAAATCTTCTGCACCTCATCGCTATTCCCACAGCCAAGCTTCACCACTGCTATTCTTACTCATCTCTGTTTCTCCCTGCTACATTAAGAGCTAACACTGAGGAGCCCAAATCTAGAAGCCAAAACATCTGCATTCTGCTTTCCCAGATCATCTAGATCACCTTTACAGCCACAACTGAACATCCTTTTCTTCTGGCTCCAGGTGACACAAATTATCACCAGATAATCACCTAAACACCATCTGCTGATAGCGGTGGAGAGCTGAGGTAGCCAGAGACACTTGTAGGGCTGGTAGACCCTGATTGAATTCTCTATTTAGCTTTCAATTTGATGTGGCAAAAATCATCAGCCTGCTGGCTCATAGCACTTCTTAAAAGTCATTTACAAGATGCTAAGAATGTAAGTCTCCAATTTTTTTTTGACTAGTGGATGGGTAGATAGAGCCAAAACAACACTAGCAATGCAGCTCTTGCCCTTGGGCAGAGCCAGCTTCTGACCGGAGTTTTGTCAGAGATTAATTCCATGAAAGCAGAATCGAACCCCCAGCTGCAGCTCAAACATTGCAGCAACAGAAAAGGAGTGAAAGACATAAAAACACACACATGCACATATTCTTACTTGCTGTATTTGTCGTCATATTTGCAGATATAGCTAAGGTGAGCAGCAAAGGCTTCAACTGCCAACGGGCATGGAATTTCTCCGCTTTTTCTCTTGATTATAACTCCTGCATCAATTAGAAACATAACCATTTTAAATCCGTATCACAGGTCTAGCAATTAAAAGATATGGTTTCTTATACAGTTTATTGTCAAATAAACCTTATTGACAGTTTCTGCCCTAAAACTGGAAAGTTATCTGTAACAGAGATGCTAATTTGAATTCTTTTTTCCATTGGAAGCACACCGAGTGAGTGAAAGGGGAAGAAAAGGGATCAGTTTTCAGTCGGAAATCAAAAGATGTTAGACACAAACACTTTTAACATATGCTCAGGGAAAAACACACATTGCCATAGTCCCACAGCAGCCCCCTACAGACAGTATTAGTCCCTCTTCTGTTGGGTCACAATTAGTTGTGGTCACCTCCAGAGCTGTGACTTGCTATTTTGTGCTTTGAGTTCTGAAGGACCCAGATGAGTCATTTGATAAATCCTTTGCTTATCTCCAGCCCTGGGGCCCAAGAACAACATTATCTCCACTCCACTGGGTGCTAACTGACAAAAGAAAATACAGTAAGAAGGAGCCAAGGGGCTAAACTCAGTCCACGTAAGAGGTGATGCTGATGGGTGAGTTGAAGGAGCCACAACCACAGGAACTGAAATGAGAAGCAGCCCGATACGCTGCTGTGGGGAGCCAGAGCTCAGGCATACGCTTAGGTTGCTCGGTGGAGCTAAGCACACGTTACTCTGCCTGCGAGCAATGCTTCCTGCGCTGCCTGGTCAGCTGACTAGGCAATTCAGCTCATCACAGGGAGGATTATCCTGCCCATTGCACAGACCTGTGGCAAGGCGACGAGTCCTGGGCCCCTACAGCTACCTGCCAGCCGCTGCGCTTAGACAAAGATGTGGTGCCTAGAGCAGGTTACTCCACCAACAGGCCCTGTTCCCTCACATGGTGCATCTTTGACCTGGCCTTCTCCACCACTAAGGTGTATTTATGAGTCAAACGCTCTTCCAAGAAACTCCTCCAGCTCTTCTTTGATTTATTTCTCCTGTCCTCAGTGTTTTCCCTGTCTATGGGAAGCTCCTTCTAGGAGGGAAGAATGAGTAAAATAAACTTACAGTACAGGAGTATGTTCCCTAACTTGGAGACTTTATGTCCCCACAGAGTGTGAAGGTCACCTTTCCAGGGTACAGACCACCTCCTGCTCCATGTCTGTGGCAGACACCCCTTCTCTTTCCCAGGCACAACACTATTTCTCCAGGTCTAGAGAAGCACAGGCTTGGTTGCATCCCTTCGCAGCATTGTTTCAGTACAGGTGCAATCCTGGGTTTTCTCATTTCTCAAGCCTTCAAACTCACATTGCTTTCCTTCTATCAACTCTTTTACAATCATCCCTAAAATGCTCCTCACGTTTTCATTACAGACTTCACCATTCCATTCCTTCAGCTGGAAGTCTCACTCCATCCATTATCTCTGTCAAGCCCCCTGTGCTGTCCTAGCTGGCACACTCTATTTTGAAGCAAGACTTATGACACATACTAAATGTCATGTTACAGCTGAGCCATGCAGCAATTTATTTGGTGTCTTTAAAGTCTGATTTTTCAAGAATCCAAAATGATATCACCTCTAAATTGTTCAACACCCTCTCCTTTCACCTCTGCCCCACCAAGCTGGGCGTAAAATTACCCCAAAGAGAGGACAAAACCCCACAATCTAATAAATAAATCCTTTGTTACATTCACATATTTATTATGCTGCTTTTTTTGGTCCTTTTATGGAGTCCTACAAAAATCTGGCCAGTGTGAGGTAAAAGGGAGGATATACCACCAGCATGAGCCATCAGTGCTGCAGAGTCACTTGCCATCCCATCTAGGCAGGTCAGGAAAGGTTAGTATGTTCCTGGTGCCAGTGTTTTACAAAACCCCCTCTCCTTTCTCCTCTTGCTCGCCTCTTCGCTTTCCTCTCCCTCTCTTAGTTTGGATGATTTATATTTCCTTTGTAATTTGCTTCGTATTCACAATTCTTAAACAAATGCATTGCCGTGGCAGCTATAGGGGTACCATATACACCCTCTCACTTTTTTATTATGTTCCATGTAACGTTTCTGTTTTGAGAATATAAATAGCTTCATAGGCACATTACTTTTATAGCCTTTCCTCGGTTCGTTTCATAGCCACAGGCCACCTCTCCAGGGAAGACAACCGCCGGAGCTTGGTTGCTCCTAGCTGCAGGTCTCCGTGGCAAGCGGTCCCAAGCCAGCTGACTCACCCGCGCATCTGATGAGATATTTCCCCTCCTGGTCCTCCCCCAGCAGCGCCGTGTTCCCATCCCTCCAGGGAACACACCACCTGCGCTGCAGCCGCAGCCTGCCTTTGCCAGCGTGCTGGATGGGGTGCAGGCTGCCGGGCTCCCGGCTGCTACCGCAGACAGGCATCAGCTTACGGGTTTGGGGTTTTTTTTTTTTAATCTTTTTTTTATTTTTAATTTAAAGTTTTTAAGCTGTAAGCTCATCAAGCGAAGCCTGGAAAATACTGCCCCAAACGAAACAAGCAGAAAGACAAAGGTGTACATATGTTGCTTCCTCAAAGCACTTATTCTCAGTCAGCCTGTGATTTTAGGAGCTAGAACCATGTTCATAAAAAACAGAGGCTCAGTAATACTACCACTTGCACCCACCCTGGCAAACACTGAGATGGCATAACGTAACAGAGGGTGCACTGCATGTACCGGGTGCTATATGGTCTTTTATCAGGACTTAGATTGGTTACAGTTTTAATGAGAACTGCAGGCACTCAGCATTCTACAAGGTCTAATGTTCAAGGTCTTCCCATTGGAGTCCTCTGGTCCCATCCTCACTCTCACCATACTCGAACACAAGTCCCTGAATGAGGTCTTGCAAGCTTTTTCTCAGGATTCAGGAATTTCAGGAAACTAGATAGTCACCAGATTCCTCACTCCAGCTTCTCCTGAGCTAAGAGCCACACAGGGTCTTACACAACTGCTTCATGCAATTGCAATGCCACCACACCATCTTCCACTTCTCACAAGTCACTTGTGAGATGTCAGCATGACATTTGCAGCTCTTTAGTCCTTGTGTATGTGTCCTGAGCTTTGTTTTCTATCCTTAGCTATTATCTGTTTAGCTTTTAAGTAGAGCTGGTTGGTGAAGAGCAGCTGTGAAAGCTCTTCTTGAAAAAAAGCTAATTCATCTTGGGTTCAACAAGCTTTTGCTAAAGATGTCATTCTAGTCACCCTGCTGTGCAGCAAGTGAGGTTGCTGCCTGCTCCATTCTGCTTCATATGAAACACAGAAAACATTGTAGTTATTTCTAGAATACAGTAACGGAGATGCTGGGAAAAACTGGGCACCAGATCTAGAGTGGAAAAAACAAAAATGCAGCCTTGTCCCACAGACGGGGAGGTCTGGGCCAGCACATACTTCATCTGCTTCAGAATAAAGGTTACTTTAGTCTCTGGGGGTCTCAATCTCTTTTGGCATCTCAGTTTTTCTGTAATACAGGCACAAGGAAAAATTAAACTTAAGTTAAAGCTTAACAGAAATTAAAAACCCCACTGAAGTTTGTTCTAGGCAGAAGCTTCATACTTGATAGTAAGAGTAAGCAGAATAATTTTTGCAAGACTAAAGGAAGAGGACTCATCCTTTACATCTGAGATGATGTATTATGACACATTGGTTCAAAACATCCATAAGAAATAACCTGCTGCATCTAAGAATAGTATTCATAGATCAGCTCTGACAAGTGTACTGCCCTCCTGGTGCCTCTGGCTTGGTTGGGATTTCCATTCCAAGTACAGGCAAGATTTACCTTCTCGACTTGCCTTTAAATTGCAATAAATAGCTCATTATTAGCTACACCCACCTCTTTTTTCATCCTAAATTTTGTTTTGACCATCTCTTGCCTTCTGTTTTTAAGGTTCTCTTCAGGGCCTCCTCCACCCCTGCCAACATTTACACTCAACCAAGCGCAAACACGCACCATGTGGCCGGCAATCCCACTGGCATCAGTCTCTGTCCAACTACCCTGCGTAGGTTTTATTTCCTTTTGTCCTTACTTCCTCTCCCGTCGAACACATGTGCTCAGCAGGTCTGTGCTACAGGTTTGCCTCAAGGAGCATGGATTCCTCTTCTTCCTCCTCCTCTATATTTACACGCCTTAGAGGAGACTTCGGTGGTCGGGCTCCAAGTTGGTTTAAACTAGCTTTGCTGCACTGACTTGAGAGATGCCAAATTAGAGGCAGGCAATCTGGTCTCCTGCCTTCCTACCGAGTCTCCATCTGTTCCCAGCTCTGCACTAGAGACTCTCTTCCTCCCAGCACCACTCTTTAAAAAGCCAGCCTTTGTTTTCTGCTCTGATTCACTGTGAACTATGTCAACTGTCCCAGCCAGCATTTGGTGAGCAATGTGCCGGGTAGGTCTTGCCCATCACACGTGCAAGTCCGAACCAGTGGATGTTAAACTACCTCACACACACAACCTACAATCCCATCTTTGCCAAAACAGACCCAAGGTCAGTCACAAGCACAACAGCTCGCACTCCCATGTGCTGCTTCTAAAGGATGCTGCCAGCGTAGAGTCTGCTTTTGCTCCCTCTTTTAATAAGGCGGTTAACACTGATGTTTACAAACAGGGTATTTTTCTAGTAATATTTATGAATTATAACCAAATGCTCTGTGCTAGCCTGTGAAAACCAGGTGACACGCAGTGATAACTCTTGTCAGGTTAGTGCAGCTGAATAATCTCCAGACAGCAAAGCGCACAAGAGAAACAGCACAAATCCTAATGGTGAAAGCCCCTCGTGAGGATCAACACTGCACTTCAGCAGGGTCCCCAAACCGTATTATTTCCTTCATGTACATATTTTCAGCATCTGTGCTGAGACAACAGTCCATTTGAGTCACCAAGTCCTCTGCAGGGGTGCCCAGCAGAATTCCTTGGCATCAGCCGTGCTTTGCTAAGGTAATGAGTCCTCTGGCAAGGCACTGACCAACACACTAAGTCAACTTCTCAGCATACCATACAGTAGCTCAGGGCCTTAACTTTGCTTCTGTAGCCTGTACACACATGAGAGTCACTCAGGATTCAGAACATGAGTATACAAGATGCCTTCGATTTGGTGGCTTTACATTTAAAGGTTTATGTTATTCTTATTTGTCTTAGGCAGTTATACATAAACCTGAATAATAAAAATGAAAAGAAACTGAAACAATATTTTCACTCAAAGACAGATTTCAAAAGTTGGTATCATATTGCATCTTACAGAAGTTTCCAAACCTTCTTAAAACCATCTGTATACTTACAAACCCCCCCCAACATTTCAGTATCAAGAAACCCTTTGCAATTATTTGAACTATCCAAGTTATCTGGTTTGGTGTCTTTTCATCAACTGCTAAAATCAATTCAACATACAACAGGAAGTCTTAATCATATTTACTTCTGGCAAAAAGACATTTGTTTATGACTAAGTTTTTACTGGATAAAATAAATCAATTGTAGGATATGCTCAGAGATCTAAGTACATTATGACATTTATTATTTTTTCTGTAGTAGCAATCCTACAAGATGCTTTGCAAATGGGGCTAGTATAGTGCTATGAAACAAACATCTTCCCTTCTCTGACCATCAGCAAAGATACAATCTTTATGTCTAAAAGGATACTGCCTCCACCAGCTCAGGCAAAGGAGGCTACATTAGCAGTAGGTTTTTAACCTTTCGGGAAAAAGAATAGCTGTAGCAAGACGCAGAAGGGAAATAATCATGACTGCTACCGTTTATCTGGGATGTTATGATGATCAAGCTCTTCGTCTAGGCTTATTATCAAACTCAGTGACTCACTTTGCCTTGTCACATAAAGCATGTGAAGTTTTGAGAAGAGCAGTAGGAATATTGCTTACCTTGTTGAACCGGTGAATAGGCGTTGGTCAAAAAACGAAAGTGCCCTTTATTGTACCAGCAGATCAAGGACATATTTCCCTTCATTCTTATTCTGTACTGTCCTCTGGACTGGGGAGTTTCAGGGTTGTTCAGCATGGACGGAGGTAGGCCTGTGCAGTCACTCTTCCTCGTGCTCAGCAACCCACAGCAGTAAATCTCTGCATGTGAACAAAACCACTTCTTATCAGCAAACCATTGCATGAACCCAAAAAGCAAGAGCAGTGGAGTAAGTCTGAATGACCTGACTAGAGAAAAAGCGTGTCCTAGAACTTTTTAGTCCAACAGATCTGTTAGCCAACTGGCTTTCTCCTGTAATACTAAAGATTTGTGTTGTACGTGTCTCTGGAAACTGAGGCAAGTGCAGAAAGTCTGATGAAATGTATTGACGCCTCCTGCACAGGCATGATGAAATGACAAGGAGAAGAATTCAGGGTATCTTCCCCACAATAACATCTATAATCTGTGCAATAGTCTTCACAACACGTTTAAAATTGGACTGAAAAAAGCCCCAGTGGTGATATGCATTATGGAAAAAAAATCAGAATTTACGATCCAAGATAGTCTTTGATGTTTAAGTAAGAGAATAAATTGTGGAGGGAGCAGGGAGATAGGGAAAGCCATAGCATCTTAGATGTTAACTGAAATAAATTCTCCTACTTGACTCCCAACACACTTTTAATCACAATATACATAGCTGACAAACTGGCTTAATCTACTACTTCACTGTGCTGCCCAGTTCTTCATTTTTAGCTGACTACTCTTTGCATATGCATCATCTGGCTTATTAAGGAAATGCTGCTTAAGCAATTAAGAACCACTGAAATCACTGGTTGATTTATAAAAATGCATGTGCCAGAAGAATGGAGAAGATGGAAATACAAGTTCAATGAAAACTGCATTTAGAGTAAGGAGATAAAGCAAAGAGTGCCCCAGCTGAGTAAGCACTGATCTTGTCCTGCACAGACATCAGACGCTCCACAGGTGACATTCTGCTGCTCACAGCCTCTTGGCCTTTTGAGATGTGAAAGAAGCAGTGACTAAAATCGAACACCACAAAACACATCTCAATGCAGCCACAAACAAGATTTGGAAACAACATTAATAACAATGCTTGAATATGTCATAAGGCTGTGAAATAATAACAGTTTGTTTCTATTACTCCAAGAGAAGCAGATCTTCTTGATCAAATTAATTGAATCCAAGGAAAACTTGGATGGAAATTTCCTCAGCGTCCCTAGGTTTTCTATTAACCCACCTCAGTGGAAAAAAAACAACGGGCATGGAAGCAGGTGACGTCTGCGCACATCTTTCATATGGCAGCAGAGGCTTGTAGTAGTTTAAAGCTCATCTGTCAGCTAAGTCTGCTTGATCAAAGTTTTCATTGTGCTGAATTTTGCAAGTTGGATAACTGGCTACTCTTACAGGGGAAATGCTAAGTCAGAACTACAGCGCCTGGCTTCCCCTGAGCACGTTTCCTCTGTTCCTGGGCTTCCATTTATGTGGCCTTTCTGCCTCTGTCTGGAATGACCTAACCCCTGAGTGCAGGTGCAGCCTTTGTCCATGGTTCATATAGTGCCCAGCGTGCTGAGCATTCCCTCGACAGCTCCCAGATACTATAGGAACACTAATATAATAATTGGTAATACTCATGAATTGGTTCGGTTGCTGTGGGCAGGTCTACAAGGAGCGAAGGCTCTTCCATCAGAAATGTAAGGCACTCATGTCAGAAGAAAGTCAACCAACACAGCAACAGGGCAACTTCATTCTAAAAGTGGAAACCTGCGCTCCATTGATTATTCCTAACAAGTAAATCAGTCCCTGGAAATCTGTAAGTTCCTTCCACAAAAGACAACAAGAAAAGCCTGGTGGCAACAGGCTTACAAACAATATAGGAGGAACTGCACCTCCAGTGGAAGGCTTTATTTATTTTTTTTTAATTTCTTGTCTTGCTAAGAGGTACACAAGTCATGTACCTGCAAACTGACATTAACGTAGGAAACTTTTAGAAAGCTTTCTTCTTTCTTCTAGCCAATATTAAGATCTTTCTGCCCTGATAACAAACAAGCCTGAGAAGAATTTCCTTAGCTGCCAAAAGTTTATGACTCACTGAAGGGTGATACTCTCTCCAGGAGACTGCAACGGTGTAAAACCAAGCTAATAACTACATTATTCTGCTAGAGCTTCAAAATAGCAACAGCCATCTCTGAGTTCCCATAATAATTAATTGCAGCCTTTTCTTCAGCTCAGGCAGTAAGCCTGCAGAAAGCTTCCAGCAGATGTTTCATTCCTTACACAGAATAATGGGAACCATTTCTTCTCTCAGGAACACGCTGTGTAACCTTCCTGCGACGTAGCCTAAGAAAAGTGCAGCACTTCTGCAGATTTACTAGCATCTCTCATCATGGATGACACCTTTAATCTGTAGAGTTTTTTAAAACCGCCCAGTTACTATAGCAATAGAAGCAATAAAAATTATGCCCATCTGGCTCAATGAAGTTTTTGTGTATAATTAAATCAGAATCACAAGTGTTTGCCACATACACGGGAGTCAGTGGAGACAGGCCGTCCTCCCCTGGTCATCTTAAACTGTAACTGCAAGATAAATGCATATACCTAAGCTAGCTTAGCGAAGAGGAGGAAATGTGATGTAGTCACCCAAGATTTATTCCCAGGGTCTCCAGGCCCTGGAGAGCTCGTGCTGAAGCCTGTTTCACCACAACCTTCATTAGTATCATTTGCAAAGGCAGCCAGGCTCAAGCTAGTTCAGGTAAAAATACACATTCTGTAATCATTTATCCTTGCACGCAATGCTGGGTCAAATCAGAGCTAGAGCAGCTGGGGGGCCTGTTGTGGGAAGGAGCTGAGAGCTTGCTTTAGTCCATGTGCTGGAGCTGCAGGATCCTGCAAAGCTTGTGGGAGTGCCATGGTCACCCAGGCTGGCAACTCCTGCAGCTTTGCCAACCCCAGCCACTCTGTGGGGCAGAGCCAGCTGCTCCTGCTGGTTCACAAAGGGCAAAAGAGACCTTCAGGGATCATACGTTTAAGGGAATTGTGGGACAAAGGGCTTTAGGAGATGCTGTCCTCTGCAACGGATAACACTAATGCTTAGAGGGGGACAAAGGGATGTGCACTATGAATGAATGTCACAGCAAATAATGACAGCTGTCTGCTCGCAGAACAGAGAATTTGGGGCATTTCAGTGCAGGGTTTCCACCTTTATTCAGAGGCCAGAGAAAGAAATGCTTTGCATGTCCCCTGAAAAATAAAAAAAGAGGTCTATTCAGGGTTTTGATTTTGCAGAAGATCAAAGTGCCCTGTGTTATTTTCTGAAGTTTTCTCAGCTCCTGGTATCTTCATAGATCTTAGAATTATGTTTGCCGGCATCCCTTTATATTACTAGTCACATATCTACTGTGATACAGTGAAAGCGCTACACAGCAGGCTTTCAATAAACACTGTCGGTTTTGCAGTGATGCATGTGTGGGTTTGGGTTAGGAAAAGCAAATGACTGTTAAGGATCTTCATAGGATCACGGGGTCCTATGGATTAAAGGATAATTCAGGTTGGAAGGCAACTTGGGAGGTCTCTAGTCCCATCCATCCCCTGCTCAGAGCAGGGTCAGCACTGAGATCAGACAGCACTGCTCAGGGCTTTATCTTGTTTGGGCTTGAAAACCTCCAAGGACAGAGACTGCACAACCTGTCTGGGCATCCTGCTCCACTGCCCTCAGGAAAAACCTTACCTCTAGTCTGAACTACTTCTTTTGTTTCAGCTTGTGTCTGTTGTTTTTCATCCTTCCACGATGCACCACTATGAAAAGCCAGCTCCATTCTCTCAATAACCTCCTTAGGGTAGCATAAGGCTACTGTTGGGTCCTCCCCCCGAAGCCTTCTCTTCTCAGGCTGAACAAGCACAGCTGCCTCACCATAGCGAAGCATGTGGTCCAGCTCTGTTCAGGTTGGTGGCCCTCTGATGAACTTACTCCCGTTTAGCAATGCCCTTCTTGTACTGGGGGGCATGCTGCCCAAAACTGCACTGAGTAGGAGGCAACAATCACCTCCCTCAGGCTACACTCCTGTTAACGCCACCTGGGATAGTGCTGACCACCTTTGCTCAGCCAGGGCATGGTGCTGACTCATGCCCAACTCACTGGGCTACCAAGACCCCAGGTGCTTTTCATCAAGAATTTTGAAAGGAAATAATACATTTTTACTGGGTGCCTCTTTCTAGATTTTCCAGAAATCTCTTTAGTTCCCTTAAATGCCAGTTTAGGTTCCCAAAATGTTTAGTTTCTAAACATCAGCTTATTGAAATCTTCCCCATTTCTCTGTTGATAGTCACACACCAGCCGCCCCCCCCCCCCCCAACCAATGTAAAGCAGTTAAGATCAGTACCAATTTTTTATTTTCAGTTCTCAGTGGGATCTTTCTACCACTGATCCTGCTCTAGCTCAGAAACTCAGTTGTCTTGAACAAGAAAAATAAATTCATCAGTTTAAGAACGGGTCTTGAACTGTCATAAGCATCAAAGTATAGATGCTTTTCAGCAGGCTCTCATGACACTTCTTGGTCATGGTGTGGGCCTGTTTGGATTTAGCTGGCTAAGCCACATACCACAAAAAGCATTAAGGTCATTGCTGAGGGTGATTGTGTGATACATTAGGAGAGATGTCTCTGCTGAGTTCAGGCTCCTCTGCCTGCCTCTCCCCAAATGTACTGCTGATGCAGTAGGATCCCAGCAGGTGCTGGCAATACATTAGCTGCTTTGCAGTAGAGTCAGTAAACACCACCTCCTCCCGGGCTCCTACTGACTTCACCACTGCTTGACACCTCTAGAATCTTACCTCTGCCAGTCTCTCACAGTCCTTCCAGTTCAACATCCCCCTGAAAAACCTTTAAGCTAGCCCCTAGTAACTCATGGCAAATGCAGACAATGCCATGACCTTACTAAACAGAAATATTTTCACATTCTCCCCATGATCTTCTCTATACAGGATGGCACACTATTTTGCAAAGCCAATAAACCTGCTATCTTAGTGTCCACCCCACCCACCCACCCCACAGCTTCACCCCTAGGAAGCTGACAGCATGTACCAGATCTGAAATTTAATTCTGGAAGCAGCTGTCAAATATCATAAAATGTCTCATGAAGCCAAATAACAAATCACGAAACAAACTGAAATCTCAGTATAGCATTAGCATATTTGATCAGATAGTAAGTCAAAATTACATGCTTTAAAAAGACATTAGCGAATTTGCTACCTGCTAGAAACTCTTAATTTAAATGATCTCTTCAGTGTAAAGCCCATGAATAATTCACCCCTGTGAACAATCTGAATTATCTTTAAGCAATAAACACTCAACTGGTTTAGTAGCCATGCATTTTTTTCACCAGGGTTACGGACCAGCTGTGTCATGCCATATTGTCTTTATCCTTCCCTAGTAGAGCATAAAGGGTATGACTCAGCAGTCAAGCTTTTGTCTGTCAGTGGACACATTTAAACCTAACACACCTCAGGTACTGTTCTCTACTTTTTTTTTTTTAACTCAAATACATGTGAGTTCTCTACATTTTTTTTTGAACCCACATTTTCCTCATTGCTTTGGAAGTCTTAAAAATGTAATGCTTATAATCAGCTGTGAATTCACTAAAGACCAGTCTGCTCAGAGGAAAAATTCCAGTGCACTATAAATATGCTTGACTTCTTTCCCATTTGGTTATTCGCAGTGTTTGGGAAACCATGACTCTTTTGTGAGAATATGCTGCTATTGCACTGTGCTCTGTGAGCTTCCAGCTTACCTGGAATAATGCAGGAGCAAAGTCCTGCACGGAGCTCAACAGAGACAGCCCTCAGTGCCAGCGCAGTCTGAAGCACCCAGCTACAGCTCACTGGCATTCTCATTTTAAATGAGAATCAACACATTGTCTCAATTCCCAGGTTTTCCCCCTGCTTTGGGTCAAGTTTCATCAATATAAAGCTCTAAGCGGGTTTAATTTTCTGCAATGCCAGAAAACATGCCAAAAGCAAAACTCAGTCATCGGTGGTGTGCTGAAAAGGGAAACGGCCCTATAGCCTCCCCATACGTGACGCACAGTGGCAGCCTCCAGCCTTATTAATGGGAAGGATCCATTCTGTGCACCACCCCGACTCTGAAAGGCCAGGCTGACTGAAGGATGAGCCAAGAGTTACATTGAGATGACTTAAAACTGGCTGTCAGGAGTGCAGGAGCCTGTAAGTTACGGGGAGTCACAAGCCTCCAGCATTTCTGAAAGCAACGTAACACGTGGCTTTTCCACACCCAACGTGAGGGGGAGTTTGAGAGAGAGGACGACCTGGGATTACCCTCTGCACTAGCAAGAAACTGGCTGGGAGAGCCATACTGACAGACATTCTGCTGGCAGGAGTGCTTTTGCTAATGTAGAGTTGATTATGCTTTCAAAAGTAAGAACTGTCCTGCCAAGGCACGTTGATACCAGCGAAAACCCCTGAAACTGTGCTAGGGCTTTTGCAATGTCATAAAAAGTCATCTAGAGAAGTCTCATCTTTAACAGATATTAAACCTGCAAGGACTTCCAAGGCACACTTTTAAGGAATCATCCCCTTTCTGGTCTTTCATAACAGGAACAGAAAAACCACAGGCAGCTAGGAAATCCCTTGGTAAGTCCCCAGGCCATATAGGAGAGTAGTCCTCACATTTCTAAGGCAAAGAACACAAGCAAGGGCTTTAAATGACCTTATTTATGATGCTTTTACATCCTTATTTTGAACTTTAAGAAGATTTAAAGAGGAAGATTTAAAGAGCAACTTAGAAAGTCCTCTCCGTATAGTACCTTTTAATGAATAAGAACTTTTCTTAGAGATGACCAACTTATCTATACAAGGAACTGAAATATCAGTGTAGCCTTTTGGGAGTTTTTTTTTTAAATTCAGTGACAGAAGGCCCCTAGGTCATCATTAAAACCCAGTGAGTCACCCAATACAGACCTTGCTTCTCAAATTCTTCAAAGAGATTCAGGCTGGTAATGCTTGGGCCAGTGAAGATGATGTAGTTCTTCCCAGAAGCGTTCTGACAAAGGCTTTTGGCCACCATACTGTGAAGCTGCGGTTTGTTCTTCAAAGCATCCAGCCCGTCAGCACCACTCCCTTCTTTGAGATGGACATAAATCTTAAATGAGAAATGGTAAGAAAGTCAGGTTATAAGGAATCCAGCGGGAGCAGATGCAATTGCTAACATACCTGCTCAGCTCAACTGGAGACAAGCTGAGAATCAAGGCAGCAGATACCTTTTATAAACTGCTAATTAATCTCAAGTCCCTTTCAAGAGGCTGTTGCTTTAAAACCACCTCAGGTTAGCTGGCACAGCTACTGATAAATACAGCGTCCTTTGCCTCAGCTTAAGGGCTTCCTGAGGTTCTTGTCACTGTTGTGCAGTTTGAAGATTGTTTGCTTGGCAGGAAAAGACTCTAGTCATAACTGAGATTGCGTGTCCTACTGAATCTGCATAGGCTTCAGTGCTGCCAGCAAAAGGAGAGCATGGGAACTTCAGTTTCAAGAAAGGCTACTACAAGACGACCAGAAGGAAACGGCCCAGTAGCTTCACTGCAGCAACATTCTGATTTATTTCTGCTGGCAGCAACCATTAGGCTGCAATGCAAGTGTGCGTGCACCCCCATAAATGAGAGGAGCCAGCAATACACACACCCAACCAGTCAGAACATCCTCATCAAACTCCCCAGGCACAGCACTAATTCTTAGATCCTTTACTTAGATCATGAATTGGAGACAACCCAACAAAACAGACCGACCCAGGAACATGCTGCTGCAAACGGGGAAATGCCTGGCGCATTTGTAGCAGGCTGCAGTAGCTTTAGCGTATTATCTTGCTACAGTGCAGTCCACATCGCTATGCATTTCAAGAGAGCTGTCACCATCATCTGTAGGTGTACATACATGTTTGTGTTAAGAGTGCAGGAACTTTTATCCCTTAGTAAGGTGACTATAATTAACAGAACACAGTCCCACCAACTGAAAGAGCACTGAAGTAAAGCTACTGCTTCCTTCCTACAAGTGATCCCTCTAGAAAAGGAGTCTTCTGCATTGTCACGCAGAAGGCAAAACACATAACCCTTCCTTTTGTACACAAGCCTTCGATTTTATTTCACTGACAGTATGTTACAAGCATAACTTCCACCACAGTTGAACACCTCTTAAAACCAACTAGGCATCTGACCTTCATCTTGTTCTAAAAGTCAGCAGAAATAACCTGCTGGAAAGAGAAATGAGAAGCAGCAGACACTGTGCTCAGTCACTCAAACAGTACTGTAACACCACGGAGCTTGCAAAGATTTAGAAGCACACACAAATGCAAATTTTCTGAAAAATTTGCCCAGGCCTGTCTTTGTGACTTTGGTTCTGGAATACTCAAATCTTGTTGGAATTCCAGAAAAATTTACCCATTAGGGAAAAAGCTGAAAACTGCTCAGTATTTAGGGGCAGGGAAAAGGAATTTTGCCTTCTTTATTGGAGTGATGTATCCACAACAAGCTTTTGTTAAACTTGCTTGAGACTTCAACCATCCAGAACACGCAGCATTGCTTTCCTGTATATGCATCTGTTTCTCTTACCACCACACTCCTTCATGAAGGAAAATTCATTACAATGCTCAGAGAACAAAAATGATCACGCTTGCAGTAGTGCTCCCAGTAGCTTATATCTCAATGATCTTAGAAAGGAACAAAATTCGATTAAACCGCTTCTCCCTATTTTAGATGGCGTATCTCCCAGCACTGGTATTCTAGACATACTGACGTAATATTCCCTAGCAATTCATGCACCGTGGAACAGCCCCCAGAGGAGTGTGTTATGTATAAAATCTCTGAGAAATGAGACTTAATTTGTATTTTGAAGTAATTGACGTGCTAAAGCACAAAGCTGGCGCAAGGACAAATGCACACTAATTTCAACAAGAAGCACAGCATATATTAAAAGGCAGTCTTCAATATCCATTATTTAAGTTTTTTTAAAAAATAAATAAATCCCTCTTTTGGTAGAAACAGTTTCTAAATGAGAACAAAGGCAGGAATGTTTGCAGACTCCCTGATCATGCTCCACTCACTTCTAAAAGCTGTCAGATTTGTGCTTTCCCCAATGCTAAGGCTGAGGACTAGCTAATTAAGATAAGTCATTTAGGTTATTAATCAGGGCTCCAGAGAACAGCTTAACAGTGAAATGCCTACAAAGGGCAGACTGTTCCAAATTTACAGTAAAGCCATTTTATGATTATTGGCATCAAAATTAAGATTAGGTTACTAGTATGCCAGCACAGAGACCACACATCAAGCTCTTAAAATCTACAGACAAAGCAGTGGAGACAGAAGATGCAGACAGATTAGTTTTGACCTTGGATTAACAGTTGAGATGAAAACAGAGCAGGAATCTCTACGTCTATACAAATGTCCCACACCTTCCCTCCCCTATTGCGGTAAGCCTTAGCCAACCAAGTCTCTCCTGCCCCATGCTCATTTCGTGTTCCTTGTAGAGTACCAACCTTCCAAGGGATGAGACAGTCTGGGGTCACTGCTGGTGTGCAAATTGATCCCTCACTGTGGGTTGGTTTGGGTCTGCAAGCAGTTACTTTGAAGAGCAGGCCCACCATGCAACTGTCCACTGAGGTACCACTATTTTCACGCTGGGATGCTACATATTCTATAGGTTTTGTTAGCAGAGTTCCCTGTGCACCTGGCAGCCTTCCTTTGCACCCTCCCCTATTTTGAGGGTCTTTGTAATGGCCACCTTGTGATTCTCACCCCCCCTTGCTCTGTTCACCTCCGCAGCGCCCTTTAATCAAACATCCATACCCACTGCTGAACTTTTCCTCCTCCTCCAATGTCAAATTTATCCCCCTTTTTTCTCCTGGGGCATTTCCTTGCCTATCCAAGCACAGCCTTTGTTCTTGGCGCAATTTTTCTTGTTTTGGAAAAGCAACATTCAAAGCTTTAGCATGCTCAGCTCTGTTGGGAAGATGGGTGATGGCAGCATAATGTTAGAAGGCATAAAGGCTGCTGTGAAACAGTGGCTGGTACAGACAACAGGCAAAGGCATAGCTTCAAATATCTTTCAGGTGCCTAGGATCCCATATGGACTTTATTTTCCTGCTCCACATCCTCTCATCCAGCTTATTTCATTCTACCTCAAATCATTAAGATCCTGCCCTACTGAAGCCCAGAGCATTCCCTCCCATTCTGTAATGCGTTAGAAGTGGTATTTAACAGTTAGCAGTCTGTAGAAAAAGAACAGAACTGTCAGAAACTGGCTGCAAGACCTTCACAGGCATAGTCAGAAGCAGAGCCACCCAAAACACTTGTTAAACCATTCACCAGAGCTGCTGGGTTGCCCTGTGACAGCTTCAAAGCTTTGTGTCCCTTCCATGTGCTCCAACAGTAAACTGTCACCTGAAGTACAGGCTCGACAACTGTTGCTGGACAACAGATGGAGATGTTGACAGCAACATCCTCTGCTTCTGCAGGTGACAGAAAAAGCAATGCTTCTTGAATATCTGCAGACATCACATCTGCTGTGTATCTTTTTCTAGTGGCTACTGATCCATTCGACCTACAGAACCAAATGGGATAACTTCTACAGATGTGACACCATCTTAGCAGATACCATGCCTTGGGAGGCAACTACGGGCTGAGGCTCTTTATCCTGCAGTGCTGGGACAGAAATGGAGCTTTCTCTAATCATCCCTCAATTATTTGTTTCTTATCAGAAATACATTCAGTTCCACCATCTCTCTATCTACTGCAGCCCTACTGCACCAGATACTTTCAATCCAACATGCCTTAATCCTGGTGCACAACACCAGCTCTCTCTTCTCACACTGTTTGACTCATCCCTCAAACCCTCCTCTCTTCTGCCTTCAGTCTCCATGCAGCTTGCTAACAGTCCCTTCCCTTTAGAAGTCTGACAGTAAGAAAAGACCTTCACAGCCTCTGGCTTATCTTTCCTTCCACCTACAACCGCTTCTGCCTGCTCCCATCACAAAGGCAGAAGTAGGTATCAATCAAAATACCTGAATGCCTGAGCGACAAGGTATGGGTGAAGACTGTGCTGAGCTCTTCCAAATCAACAAGAGTGAAAACTGTTCTGGAAGGACTGTTCGCCTGCACAGAAGCAATCAGAAAAGACATCACATTTCTGAGTGGGAGATTTCACGTGTTGACAGATGAGAGGTAAGTCAATCACCCGTTGTTCAGAAACTCAAACCAAGTATGTTTGGCTACAGAGGCAGACTGCTGAAGAGAGTGCTACCAGAGGAAGGAAGGTCTCCAAGTAGATGTCTATGCTACAAGCCAACAGAATTTTTTTTCCTTGCTCTATGGTGGCAAATTATTCTATGGAAAATGGAAGGTTCATAATGTCTCCCTAGAAACTGAGTAAAAAACCTGAGCTCTTCAGAACAAAACCTGCATCTTGACTGCACATTGAAGAGTGTCCTAGAAACTAAAATATTGGTGATTCTGCTCATATTCAAAGCTCAGATGGCAAACTGAAAGTGCCTGTGAATAGCACATCCCAAATACTCCACATTCATACATAATTGAAGCACCCCAGGGTGCAAATTTAAATGAAACAGATGACATTTGGAAGGAAAAAAATAAAGTAGTAAAGGGGGAGGTAGTAATAAACAGGAGGAAGATTTTGAGAGCTACATTGTGCAAAATATCTCACAAAGGGCAGACCCTAAACAACCACAAAACAGAAACCAAGTTTTTAGATGACACAGTTATAAAAGCAAAAGAACAAAGAAAGGTACTGTCATACTTTTTGGATCCTAAATAGCTATTGAAAAAATAACTTAATTTTTCTATAGGCTTCACAGTCATATACCCAAGTGCTCATCCTAGCACCACTTGCTAGATCCTGCCTCACTCTGTCTTCCCTTCTCATCCTAAACCTCATCTCTAGCTCCTGTCATTACCAATGCTGTTGAGAGATCCACCTCCAGTCTCACCCTAAACCTGCTGCAGCTTATATTCCCCCCTTCTTTAATGCCCTCTTTCCAGCCAGTTCTTAGGTCTAGCTCTTCCTCAGCAGCTGTTGGCATCACTGATGGTGCTCCTACCAAGGCCAGATCTTTTCATTTGTCTAAGCCTTTCTTCATTCTCCTCCTAGTCCTTTAAAGGCTACTTTCAAAATAGCATGCAAGGGACATGCAGCTTTCCCAATCTGTTGCCAGCTAGCTCTTGGGGTTCTCTACAAAGCTCTTTCCTTGGTCCCCCTCTCTTTTTCTTCTGCCTCCTATTCTGAGTGATTTCAATCTGCATTAACATACAGATGCAGCCAATATCTTTGTGCTAAACACTGGTAAATGCCTGTTTTGCCTGCGTATGTTCTTCAAAGTTTCTAACAAGATCTTTGTGAGACTGGCCGAAAGATGCTGGTAAAGTTGACAATGCAAGCCCATATGGCCTAAAATAAAGCTCTTTGTTTTCCTTTCCATGATATCCCTCCCCCATGTGACTTTTTTATCACTGAGGGCACTACGACATCTTAACTCTATGGCAGACCAACAACCTGTGGATTGCCAAATGCAGATCTCTCTCTGTAGCTTCTTCCAGGCCAGCCACAGATTCATTACCTGTAACACCTCCATGATAAAGAATTTCTTATTCTTCCAAATACCTAAGAACTTCCTGGCTCTGCTCCCAATTACTGCTATCATCCTTCTTTCCTTTGGCCTTACTTAAATGTATCTTGACAGCCAGACAGTGCTCTGCCCCAGAGATCGCTTGCCTAACCCTTTGCTTTGACCGTGTCAGCCTTCTGCCAGTTCCCTCTTCTTTGCAGCACCAAATGGAAGTAGGGCTGGAAAACGGAGACAGACCTTTGTAGTTTAGCCTTCCCTATTGAGTTCTTCCCATACTTTTTCAGTATACTGATTCCTGCCTGTGTTTGCCCTGAGAAGCCAGGTATCTAACCACTGAAGTCAAAACAAGGCCACATTTGCTTCTTTCCACGTTGCCCTTCTCCTGCCTGATTGGAAACCACTGCTAACCTCTGCAAAGCTCTTTCATTTTGCTCTTCAATACCTTTCTTAGAAAGGATACAACCCCCATAATGCAACTCTAATCTATACATTGGTGCTGCTGCCTCTCAATGCTGCTTCGCCAGGCTCCCTCTGTGTAACTGCGTAGTGGGATTGCATGGCAAGGTTTGGGGGGGGGGGGGGGGGGGCAGTA
This sequence comes from Falco cherrug, assembly GCF_023634085.1. Lineage (NCBI taxonomy): Eukaryota > Metazoa > Chordata > Aves > Falconiformes > Falconidae > Falco > Falco cherrug. The sequence goes on along the minus strand of NC_073702.1, from coordinate 79,784,733 downwards.
TACAGGGGTGGCTTCTGTAAGATGTCAGAAGCTTCTCCCATGTCCGATGGAGCCAACCACCACCAAGATGGAACCGCTGCTGGCCAAGGCCAAGCTAATCAGTGACAGTGGCAGCGCCTCTGGGATAACATATTAAGAAGTGAGGAAAAAAAGCTTCTGTGCCAGCAGAAGAGAGGAGTGAGAATATGTGACAGCAACAACTGTGTAGACACCAAGGTCAGTGGAGAAAGAGGGGCAGGAGGTGCTGGAGCAGAGATTCCCTTGCCATAGCAAAACTATAAAGTGAGGAAGAGAGGAGCCTCTGGTGCTTTTAGCCTCCTTCCCCAGGCAGCGCTGCACTGAGCGAGAACAGCTGCAGAAAGGACACCACTACACTGGTAGTTTTATCATCAGAAACTCTGAACACTGCAGACAAGAACTAAAAAATAACCTTAATTCCCACCCAAAAATAGACACTAGGACTGCATGTAAACTCTAGGAGACATCTCTGCATTAGGCCACATTTACATGTTTGCTTTCCCCATTCATCTAGAAACACGGTAAGACAGTAAACTCCATAGAAATGAATGCGGCTGGCCCATCGCACATCTGCAAAACTACCTTCCCACTTAATACCAGTGAGCAAGAGGATAATTGACTTTTAATTGAGATCTGAGGTTCTCAGATGCTGACAGTACAGAACTGCATGCATTAAGAAGCCAGAGCCTGGTGGGAGCCAGAGGAAGAAAGCAGATAGGATTTTCCAGCTGCCAGTGACTGAGAAATGAAGGGGATCAGATTTCCTGGGATCCCCTCCCAGCCAAAGCCTGACCTTGAGAACCTCCTCAAAGCAGCCGCTACATCTGTGCATTCCAGATGCAACTGTTCCAGCAACTGAGAAATTATCAGGGCACTGGTTAAAGAAACCCAAGGGCTCAAACTAATCTCTAAACAGAACTTAAAACCGGCTGAAACACCAACATTTCCAAGCAGCTTTATTAAACAAATGCACAGATGGCAAACTCTCCTGCAACTCTGACCTTGAAAACAAAACTCACTCCAGGCTTATTTACCCCTCCCTTTCCCAGTGACCAAATGCACTTATGTGGTGTGTTGTGAGATTATAAATTCTTTGGGGCACCATCTCAGTTTCCCTAAATTCTGGAAGTAAGTTCTTACTCTGCAAAACCAACAGGGTTATGAAGTGTTGCAGCTGAGTGTACTTACATTTGAAATCAAGAATGAACTACAGCATTTACTATGAAAGCGTATTGTTTATAAATTGTTTGGGGGTTTTTGCTGCAACTGAGAGCTCTGTCACTGATCTCTGAAGCGACTCAGACATCCCTCCCTTCACCGAGACTGTTGCTCTACGGGGAGAGAGCCATTTCTTACCCTCCCATGCAGCAGCCACCCTGATCCAGGTTGCACTCTGAATGCTGCTCTAGTGCAAGTCATTGACCACTCAGTGTGGGAAGACTCAAGCTGCAGAGACACAGTCCTTTTCCTTAATCTGTTCTGACTCATCACTTCTTCAGGGTAAGCAGTGGAAGGTGGAAATTCAAAGTCAGTCCCAGCACAAGGATCTGAAGAGCTTCATAAATCTGAGCAACACATTTCACAGGGATATTAGTGAAAATGAAGTGCTTTATTGCAAGAACTTTCTGCCAGTGAATAAAAGCAAGTGCAGAGCTCATAGTTGGGGGCGGGGAGGGTGTGTGGGAAGGGAAGAGTGTCTAGAATAGCCTCAGAGAACAAATATAATCCCAAGGAATACAAAACGATACACACATCCATAAAAACCATCTCTTCTCCACCATGATATCACAGGGTTTTTAAGCGAATAATTAGGCTGATGAGCTAATTCCATTACCACCTATCATAATGATTAATACTGCCTGACCGTCCCTTTGCAGGACCCTCTACCATCTACATCTACTGCCTTCCATTTTGTTGATTGATGGCTCTTTGGATCAGGGACTGTCTTTAGGGTTATGTTTGTGCCATGGGCCTGTGGTCCAGGACAAGGCACTATGGGAATAAGCTCATCCTGCCTGGGGTTTAGTGCATGGCATCAGCTTCCTGGGCTTCCTTCTTCTGAAAAATGACCAGAAAACCTTCTTATGGAGGAGGAGCTATGCAAGGAACATGCATCACTTAGTAACAGTTACTCATGACCACGTTCATTCCTTATGAGCCACACAAGAAAAGAAAAGAGAGAGCATGAGTGTCATACCAGGACAAAATAACCAGCCTTGATCAGATATTTGGGAACTCTCAGCAGTTTTTCATGAGCTCTACTGCTGTATCTAAAATGAAGAGTCATACCAATCGTATGTATGAACATCTTTTACAAGTGTTCCAGGCTTTTTGAGAAAGAAAGAGAAATAAATAGACACAACTAGAGTTTTGATTTAAATGGGCTGACTTACTCAGCAAATATTCTAAGAAACACTTCTAAGCTACTGTGATTATTTTAACCACAATCAAGATATTAAAATACTGCTTTGAAAAGTGTCTAGTGAAGATGGAGTAGAGAGGACACCTGAGGTCCTGCAAGCTGAGTTTGCTGTTCTCACTGAATTAGACAGAAAGAAACAAGAAAGCCCAAGCCCTCTCCTGCAGCAGCAGCTACTGCCTCCTTGATGTCCAGCATCAAGGATGGGTGAAAAAGGCAAGAGTATCAAGGCAGTTTTGCCACCTACTTTGGCAAAAAGTCAGCTCTCCTGGAGCCCTTCTAACCCTCTGAAAGGTTCTGTTCGTGATCCCAGCTGCTGTAGATGTGTATTTACTTTGTTTGAATGATGCGTGTCCTTCCTGCATGTTCCCACTTGGCCAGCTGACCATGAAAAGATATTCACTGCAACAAAGTGTTTTACTTGAGAAATTCTGAGGCAGACATATGAGCTGATATTGTGCATCCATCTTAAAACACAGATTTAACTGTCAGGGCGGAGTCAGATTATCTAAATTACAGAAGACAGAAAAGTAGTCTAATATATAGACATTGTATCAGGTACTAACAAGCCTATGTACCTTCTTACATCCACAAGCAACATTTAGGTTTTGTGCCATTTCTGTTCCATGAATGGCTTATTGGGTTGGATTTTTAACCAAACTCCATTTGCTTAAAAAAGCTGACAATGAGACATCAAACAGAAGTATTTACTCACACCCAAAAAACAGGATTCAATTTTGTTTATGAGAACAAGCAGCAAGAGAAATCTGGGGAGTCAAACAGCTAAAACTCCTAACGTTAACTGCCCTGTGAGCTGCCAGCCAGGAACTGTTCACAGAGCAGCTCAGCATGTGGCTTCAAAACACTGATACCAGTTTTACATTAGGAAAACAAACCAACCAACCCTTTTTCATTGCTGAAAAAGCAGATCACTGGGAAAACTGGGATGTCCTCAAATGCATGTTTTTTAATACCAGGCTCATAATTCATTAGAGGACCTTCCTTTTGGCCAGGAGCATCACAGACCTCTTGATGTTCCTTCCACTCCTGAGAACCAGAGACACATTGCTCGCTTCCCTCTTCTGCCTGGGCTGCCTCACCTTTTTATAGACATAAGTTATTCAGACTTTTGAAACTGAATTATCCTGGTTTATGGAGTGTTTATAGTCATATTTTATCCTGAATAAAGTGACCTTAAGTGTCAACATGTGGAAAGAGTGAGGGAATTCATCCAGGCAGGATTACAGAATTTCTACATATTTCTGAGTGGGTGCTGTAAGGTTTTTCGGACAGCAGACAGGTGAAAGACCAGTCAGCCCTTAACTATCAGGCAGTACGTTTTTCCTTAATGATGGCAGAGATGGAGGGGAAGGTGTGCATATGAAGGGGGAAAAGATTTCCTTCTTGTTTAGATCAATTATCTCTATATGTTAAACACAGGAAAAAAAGCCCCTCTAATATATTCTATAGTAATAACCAGACAGCCACCAACTAATTGTTTTAGATGCTGCAAGATTCCTCCTAAGTGTGACACATAACTGAATGTAGCATTTCAAGCATACCACAGTTGAAGATCCCCATCATCCCCAGACTAGGTTTTTCCATTTTAGTATAAATGTTCATGTTCCTGTATATTCTTTTTCACCCTTCCCTAAGGTCCCTCTTACCCAGTCATTTTAGCATGATGATAATTGCAGCCAAGTCATGGAATGAAAATAGAAGGCAGCTGGTAAGATCTGGTAAGATGATCCTGGACGTCATCTGGATGCAAGTGAAGCATGAGTATCTTCATTAAGGGAGCAGGAGGATTAGGGTGGTACTGAGCATCTATTCTGTTTAATTTGACATTCCATTAATTTACTCTCTCAATGGACAGGACAGGAGGTGCAACTAATTATAGCTCAGAATCTGAAACCTCTGGCATGTCTGAAGACATATTAGTTTGGCAGCAGTTGGCGGGGGGGAGCACGGCACGAGAGATCAGCAGACTTTGTGCTCATTGTACCCATTACACTTCAGTAATAAGCTGTGTGCGGGGCTGGTGGAATTCACCTTGGAGATTAAGGACACTGCCTCTGTGTAGCAAATGACTTTCCAAAAGCCTTGAGAGCAGAAACTTCCAAGGATGCTTCACAAGGTGAATCTATTTTGTATCAGACAAAATAACTGCTTTAAAACCTGGATGGAAGATATATGATCCTAATTTTCTTCTTGGAGTGAACAGCATTGCTGAAAACGCAAACCGCTGTTTGCAGTGAAGCCTCTTTTCTTGCATAGCTACTCAAACATCTGTAGTGATTCACGGATCAAATTTTACTGTGAACAAATGTTCAACTGCAGCAGTTCCTGCCCTGTGGTTTTGATATACATTCAGCCTGAGCAGGCAGTGTGCACGTCCTACCTGCACCTCTGAACCACTGCTCTGGAACATGCAGGACACCACATTTTCACAGAAGCTCTTGGGAAAAAGGAATGCCAGAAAATATCTGCCCCCTCACCTCTAGGTATCAAAATAAATGGCCAGATTTTTCAAGAGCTCTCAAAATACATCAGCAATTGGGGAATCAGAGAATTTGAAAAGTCGTCCCTAATGCTTTACAGCAGTAAAAACAAACCCTTTAACACATCTCCCACTGAAGCTCATATCTCACCTTGAAGTCACATCAGATTTTATTTCTTTGGTAGAGAAGTAGAGGTGTGAAAAGAGATGTAATAGGAAACCCCGTTGATACATTTCTCACAGAAAAATGGACATCTTGATACCGTATTGATTTAGTCTACTGGACAACGCTAGCTATCACAGATGCAGTGTTATATTTAAGGGAGAGAAGCTGATTCGTTAAAAATTACAGAAGTCACAATACCTAGACATACAGATAAACTTAGCATGTACAAACAGACAGACTTTTAACTCCGTTTCAATTTAATTAGCTTTGGGCTGGCAGCCAGATAGACAGTATCAGAGACAGACACCCTTGATTAAATCATACAGCAAACAGAGCATCAGGAACTCGTCATCACTGCCCATCAGATCTAGTATGTGGGAGTCAGAGGCCTGCTACATTCAGATTGTAGCTCCCAGCAAGGCAATGAAGAGAAGTAACTGTCACCTTTGGTCCTGCAATACGTTTAAGGGCCCGCTGGAACTGAATCAAGACATCTGAAGAAGTAAAACCCACCTGGCAGATGAAACCAGTGGATGAGCACTGCCGAACCCAGAGACTGAATTTCCTCTTTTTCCTCTTGCGCAGCTCCCTCTCTGTGCATGTGGCAATGAAAACAGGATCCTCGTCAATCAGGGGCTCATGTAGTACCTGCAGTTGGCCAGAAAAGAGGGGGTGCAGGTAAGAAACAGAAGAGTATATGATCGCTGAAAAAACTGGTGCTTTAACTTCTTCCAAGGAAATACAATCCTTGCATTGTGCTTGTGTGCATCCCTTCACACAAAGGAGCAAACCCACTTTTGTTCAATGCTATCATCCAACAAAAAAAGAAGCCTGGCCAAGCACATTCCATCTACATGTGGTTTGCAAATGTTGCAAGGCACGGCTTTCACTTCTCACTCTCAGCTACAGTTCAACATCCCTCCAAAATGAGGTGGGGATGGGGGTGGTGGGGATTGTTAGCAGCATGCTTCTCCAAGCGTCATCAACACCTTCATTGTTTGGCAGAATGCTTTCCATGTAAACATCCCCTACGATATGCTGCAAGGTACACTCCTTGGTCACAGCAAAGGAAAACAGACAGGAAAGAAGGAGAGAAGGCAGCACAATGCTGCCACTTCAGGAGGTGGTGAGGAGACAGAAAGCATTTTTCGTGGTGGCAGCAGCTTCAGGGAAGACTCTCCTGCCTCAGGAGCTGAAAAATTTGACAAAAGGAAACAGAAAGATACATGACCAGAGGCAGAAATAGAAAAAGACAAGGCAGACTGGAGCAAGTAATGAAAATCTGTGCAAGTGAAGAAATTTCTGCATTCCTCATCCAGATGATGTAAGTGTTTTCCTGTTCCTTACAGCTGTTTTGTTACACGTGTCTCCACTGATTCTGCAGCAAAGTTGTTAGGTTTTATACTACAGAACCCACCTATAGAAAAGCACTACTACCACCTTGCAGCTCTGTTCTGGTGTCAGCTGGGATGGAGTTAATTATCTTCTTAGGAGCGAGTACAGTGCTGTGTTTTGGCTATGTGAGACTTTTCAGTTCCTCAGGCCTTGCTAGCAAAAAGGCTGGAGGGGCACAAGCCAGGACACATCCAGGGCAGCTGACCCAAACTAGCCAGAGTGGTATTCCATACCATGGGATTTCATGCCTGGTATATACACCTGGGGGGTTGGCTGGGTGGGCAGGTTGTCGCTCAGGGACTAGCTGGGCATCAGTCAGTGGGTGGTGAGCAGTTACCCTGTGCACCTCGTCTTCCTTTCTTCCTTTCCCTCTGGATGTTATTCTTTCCCTTCCCTCTTTTCATTATTACTTATGGTCATCATTGTGACTATTGTTCTTTCATTTTTATTCTATTTCAACTAATAAGTTGTTCTTATCTCAACTTCTGAGTTTTACATTCCTTTTTAACTCTCCTCCCCACGCTTCTGGGTGAGGGAGGAGTGAGGGAGCGGTTGTGTGGTGCTTAATTACCAGCCAGGGTCAAACCATGACAAGCTCATAGGTAGCTGTGCCCAATATACACATCCCTGATCACATGGGGTGTGAGTTGGCTAGCAAGTCACTTGTGGGAGCACAAATACTTGGAAACTGCTGAAAGGTCTCAGCTGATGAATGCTGACCAAATTCTGACATCTGCATCTAAATCAGAGCAAGTCACTGCAGGTTCCCCTCCTAAGTACACAAGGGGAAAACAGTCCCAGCAGCCTACAAAACCTTTTGAAGATGTGTAAAATATGTCAGATGGGTTATGACCTAAAGCAGGCTGTTATTTTCAAATGACTGTCACCCCAGGAGACAGACTTAGACACAGGTATCCACAATGCAGAGGCTCTCACCCTCAGACCAGCCTTTCCACATCTGCATGCGTGCTACTTTTGTGCACTTCTGCATACAGCCAGTGGTGGAAAGGAGAACAAAACTGCATTAAACCTGGGAGCGATGCTCATAGGAGACATGTGGTGGGTAAGCAGTTAAGCGCCAGTGATGAGCAGCTGCTGGCCTCCTGAATACAAGATGTTTGTTGAACATCACTCTGTCAGCCCAAAATAGGCACCCATGCCCTCCCCACATAGTGGCGGCTGCACACTTTCATTTATAGGCACTCCACTTCTTAACGGCTCATAAAACATTCACAGGACCATCTGAAAGCACTCTTGTGAAATGTTCAAATTATACACCAAAATGCAGATGCGAGCAAGGAGAGCTGTACACAAAGCTATTTGTTCTTAAAGCTGCAGCTGTCCCATTTCCCTGCTGGAGCCAAATCCTCCTCTTCTCTCAAGATCTACATGAAACAGCACTCTTCCTTTCCTAAGGCCACCTGGGGCATTTCACACTTCCATCTCGGGGAATTCTGACAGCTTTTTGCAAATATTAAATGTGCTCTCATTTGCTTTTGCCTTTCTGCCTCCTCCATGCAGAGGGGAGCACCACATCCCTTGGGATGGGGTTGGATACACCATTAAGAATTCCTCAGCTTCTGGAAAGGCCTTCTTTACCTGCCAGATCCCACTGAGTGGCGTGGTTCAACTGCCGCATTGTAGGATGGAGAGCAGCAGAAAGAAAAGGTTGTATTAAGCATCACTTCAGGACACTTTTTTACCCTTGGATATTAGCTTAGATCCCTCTTCTGCAGCACAGCATCAGCTCTCCTACGTCCTGCTTATCCTTTGTGCTCTTTCTGCCTTCTAAGACACAGCAAGGCCTGTCAGCCTTAAATTTAGAAAGCAAATCTGAATTTTGAAAACCTCTCATCATCTTCCTCTTCTCCTGGTCCATGCTCAGCCCTGCCTTCCCCTAGGATCCAGAGCTTCCCCTCTCCCTGATCCAGAATGTTTAAATCATTCCCATTTCTCCATAAGACGACTATGGCTCCACTGTAGTCCCTGCTGCACTGCTGGGAAGTGGGAACAAAAGTGGAAACGAGTAGGGCAAGATCTGCTGTTGTTGCAAAGAGGGAACGTGGACAGGCAGGGAGGCTGAAATTAAAACCCTGGAGCTTGCTCTTCTTGCTTCCTTCAGAGAGGGTGGGGAGACAAGTGTTGTCACCTCTCCATATGCAACCACTGCTTCAACAACTGTAAAGGACTTTGTAAGCAAGGCACTGTACGGGCTCTGCCTGCTGCTAGAACAGCTGATCCCCATCCGATTTTCAAAGTGGGCAATCTGTTGCTTCTGGCACTGACATGGCTTTCTTATGACAAAAGTTAGCCCCATTGTCACTGGCCAGTCCTATTAGTTTGTTCACCCTCCTCCATTGTCAGTCCCTTTGCTCTTCCTGTAATCCATCTCTTTGCCAAATCCCCATGCAAAGTGGTATTCGCTCCTTCCCCATTCCCCATTCTTGCTGTCGCTGCAATACCCGCTTTTCCAGGAGTGAGCTTCCTGCCCCCATAGAATATTCTTTCCTGCTTCTCATCTTCCTAGAGAAAACTCTACTTTCAGGCTTAATTGACTCCTACACATATTCTTGGCCGCCTCTTCACCATCTTTGACTCACTCCCCAATTCCTCCCTTCTTCCTATTCTGACTTCCTTTGATGCAAGGCATCTTGGATTTCTTCATAGAAATTGTCCTTATTTTCTTCTCTCAAATCCTCAGGTTTTTTTCAGGTCTAAGAAGCATCTTATCTAGTTGCTTCACTCACAGCTATTCCATTAGTTGGTGGGGGTTCCCGCCCCCCCCCCCCCTTCTTTATAGCCATCCTCATCCCTGCTAGATCTTCTTGCCAAGCTTTCACTTTGTTTCCCCCTCAATATGTACCTGTACTCCAAGTGTTGCAGAGGCAAGACTGCAAAACAGGACTCCAGCAATTGCTCCATCTCACAACATCTTTCATTCACTGAACAAAACAGCTAGCTACTCTCAGAAGTGCCCTTCTTTCTTCTCCATTTTAGCTTCTTTCCAAAGCTCTTTCCATTCCACAGTTCCACCCATCCTGCTTTCACCACAGCCCAAACAGGCTTGTAGGAAAAGCCCAGAGCCACTAATGTTTTTGTACTTGGGACTTCCTGGACTCTGTTGACTTAGACAGTGAACTAACATGTCCTTGAGACAGCTCATTTTCTCTTAGCTCTATAGTCATTCCCAAGACAGGCTGTCTCCTGCAGAAACTGCCTCATCTCACCTTGTCTCTGGCTTTTGCTGGGTACCATCCAGTTGCAGAGTTGCTTGGTTAACTTCAGCTGTATGGACGGATTCAGCCATAGCTTCTGCAACAGTAGCTTGTGCTTCTGCTTCTTTGCTCCAAAACTCCTCCTGTCTAAATTAAATTCTCTGCTAGTGTCTGACATCTCTGCTTGAATATCTAGTTGTCGGTTCCAATTTTGTTACGCTGCATCTGAGAGCATCTCCCTTCCCTTAAGATAACATCTTACTCTCTCCCTTTTTGGTAACTGCAGACATCAGTCTCCTCCTGTTGCTCCTCCTCACTGGCCAGTAAATCTGAACATCAGTCTTCACCAACTCTTTGCAAGGACTTCTGAGCCAGGCACTGTCTGCATTTTCCATGCTTTCTGAGTAAAGAGCTCTAAAATGTTACTCATTTTAGAGTAACAACCCACCCAGTCAAGTTTTCATGCAAGCCCACAGTCATACTGCAACAGTTTTCTTTTTGGCCTCAGCATAAGGCAATCATGCAATTGCTGCTGGAAAACTCTTAGTCCATCACACTGGCCACATCATTTCTCTCTGATAGCTGCTCTTCTCCAATATATCAGACAGATTCCTTCACTTTCAAAGTCCTATTTGGCCTAACCACGTTTTACTGATCCTCTCTGCCATCATTCAAAGGTCAACTCCCACCTCCGATGGAACCATGATTTCATGCTCCTCTGCCCATTTGTTCAGTCTTCAATTGACTCGTTAAAGAATAAATCCTGTCAGCTCTTACAGCGCTGCATTACCATGAGGTAACTTAAAAGTAGCCATAAAGGTTCATCATTTTCCGCTGTCAAACTCTCCCTAAAATCTGGCTTCACCAGAGGATCAACTGGCCAAGAGCTACAGGACATCAGAAATTTACCTTGCTATTCAACATCCTTACCGCTCCTCTTGTCTTTCTCTTGCTCTGTGTCTTATAGTTGGCCAACATCCTCTGAATACTTATGTCTTTGCATTACACTCATAGAAGCCCTAAGACAGAACGGTCCTGGTTAGGATCAGCACCCTTACTCACACAGAATCACTCTGAAAACAGGAAAACTGAGATATAGAGGTGTGACTTGAGCAACATCTTATAATTTGGAAATGCCCAATATCAAATCAACATTTAATTATGAGGACTCAAAAGAGCTATGAGTTGATCAGCCTGGTTTTGCCCCTCTGTACTGTCAGAGAAGCTGTTGTCTGATGCTGTGAGTCGGTTTGGAAGAACTATTCTGAAACCACTTAGCTGCACCCTGTGATACCACCAAGATCAAAACAAACACAAACCTCCTATTAACTGGCCAAACTTTAGCACCCCGCCCTTGAAGCAAGAGGTTGGAGTTAGGTCTCTCTTTTTTGACAGGGAGTTCACTCCTGCCTGAGCTATGGACTTAATCTGACTGTTCCCAGCTGACATTTCACTGGGCAGACACAGAACTGTTTGGTTCCAAGATGCCAAAGAGAAGGTACTTTGGAGGGAAATGGAAGAGGAGAGTGCCTGGAGTTGTGCTCCTGACCTCTGCCATGCTAGTCAGGGGCAGCCAAAGACAGCAATCCTGTCTAGCCGCATCCTGCTGATAAGCATATAAACACACAGCAGGCACAGAAGGATATTTGAGCAGTGATGTTATTTTCCTGAGCTCCTCTGGTTTCTGGAATTCAGCGTTATATCCTTGGCAGGTAAGTACCCTTGAATTTGTTGCAGTGTACCTTCTGAGCTCAGGCAGGGCATCCCCCCTGTCTTCAGGCTTCCACTTGTAGACAGTAGCACAGCTACAAAGCTAAGCAGCAAACAGACAACACTGAGTCCAGGAACAGACCCAAAACTCCACCTCTTGTTGCTCAGGCAGAGGCAGCAGTTATTTATGCAGAAGATCTTTGGGAGGGATAGAACACAGAGAATATTCCTGTCATTCCTACCCAATCAAGGTCAGAACACCATTTTATTTTTACTTCGGAAATAGAAGCTAGCAATGCTGATCACAATTATAATGTTCTGGGCTTTCAATACCTTCATAAGCTGGAGAGTAATTATTTCCTTTTGTTTGCTCAGTATATTTAGCAAAATAATTATAATTCACCAGATTGTTTTCTTCGTTTCAGTATATTGGCATAGTTCTCTCTCTCTCCCTCTGTTGCCTTTCATAGAAACTGTGGTGTTGCATGTTGTCATGTGTTGCATGCACATTTTTGGGGGGAGTTACGCATGAGAAAAAAAACCTCTAAATATCTTCTGTCAGAAATTCCATTTGAAGAATATTCTCTAGCTCTCCAAAAAGAAAAGATCAAGTCTATAGAAGTAGTAACAGTGAAAGCAGATGTTGCACTGCCTGCTGGATGCAGACTGCCTGCTCTGTCTATAGGGTTGAGTTAAATATGTCATCTTTCTAACCCATGTTCTGTAAGTCCACCTGCCAGAGGAAGAAAGTCAGTCAGAAGTCTACCTACAAGCCCCAGCGGCGCTGCTGCACTCAACAGCAAGGAGCCCAAGCAAGTCATTCCTCTGCTTGATGCCACTTACAAAATGTTAGCCTAAAGCTTGAGCATAGATTGCTGCTCAGGCACAAGCCACCCCAATACCACAAATCTCACGTTTAAGATGCACCTTGAGGTGTACCTTAAGCAAAAAAATCCATTTTGAACTTATCACTGATCACAGAAATAGCACCAGATATCACTGATAGCAGAAACTTGGGCCTTTCTTCCCAAAACATTTTCATGAGGCAGCACGTCCCCAAACCCATCTGAATGGATCTTTCCCCTTGATTTTTCCCTTGTTTCTGTGCAACTGGGTCATTATTTTTAATTATTCCTATTATTTCTCACTGGGCCTGACATTCTGCGTTTGATGATTATTGCAGTCTGCTAATCTGCACTCAAGGCAATTTCCAAGGAGAGGTCTTTCCTGCTGTTTTGAGCAGATGGGGTTCACGTCTCTTGAGACACATAGTGTGCAGCCCTGCCTGATGGCACCCAGGAGGACATTAGGCAGAAGGCTCCTTTCAGGAGGAGGCCTGGAACATCCCCCAGTAGGCTACCAGCACTACACTAGCATATTTTAAACAACAGATTCAAAACCTTTTTCTTTCTCACGGAGTTATTTCTGAAGCTGTATTTAATGGTTTTTGTTCCACTCAATACCACTGAAACATGCTGTATAGAAATCACTGACAAACACAGACGAGGAAGCAGAGAAGAGGAGGGAGAAGGAATGGAACTGGGCTTTCACTGCTTCTTCCCCTCTGTATTTTTTTTCCAAGTAGCATGTCCTTTACCAAGCTCAGCACAAGCCTAGACTTTGCTTGTGGAGTTTAAATGTTTTGCCACTGCAGACAGGATGCTGTGATTTTGCCAGTTCAGTTCTCAAACCTTGCTCGGGAGGGGGGCAGGGAGAAGGGATATACATGCAAATCAAATTTTATCTTTTAATGCATTTGCACTCACAGCATGTCCCACAGCACACCATTATAAGCATTTTACATTAGACACAGTGATCACATTTCTGAAGCCTTTATCTTCTGCCCATTTAAGTCAGTGGTCATAAGGATTAGATTTCATATCTTAATGAGAGCTCGGTCCCAACAATACCATGTCTCTCACTGCCTCTTTTCTCCTGATGGAAATGCACCTTGCTGGCATGGCTTAGGGAGAACACTCCTCCCTCTTCTACCGCAACAGCTTGTTAGACAGCAGTGTTGTCCTGAATTATACAGGTATGATTTTTGTTGTCTATAAAATAGAAAAACCCTGTAATCACTCCCAATGTATTGTAGGCACACTTCAATGGATGTGATGCATCTATGACTTCCACTAATTTTGTGCAGTGGGCAAAAATGTGATACTTCAGAGGGGAAACAGGAAGAAAAAGAGGACGATGGACACAACACCCTTTCCAAATGTATAGGTGAAATCTTTATACTCTGAAAACACAGAGTTGATTGAGAAGTCATTTCAAGCAGTAACATATTTCATGCTTT